>NC_068987.1:35650148-35659728 GCF_001194135.2 Octopus bimaculoides
TAATTATTGCGGCTTTATTTCAAAAAATTGTATTGAACAAAAACAATAACAACATTTAAAAAAAACATCTTTAAATGATTATTTTGGACCATATTCACCATTTACTTCAGTTCTTGCTTCCCATTTGCATGGCAGACGGTCGGAATAATCATTTAAATATGTTTTTGTTAAATGTTGTTATTGTTTTAGTTGAATAAAATTGATTGAAAAAAGCCGAAATAAGTATGCACCAACTTTAGATAGATAGATATATAGATAGGTAGATAGATAGATAGATAGATAGATAGATAGATAGATAGATAGATAGATAGATAGATAGATAGATAGATAGACATACACGTTAAGTTTAATTTCTATGTTCAGTTAGAACATAATATGGCTCGTTACGCTTTCGTAGAGGTGAAATTTATCAGATGTAAACAAGAACGCTATTGCGACTTCAAAGTTCCGGCCAGGTTACTCATCATTGGATTCCCCTTTTTTATATTATGGTAACAGCTTATGGACTGGGTAGAGAGAGGCAAGTTGATGAGGTTTTTACTTGCTTAAGTGTTACAAAAAATATTTTTTAAATGTTATAGTGTTTTAAGATTTTGTCTTTACATGATGAAATTAGCTGTTTCAGTTCGGAATTTGGTACATGAATGTAAGAGCGTGGTAAGATTCATGAATACAAATTGGTTGGGTTTGTTGTTAGTTCTGTATGGTTGTGCTTGAGAGAGTATTTTCCAACTGATACTACACGGAGTATTTTTTTATATGCCTCAACTTATGACTGTTGCAATAATTTATAAATATACTCAATAAAATACTCGGTAACAACAAATTTTTCTGCATCTCGCCATAATCCGACAAGTCCCCTCCCCGGGATTACCAGCTACTTGTGCGAGACTTAGCCCGGACATTTTAAAGCTTTCAATTGCTTGCTTGAATATTGATGGAGAAATGAGCAAATTCACCGTGGGAAATTATTGATACTCTTACGTTCTTTTGGCTTATTTTAGCAGTAGTCCGTAGAGCTAAAATATTTTTTGCAAAAGTGATGAATGTATTTGGTCGTCAAACAAAAAATTTGGAGAAAAGAAGAAAATCTTTGCGAATGTTTTATAAATTTAAGGAATGGTTTTATTCAATAATGTATGCACCCATATTGTCAATACACATTTGCCATTTCAACTGTAGCTTGTCCAACCCGGAGCTGTAAAAGCCTGGCAAACTAAAGTAAATAAAATCTTAGAAGGCG
Source organism: Octopus bimaculoides (assembly GCF_001194135.2). Taxonomy (NCBI): domain Eukaryota; kingdom Metazoa; phylum Mollusca; class Cephalopoda; order Octopoda; family Octopodidae; genus Octopus; species Octopus bimaculoides. Next base: position 35,651,392 of record NC_068987.1, read on the forward strand.
TGTTTCACAGCATCGTCGGAATTCATTGTTTTTTTATCACAAAATTATCCAAATTCTGGAAGAAGTGATAGTCAGTGGGAGCAAGATCAGGTGAGTATAGTGGATGATGGACAACTCCCAACTCCAACTCCTGTACTTTCACTAATGTCATTTGTTGACGTGTACTCTGGTGTTGTCTTGCAATAAAATAGGAGTGGATTTGTTGATTAATCTAGGCTCTTTTTTCTGCAATTTTCTGAATCAGTTGGTCCAGTTGGCTGCAGTATACGTCGGCAGTGATTGCCGAGCCAGGTTTAATGAAATCATAATGAATCACACCTGTACCAGCCCGCTAAACACACGCCATCAACTTCTTTTGATGAATTTTGCATTTTGGACTGTGTTTTGGACTGTGTTTTGTGGAACCCACTTATCCAAATCTTCACTTTACCGATTTGAATTAGTTGAGTCAATAACACCAAACAATATCGATAACTTACGGGCACTTTGTGATGGATCTGACTCAACAGTGGCATTCAGTTTGTCATTATCCGCCTTTGTTTCTGGTCGACCACGTTACTCATTTGTGAGATCAAAATTACCAGAACGAAGTTTTGCAAAACAATTTGATACTGATTGCTGTGTAATAACATTAAAATGAAATACTCCGTTAATATTCCGAGCTGTCATTGATGCTAGATTTCCATGAAAGAACTCATATTTCAAAACTGTAGGAATTTCCGACTTATCCATCTCTAAACAAAATAGCAAAGAACGATTTATAAATACTTTATAAAACGCAAAATGAGTTAGAATAATGAAATAAATGTGTCAATTTTGTAAGAAAAATAAAGATAGTCAAAATATAATTATGGCACCAAATGAGCAGCTGTCAAATTTTACCATATACCTTACTACAAATTTCATACTTGACGACCTAATACCAAAAGACGTTCTATTGGAAATCAAGAAAATATTTTGCAGCATCCAGTGTATACGAGGTTTCTAAATATTTTCCACCACAAAAAAATTATATCAAGAAGAATTATTTTCATGTATCCTATTGCCTAAACCGTGGAGGCGCAATGGCCCCTGCGGACTCGCGGTTATAGGATCACGGTTTCGATTTCCAGACCGGGGGGATTGTGAGTGTTTATTGAGCGAAAACACCTAAAGCTCCACCAGGATCCGGCGGGGGATGGTGGCGAACCCTGTTGTACTCTTTCACCACAACTTTCTCTCACTCTTCCTGTTTCTGTTGTTCCTGTAATTGAAAGGGTCAGCCTTGTCACACTGTGTCACGCTGAATGTCCCCGAGAACTACCTTAAAGGTGCACATGTCTGTGGAGTGCTCAGCCACTTGCACGTTAATTTCACGAGCAGGCTGTTCCGTTGACCGGATCAACTGGAACCCTCGACGTCGTAAGCGACGGAGTGCCAACAAAATTGCCTAAACCAGCCCGCAAAACTGTTGCTGAACAGGACAATGGGACAATGAATGCATCCTAAATATTGTTAATACTAATATACTTTCCCATACATCATTGTCATAACATCGATGCAAGAAATATCTGGGTGAATTTATTTGCACAGAACTGGTAACGCACTGAGGAATTAAGTAATGGTTATCTCAAAGTGATTTATTTAGTAATCAAAGAAACTTTGAAATTTTGAATTAAATTCCTGGATATGCAATTGTATTTAAAAGATGAGAGTTGGTCACGCACTTTTATATTTTATAAGCAGCTTTACTTTCCACATGATCAAACACAAGACAGTAGTTCCACAAGTGATTTCCCTCGTCTTAAATCACAGCAAAGGTCATTTGAGTATTACCCGATACACGGATCTCAATGCTCGTGACAATTTACTGAATGACAGCAAAAATAGAGACGATAACTCTGGTAGTGGTGCTACATCTTACTCGTTTCTCTAAAATTTACTCCTCACTGTAAAATGACTGCAATTTTCCATAAGATCTACATTTGTTATGCCGATAAATACTAGTCAAAGAGAGGTATATATCGGTATGACTCCGATTCCAGTGTTCACAAATACCCAATTTTATATAGTCATCAGTTGAGAAACATGAAAGTGTTATTGATGTAAAAGTATTCAATTGCACAGCCAGAAAGATACATGATAAAGATGAATACAAAACCTGACTAGAAGTCTTGTTTGTTGAGAAGTCATATAAGCAACAATAAATATTATAGAATTTATAAACTCTTTTGCAGAATGTAAATGAAAATATTTAAAAACAAGTACGTTTATTTATACAGTTCTAACAGATTATTTATTGAAAGTTCACTAACAAAGACAAAGTAAATCTCAATAATTTGATATTCAATAAATGAAAACATCATATACATCTACTCATTTTTTGGAAATTGAAAGTAGTGCAACGTTAATAAATTTCTAATTCTTTCAAAGAATCTTTATATTGAAACTGAATAACATTTATATAAATTTATCATTTTAAATGGACGAATAAATTTAATTGAAGATGATGCATTTTTGCCTGCGGGGTAGTAAATAGTAAATATAAAATAATAAAGAAAATATAGAACGAATGAATGCTACATTTATGAGTTACGTACATGAACACTGAAACGAATTGACAGGTTCATCAGTATCAGACAAGTGTCTGATACAACATTGAAGGATGTGTTAAGCAAACAACATCCAACAACTCGTTCTCTCTAGTACAGAGAACTATGAAAAAAACATAGCTGCGGTGATATATTTCTGATGGTTTTCTGGTTTGTATCATATTGCCACAAGTTTAATTACATTATAAACAAAATGTTTTGACCTTTAAACTGGAAGCTAAATATATACTAAACTGCCAATTCCAAAACGTGTTATGGCTTTATCATATATTTTGGGTAAAAATAAAAATGCGGGGGAGGTTCCGCCCATCTGTAGTAATATTTTTACTTAGTTATACATATATATATATATAGCCTGAATCCTTGTGACGGAAATATGTCGATAGAAAATAATTGGAAATGTCTATTAAGAGATGAGCTTTCTGAGATTTTTGTCAGTGAACAAGATTCTGGGGTAGATTACATTCCACGCCAAATCATCCATTATCACCATAAAACATTATTGTCTTACCATAAGTAGAGCATTCAACAATAAATGGCCGAGAGGAATACATAAAACATTATTAAAATATAATGTTTAAACGCGTCTGTTTAATTAGATACACAATTTACGTGATTTCAAAATAGTGTAGCTACAAGATATTAGTTTTCAATTACATCTACATAAGAATGAACAACATCAACGATAGAAAAAATTTTTTTTTCAGTTTGTTAATTTGTTCATTTATTCATCTGTTTACTTTTTGTGATTTTTTATGTTTTTCATTTATTTATTGAAATACAGTAATCTTAAACTAAATTCAAATTTTTCAAAAATTTCCTTTCGAAAGAAAATTAATTACGTGTAGAATAAATGATTAATCTCTGTTCTTTACTGAAGCCGGTTCGTGCTGATATTTCCAGAGTTTTCTCTTCAAAGTTATTAAGAATCAATATCTTCTTGTTCCAGCGTTTTCCTCAATCTGATTTAAATTTCACTGAGACGAAAATAAACAAAGGTTTCCATATATATTTTATCATCTTAATTAGGGGAATGTTTTTCTTTCGGTATGTTTTTGTATTGTTTTCACTGTTATTTGTTTTTTGTTTATCAACCATTTCTGCTCTCTGACTCACCTCTATCTCTGTCTCCCCCTTTTCCGATGTGTCTCTCACAGTTGTATCTCATAGATAAAATGTGTATAATTGAGAAGAAAAAGAAAACAGCTAGAGGTGCTATGATTAAAGTTTTACTACATAGATATAATACTGACAAACATTGCTTATAAATAAACAAAAAAGAAAGACGTCTTTGTGAATGGTATCAGATGTTGTGATATACATGCATCTGTGAAGATGTTCAAAGTTGTTAAGAATTAAAATATACGCTACAGAAACGTAATAGTAGATATTTTAATGCTATAATGAGGAATCAGTATGTACTTTATACTTCGGTAATGAATTATATCTCTGTTTATATACATCAAGGTTAATGGTTCAGTGAAAGACAACGCCATAGATACTTACGTAATTATTTTGAACGTAGTCAATGCTGCCAGAGTTATTACATTTCGACATTGCCATGTAATGGGATGGAGTTAAGTTTATTTAGGAAGATGTATCCCAATCATTCAAGGAAAAATACACTAATGTATTTTTGTTAAGTATTAATGAGTAAGATGATAGGAAATCTGTTTGACGATAAATTGAGGTTATGTATTGTAATCAATTTCTTTTTCATATTTTATTTAGGACAGGACGTACTGTGTCCAACATCAGAAGAGTGTTTCGATCTATTGTATTCAAAAGATTGCACTTTGCTAAATATACCAAAGAAGCGGATGAGAGTATGACACTAGAACAAGAAGGCTAAATAGTTCCTCACATGGCGCGAATAGAAAATATCTCTCCAATGAAAACGCGGTGAGGCTGAACCTGAAAACTCACATGTATACATGGGTCCAATGTGAGATGTTCTTCAGTAAGCGTCAGTGTGAATTGAACAAAAATTTAAATAAATTTTCAAGGGACTATTAGATTACATTGGGAATGTACGTGAATTAATGTCTCTGATACCAACTTGCATTGTTTAATAATAGCTGTCTTGCTCTGTAAACGAATACCTATTTACCAAGTTAGCTGGAAACATGGAATTGGTTTGCAAGGGAAAATAGAATGAAACGGGGGGAATTATATTTAGACGTAGCAACAATAAGAAACTCTTACACTGGGGGCAAAGTAGCTAACATAATATTATGGCAAAGTATGTTTCAAAGGTCATACACCTAACTAATTACCGAGAGAAACCTGACACATACCAGAAATTGTACGAACCAATTTGTATCATGTAAATTTTGGGATCCACTATTGGAAAAGTGGGTTATGTATTTGGCCTTCTTAGGCCACCGTAAAACAGAAGTCTATGAAGGTGATTTTCTTTCTGAACAGGCGCACAATGACTTCTGCAAGAAATGCACATACAAAGAAAGATTCACTACTGAAATTACAATGCAGGCTAAGTTGGAAATTTTCCATGGCTAGTTATGTACAAACTTCATGAAACATTTTACATTCAAACTTGATCGTATGATATTCTAAAACTGAAGCACATGATTTGCAACCAAATTTGAAAATATCTTTAAGGAGATGCTCTTAACAAATGACAATTAAAGGAGCCTGTAAACATAGTTGTGATGATAAAAGTAACATAGTTTAAGAGGTAAATATGAAAAGAACTGGTAGTTTCAAATTACTTTATTTGAAGATCTATATATTTAAGTTTAAATAACTTAATAACTTTAAATAAACTAGTGGGTTTAATGCATAATGTTCAACTGTGACGTGAAGGTCTGAAACCTGAGTTCAGCATCTCTTTAACACAGGTAATTGATACACAATGAAGGTGCTGATAGCGTGAATAGGAACAACATAGGTGATCGTGACAAATTTCAGGAAAATACTGATTAATTATTTTAAAGCAAATGAAAGGTTTCCAAATGACAAAAACAATATTATTTGTAGATTGGTTTGTGAATCAAGTACGAAATATTGGACGGGATTAATTTTTTCGATGCACATTATATCATGTCCTTTACAATAAATAAAGGATGTGTGTCACTACGATGATTATAATCTACTGTCGCAAAAATCACTCTACCAGACAAAAGTTACATTTAATTTATGATTTTGCTAAATGCAATCTGTCGCCGTCATCATTGTGCATCTTATGAAAATATTCTGTCTTGGTTTATAAAGGATAAATAGTAAAATATATTCATGCCCTTTGCTTTTTCTCAACACATAATGTGATGTAGGACAAAGAATGACGTGCGTTCCCGTATATTTATTTATCTCCCTCTAATGACACATAACCATAACTCGTAATTTACGGGGGAGGGAGAAAATTCAATTACAATATTCGAAAGAATGTTTAACGAAACGATCAAAGTAATAGCCAAGAGGAGATAAATGTTTGTCTTTCAATGAAACAGATGCAACTAAAAGAAGCAAATTATTTTGTAATCCAAACTGTAGATGATAATAAAATCCACGTTAACTTCCGAATAGACGTATTATCATTGCATTTTAATTCTATAGATTCATCTTCGCAATCGCAAGGATAAATTGCAGAAATTGTATATATACGCGTTTCAAAATAATTCATGCGTGTTTGTGTGTACAAGATACTGTTCCGTCATCTCTCACGACTGTGAGACACATAGACTTAATAAATTTAGGAAACAATCTCATATATACTTTTAACCACTTACACTTGCGCTCTAGTGATGATGTCTTAGATGCTTTCCTAAATCCAATCGCGATTCCTTATAAACTTAATGAAAAACTCACATATAACATTTCGTTCATCTCATTATAGTTTCCAAATGTATTATAAACAATATCATCTATAGAGTATTTCATTTCTTCTGAGAAAATAATAAATAATGCATTCTCGTACGAAAAGAATGATCTGGGTATCAATACCTTCAAACAAGATATAAATTTCAATTTACAATTAGAAATCAGAAATTTCAAAATAGTTTCAGAATGATTATATTGTTCGCTCCCATTTCTCTTTGAGTGTTAAAATTAATGGTACCTTGAGGTACATAAATATATTTTCTAGAAATTGAATGAAAAGTTCATACTGCAGCTGTCCCAATATGAACATGATATTATCACTTGCATGTAATAGCAAGCACCGAATATGTTACACTCGAGTCCTAGAGACTTGACCAGCCGACCAGGCGTGGATGATTTACTCAGTTGTTTATGAAGATGACATCACTGTAATGTTACAGAATGAGAAGAATCAAAAGACATACTACATTGTTATATGCTGAAGTGACTTTAGAAATGCTACGCTAACAGCCAGTCTTCTTTATCACGTGTGAAGAAGAATATAGTCGCTAATTTGTCTAGAAATAACCGGCATTTGAATGTCGATTAATCGCCAAACGCCATCAAGTGGCGCATCCTGAGATAATCCACACCATAGGTTGATGAAACAAAGAAAGCAGGCTTTGTTTAGCTGAAACTTTACTTCTTTTTAGATGGAAGACTTCTACTGACATAATAAATTTCAGATCTGTTAGTTGTATTAAATGTAAGCTCTTCAAATTTCTGTCCTTGAACTGGAAATACCACCTCACCGGATTAAACATTTACTCCCACAAAATTTGCTTTTCTCCCCATTGAATTCATTTCTACAAACCATATTGATTTTTGTTGAAAGTTGTCAAACTTATGAAACTTTGAATTTTCTTTTTCTCATTCTTTTTGTTTTACATTTTTCTCCTCCTTTCTGGGTGTTTTCTAAACAGCAACGTACTTTTCAGCTTCTTTCAAGACGAGCGTCCTTTCTCATTTTTAGAAAAAGACCAGCAACGAAATAAGAGCTGAATCTCACATCAACGCTATATAATATGTTGTTGTCTGCTCATGCACTGATGTCGCAAATATCCAGTTGGATTATTAGAAATGTGTAACACTGACAGAAGCAGTACAATCTTTATGTCGAACACAAGCTGAAAAAGAAAAATGCCACCAATATCTGTGTAGATCACACAAGCCAACAGTCGAAGGAATCATCATTTTTACTACACAGTAACCTTGCCATGGGTGCAAAGGATATATTTCTAAGTCTGTGTTGAATATGTTTTTGAATACATTACAATTTGAATTTTTAATAAAACATTGTATATGTTCAGATGTTGACATCAAAATATCAATAACTTCATCTGATCAGACGTCTTCTCATCAGATATATCATTTATCTTTTCTGTTATTGCCTGAATCAGGTATTACAGTACTTTACGTATTACATTATAAGAATGTTCAAGTGTAACATGGTTCAGATACTGAGCAACAATTTGCATTATATGTATGTAACGTGTGTATAAAAATATGTTTGATGCTGTACACATAGACATTCATTATGCGTGTGTATGTCTGTGTATTCTATATATATGTATATACATTAACTATATGTATACATATCTATACGCTTTACCTTCATTTATTACTATGTACACGTATTACATACATCTGATAGAATGCGAAATATTTATGAACATACTGTGTGTAGTGAATTTATGTATGAATATATTTGTAATGCCTATAGTTATGAATGTGTATATAATTGCAGTAAGAATATGTGAACACATTAGTTATATACATAGAAACATACGTATGTTTAATAGGTGTACGTATAAATGTACATATGCAGTAAGTATACAAATAAGTATATATATATATATATATATAT
>NC_068987.1:35660449-35670483 GCF_001194135.2 Octopus bimaculoides
ATATATTTATATATGTATAAATGCATATGTACACCTATGTATACATACACACACACATACAAGCACACACACACACACACACACACACACACACACACACACACATATATATATATATATACATATATATTTACATACATACATTAAATATTTGTATGTGTGTGTGTTTGAGGGTATTAGATATAGAATAACGTCTTTTTATCTTTTGTGTTTTCATTTCAGTATGGGAATACAGCCATGATGGCTCAACGCTTTTAGGTATTTTACTGAAAGAAATCGCCCTCGGTGCTTATTTTGTACTTCTGATATTTATATTATTATTCACTTATGCCAAACCACCAGATGACAGGTTCGTAAACATATCAAAGCTGGCTGTTAAAAGGTGACGGGGTACAAATAGAAATAGAGAGACATGCTTATCAATCTATCTATCTATTTATAGCAAGTTTTTGGAGGGGTACAATTGTATAATGCAAAACTGGATTAATTTATATTTGGGCTAATCTATTTTTTTAAACCATTCATTAGTTCCAAAAGTTGTTACCTAAGATTCACCCGCCTTGATTTCTTGTTCTTGTTTACCATATATTTTCGTGTGACTTTCTCGTGAATTCCCGTAAGTTTTCTTGTTTTAATCTAAAATAGATTCGAACATCCTTATTTTTGATATCATTGTGGTCACGTGATCGATGCTTGAGCCTGACTTGCCATTTTTCTTTCTGGATTCACAGTGGAAACATAGCGGCTCCACTAGCAATATGCACCAAATAAGAACAAAGGGCAGTGATCCGACAGATGGGCGTGGTGAACCGGTCCAACATTATTATCTATCGAGCTAGCAGGATCTTCTCGTCGGTGGTGGATGTTGACGGGCGTCCAGTTCCGTTTTCGTGCGAAACTTTTAAACTTCGTCCGGTTACTTTTAAACTTCGTCCGGTTACTTTTAAACTTCCCATCCACTGATACGCACTTTTCACGTATTCTGCTAAAAGCCTCAGATGAATTTCAGCACCTGACACACGTTTCGACCAGAGAAATCGGTTCACTGCTCTTTGTTCTTCTTTGGTGCACATAGCTACTTGAGTGGCTATGCTTACACTGTAAAACCAGAAACAAAAATGGCAGGATCAGATTCAAATGTCGATCACGTGACTAGAATAGTTCCAACTATGAGCACGCTTGTGCAAAAGGCAATGTGACAATAATAAATATATGTTATGATGAAAGTGGTGATAATTTTTAACTTGCCCTAAGACTATTGAGATTCAAAGCCTCAGGAAAGTAATCTCGACTTCTCACCAAAAGACATCCTATACCGACAAAACACGAATACTTAGAACAACTATCAGCCAACACAAGCTCCTTCATAAGAAGAATGAGAATGAAAGCACTCTCCTACAGCGCACAAGAGTGCCAGAAGGAAGAAAACGCACCCAAGAAAGAATTCAAATCCCTGAGAAACCAACCAACACACCAATATCAGACACAATTTGAAGAAGAACTATGCAAAAAAGAAAATAATAAAGAATATCAGATTCAGGAAATACCCAAGTTGGAACAACGAACACCAACAGAAATTGAAAAAATATTGGAGGTTTTTAAAACTGCAAACGGAATACTAGTGCCTGCCAGAAAGACCGGTAACCTTTATACTGTAAGCACCACACTATATGGTAATTTAGTTACAAAAGGAATACTTAGCAAATACAAAACAACGCCTTAACTACTATAAACAGCAAAGGATTTGAAATAGTAAACAGACTAGAGGTAGACGATAGGACGTAACCATATGTCCCAGGAGAATGTAAGATAAACCTTAAAGACCAGAAAAATAAATTTGATAGCGACCATAAATTCGGGATAATGTGTCTATCAAAATCAGACATAAGCAAAGACATCACAGATAATATAATTGCTCGAACTAAAAATTAAGATTGGACTGACACTAAGAGGGTTTAAGTAAACAGCAAAAACAAAATGCTCCAAATTTATGCAATTAGATATAGATAGCTACTACTCAAGAATTAACGCTATATTACACAATAAAGCAGTCATATTTGCAATTAAAAACTGTAGCTTATCTAAATCAGATGTATACATGATATTAGCAGCACGAGAAATCGTTATTAATTGCAAAAAACTATGGAGGAGATCAGTTTGGACGAATTCCTTCGATGTACCAATGTGGTCCAGCGATTCAGATCATGTCACGGATATCGTAAGAATTTACATTTTATTCCACATCAAAAATTCATTTTCACAAATAGCTGGGATTCTGTACAGAGACCATGCCATTTTCGTAATAGATAATTGTACTAAAATAGAAATAGAAAGCTAAAGGAAAAAAATGCAGAAATTATCTAAACTTTTCGGCCTATCTATAACTATAGACAGTAATTAACTTGAGGTAAATTTCCTATATATCACTTTTACCTTAGAAACAGGGGTGTACGAACCGTGCCACAAAACGAAGGAGTGTCTTAGATATACAAATGTAAGGTCCATTCATCCACAATCCATGACCAAAGGAATAGTTAGGAACATAGCCACCAAAATATCACGCCTATCAGCCACCTAGACAGTATTCAACTTACACGGAACTTACTACAATGAAGCACTAGCCAGGACCGGGCATAAGGAAAAGATGACGCTCACACCTGGGGTTACTCTAAATAATACTAACAACTATGCACCTAAAGTAGGAAACGCCCAATATGAAACAACAACAAACGCATAATAAAAACACAAAAATCCAAGGCACAATGGAAAACATAGGAAAAAAAATAAACAAAATCCAAAAGAATAACAATAACTGCAGAAAGGACACACACAATGCCAACAATACACAAAATCGGCTGAAGGAATCGGAAAAATAATGCAAAAATTCAGAGGTCCTCTGGCATAACACAGTTTTCGGATTTCAAATTATTATTGAAGATAGATAAACAATTCTTTGCCGCGTTTGATAGGTACTTCCCTATAACGCATAATTACCATCGTAACTTCAACAAACACACGGTGAAAGTATCGTATGCCACATCCCAAAACATGGAGTACTACATGCACAAATACAAGGAAAAAATATGTATATATATAGATGGAAACAACGACCACATGCAAACAACGACCAATTACAGGTCTGTTATCACAACCACATCTCCTCATTCCGAAAGACAAGCCGGCGACACGCAACATCATTAGCGGACCTAGTATAAATAGTTAAAGAAGGAAAATAAAATATGAAATAGAATGGTCAATAATAAAAAAAATGCAGACCCATATTATACACTATCAAGTGTATGTGAGTTGTGCCTTTACTAAGCCTTGTGCATCCTGTTATGCGACGAAAACTTGGTAAACAAGCATGCTGAGAAAATACGGAGTTGTTCCCACCACGCCAAATATGCATTTCCAAATTCAGGGCAGTGAAATAATAATAATAATTTAGTGAACTGTCTCCCTCTCCATTTCCCTTTATCCATGCGTCCATGTGTCTGGTTGTATTTCTATATACACGTATACGTGCCTGACTGCATGTTTACCATGTATTAAGTTATATACCTACAAAAGTAAATATATATAGATTTGTGGGGGTATGCTCGCTCGGGCATCTGTGTATGTATATGTGTGCATGTGCATGTATGTGAATATTTTTGTATATGTATATGTATGTGAGTGCGCGTACATATCCGTATATGTGTGTGCGTGTGAGTGTATATATGTATGTATATATGTATAAAATTATGGACTGCGACCATTACATAAATAGCATTTTCAGGATTAAATAAAAGGAAGACAACTAACGGAAAATAAGACATGCATATCATTCACACACGGTAGTGTGTGAATTATATTCTTAAGGTCAACATTTACTCACACGCGACCACTTCTACGCCTTGTCACTAACTCAGGTTTTAACCAAATCAGATAATATCTACATTCTTAGATTCGTCATATCCTAAGCTACATTGTCGGCTACAAAATTTGAAATTTGCTTCGGGAGAAAACAAGTCAAAATCGGGAGAGTAAAGCTCGAAATCGACTTTGAAACAAAATACTATTTGTAAAGAAATCTACATTTTATTTTAGCTTATATGATAGATCTCCGCGAGACAAATCTATCCATGTTAGTTATATGCAAAAATATTCAGTAGAAAAAATTACGCAGGTAAAAACCGGTGAAAATAGATTAACGCCTGATATCGATTTTGTCTCCAAATATTATTCTTATTTTAGAAGATAACTATATTCATATTCAACTTTTCTGATAGATCTCCACTAGAAGAATCCGATGATGCCAACTCTCTATATAAAAATAATAGATAAAATATCTACTGCGGCCAAATATGACAAAAAACGTGGTAACGCCTAAAATCAAATTCAAAACATGAACATTTTTTTTTGGTTTAGTTCATATCATAGAACTCATGAAGACGAGCGTCGTGGTGCTAATCTCCTCACAAAGTATCATTCACACCCGGTAGTGTGTGAATAATATTCTTAAGGTTAACATTTACTCACTCACAGCCACTCCTTGGCTTTGTCACTGACACAGCTTTTTTAACCATATTAGACGATGTTTACATTTTTAGATTCGGCACATCATAAACTACTTTTCGAGCGAAGAAATCTGAATATTGCTCCAGTAGAAAAAGTATCAGTCAAATATGTGAAGTCACAAACGGAAGAATAACACCTGAAATCGACTTTGAGTCGAAATATTTTTGTTTTTAAATAAATCTATAATTTATTTTTACTTATATAACAGGTCTCGACAACAGGAATCTATCCATGCTAGTTATATGCAAAAAATATTCAGTACGAAAAAAGTAAACCGGCGAAAAATGGGGGATTAACGCCTGCCATCGAATTTGACTCCAAGTATTCTTCTTCTTTTATGAGAAAACTATATTGAAATTTAACTGATAGATCTCGACTACAGGAATCTCATGAATGCTAATACTATGAAAAAAAAAATTAGATAAAAATCTTATGGGTCCACATGTGCCGAAAAATTTGAGGTAACGCCTTAAATCAAATTGAAAACCTAAACATTTTCTTTTTGTGTAAAAATTTTATGTTTGTTTAGCTCATATGATACAACTCATGAAGACAAGTGCCGTAGTGCTAATCCTTTCCAAAAATATTCAAAATTTTAAAAAATGTTATTCTATAAGCTAAATGTACCGAAGGTACGTAAAACAATTTGCAAGTAATATCATAATATATTGCAGTACTAAGGCGAAGAGCTGGCAGAGTCGCTAACACGCAGGGTAAAAAACTTCGCGGCACTTCGTCTGTCTCTATATTGTTAGTTCCAATTCCACCAAGGTCGATTTTCCTTTTATTTTTTCGGTACTTGATAAAATGAATATCAGCAGAGCATGGAAGTCGATGTAATCAACATTCATCTCCTCCGGATTTGATGTCCTTCTTGCTAACATTAGAAACCAATATTGCAAAATGTTTGTTTAGTTATCTTGCAAAAATCTACTTCATATTCATAGAATACACTTTATTCTTTTCTACTCTAGGCACAAGGCACAAAATATTGGGGGAGGAGGTCAGTCGATTAGATCGACCCCAGTACGCAACTAGTACTTAATTTATCGACCCCGAAAAGATGAAAAGCAATGTCGACCTGGGCAGAATTTAAAATTCAGAATGTAAAGACTGACGAAATACTGCTAAGCATTTCATCGAGTGTGCTAACGTTTCTACCAGCTCGCTGCTTTAATAAAGTTGGATGCGGCGCTATATGAACTCGGAAATTAAAGAGCCGGAATACATCAATTTTGCCTGAATATTTAGCGATTCTGCCATTAAATGAATACACTATATTGTAATAAATATTTTTTTTTTACCTATGTACATACATACATACCTGCATACATGCGTACATACATACATAAATACAAACATACATGCATACATATTGCAGAAAAATGTTACTGACGTTTAAATTTTAATCCTTTTCACCTAATAAAGATAGGATTTAGAAGCTGACAGTTTCTTCATGACAGTTGTCAATCACAAAATGAAAGCAATATCAATATACGAGTAGGAAGTTTTATTAAACAAACGAAAGCACAGCATTACGACGTCCAAAGGCGTAAGAATTTCTTTAGTTTTCATAAGTTTTTGTTTGCTTTTAAACTTTACTTCAATATTAAGAGTAACGGAGTTGAAATTCTTATTTCATAAGATAAATTGACAAGGCTTTTGCATTCAGATAGTATTATTGGATTTTCAGAATAGCAGGATTCAGATGTTTTGTTTTCAAGCAAGTTGACGAGAACAGTACCTGAATTGTAGGCTTTAATTTTATTTTACATGAATTTCGACCAACAAACTAACTTTGCCCTAACAAATGCAGGTAGTACATACTGGCTATTTTTGTATTTTTAAAAATGTTATGTTAGCTATAACTTTACTATTCATATGATCAGATTTCTTTTTATTACATAGTTGATATATTCTCATACTTCTTCTTGCTAGCTCTTCTTACTATATATAGATATAGCTAATTTATTTCTTGATTTTATAAGGAAATTAGTATTACGTTAATATTCACTATTATATAGAAACTTATTTTTCATAATGAATTTGCGCACTTTCTTTTTTGGCGGATTCGTATTATGCACTTTCTTCCAATATAAAAAAAAATGGTATATACAGTGAAGATATAGGATCTAATATTTTTTTTACAATTATAATTACATTCTCATTATCCTTAAAATTCCACATTATACTAGGTAAATTTGAGATAATTTATTTCCTTTATTATGAGAATCTACAAAAAGTAAATCATTAAAAGCATGGTACAAGAAATAGTCAAAAATAATTTAAACAATTTTCTTTTTAAAACATGTCTTTCCAAATATACAATCAAAATAGTCATTTTATTTAGTTGTAACAAGTACAAACAATAAAATATGAAGTTGTAAATAATATTGCAATTGATTGCTGTAGGATGGTCATTAAATGGTTTCAAATCAAACATATGCTCACTTATTTGTTCCACATTCCAAAAAATTAATCTGACAAATATATCATAAGTAATATGTATTAGTTAGTCTTCATACAGTAGAATTAGCATAATTTGTCTTTGGCTAATTCATTACTTCACCTAATTCGTCACTTACAGTTTTCTCGGAGGGATTACTGATTAAACGAATTCTAAAGCATATTTTTAACATGTGGTATAGGGAATCTGAACGACCCCATGATTGGCTAAGTGAACTATACTAGTTAGTATAAATAAGCAGTCTGCCAAGAGTGTCACATGCGCTACTTAGAGTTTCGGCTGATTATTTATTGTTTGACGTCGTTTTGTTGCAGCTGTTCCCTTTGAGACTGTCTCGTGTTTAAAACCTGTTAGTGTCTTTTGACACGTTGTTCGCATGAACAGGCTAGGTGTAAATATTGTTCCCCCGTTAGGGGCAATTTGTTTTCATTTTGTGTGGGAATTGTACCCGCTCAAAATGACAAGTGATGTGTATGAAATTTTAGAGTTGCTGGAGAGCGTTGACGAAAGTGACTCGGAAGAAAGTGTTGAAGAATATGCAGCAGCAGTTGGTAAAAAGCAAAGAAGATAGAACATCAGACCAGAAGCCGTGCAAAAGTTTCAACCAATTCTGCGAGGAAAGAAAGCAAACGTGAGAGTAACTCCCCGCCCCCCAAAAAGTCACAGAATAAACAAGAAAATGAACGATAGTTTATAGAACATTATCTCTTAACACAAAGAAGACAGAGATAGCGTATATCGAAGAAATTGAAAATGCCCTAAAACACGATTTGTTCAAGGTAGCATTCATGAAAAGAGGAAAGAAATTTGGTACCGTGGAGGTACAATTCATGTCAGAATATGACGCCAGGGATGATTCTGCGATCACCCTGCAGACGAACGACCTGTTTCTTTTACCGTTACAAAAGAACCACGTAAATCGCAATAGAAGGTTATCCACCTGAAATTAGATCGGCGTGGCTGATAGCAGAAGCGTGGTCGAATTTGAAGGAAGAGGTGACATTGCTGGAGTTCGAGAAAAAAGTAAAGAACTGGTGTGGTGGGTGTCTTCGGGGGACAATTGAAGCCACACCAGCAGAAATGAGGAAATTCCAGAATTTATTATTCTGCCGGATGAGACAAAACTGAGAGCCTCAATCCAGAGCAGAATCCCAAGATGTTTCGAGTGCGGACTGACGGAAAACAAGGAAAACGTACCCCCAGACCCTTCAGCATTTATTTTTAACTGTGTCTTTCACCCGACGGGAGAAGGATTCGCACTATTGTCTCTCACGCGAGAGAATAATTGATTCAAATTCTCTTCTGAGAGAATTAATTTGGAAAAAACTATTTCTCTTACGAAAAAAGAAAATTTGTCAATTGAAATTATTAAAGAGTGAATGGCTCATCTGCAAACACTCCAAACAAAATATGGCAAGTACAGTTGCCACAGATGTTGCAGCAGTAGTCATGGTACATCAATAAAATATGTTAAGCCCACGATCGGAGTACCAGACATATTATGAAATGTTGACGGTGAACGGAGGCGATATTCGCATCGCCGCACCAAGTGTCGTTGCAACACAAGCGAGGAACAAAATAATTGTTTACAATGCAGAAAAATATTGAAACTTTACCGAAGGAGAAAATCGAAAAATGGCTCGGACCTATATGGAAGGATATCACATATGTCTCGAGTGAAAATGGTTCCTTCAGTAGAGGTACGTCTTGTCATAGTTGAGAAATCTGGAGGACACTTGTGGAGACTTTAAAAACAAATGAGGCGATACTTCTGCCTTCATATTTGGGACGTAGAACACATGCCCAATAAAAATTGAAGAAGTACTACCAGAGATAGACGTCGCCTGGGTAGTGGCAGCAGTGGGTTTAATATACTACAAATTACTCGCTCTGCACCCCCAAAACTGGCTACGTCAGAACCTGGAAGTTCTAACACAGGCGGCACCATGGGATCTGGAAGAGATCCCCGATCCTTTGCTCGTAGGCGAGGAAGTAATACTAAAAGTTCAAGTCGAGGAGCGGAAAACTGGTTGTTTCGACTGTGGTCAGAAGGCCCACTTATGAGCAAAGTGTGGTACATCCGGGTTGACATCAGTCAGATGCCTGAATTTTAGAAAAAGGGCCTACCTCTGGTGACAGCAATAAAGTAAATAGTATTTTTGTTGATGGATACTGCGTATTGTTGGAGGATATGCATTTGTTTGCAGAGCTATAGCTGGCAGTCGGGAACTGAATATGTTAGCGCTCGGGCGACAATAGTCCACTTGATGGTGGGTGTTTCGTCCCGGAGATCACGGAGTGTCCAGAGCAAACGAGTAGAGATCTCTCTGACCCTAGATCTGTACAAGTGCATATACTGAGAGAATTTTCATTTAAAGACATTAGTTGTCTAACCCGTACATCGCCTAGTAATGCTGTTGTATGGTAAAGGATGAGTCTGTTTACTACAGCCTTTGAGAGGCAGGATTCTTCTAGAGAGCACACAATGAAGATTCTAAGGTTGCATGTTGTGGTTGGGGGTGCGATTGCATTTTACCGCTGTTGATACGTGAGATGTTAAATATGAAGCTGTCTATGCAGGAATAGTACAGCTTGACATTATGAGTGTTGAAGAGTATATATGTAAGTATATATTTATATATAAATATATATGTATATATATATATTTCGTTTTGGGATTTAGTTTGCAAGATTTTTTATGTGATTTCGTGTGTTGAAGCATATTCTGTTGTGTCTGGGGAGATTCATTTTCTTATTGTGCCTTAAAATTTTAACACACTCACCGTTAAAATTTCCACTTATTTATTATTTTTATTTTCCTTAAATTTTCGTTGCGTCTTGCAACCATTTCAATAGTCTTGACTATGTCCGTTATTTACGCTGCGTTTTGTTTGTGCTTTTGTTTGTTTTTACTTTTTGTTTTTTTTTTTGCTCAGCGTAAATAACGGACAGAGTCAAGACTATTGAAAAGGTTGCAAGAAGCAACGGAAATTTTAGGAAAATAAAA
>NC_068987.1:35671303-35684889 GCF_001194135.2 Octopus bimaculoides
ATATATATACATACATACATACATCGTTTGTAAGCCGTAAAATATCCTTAACTAATTTACGTTGTGGGGTTAAAATTCCTCAGTGGTCGACTTTTGGTTTTCACTTTACCTGAGTTTAGAACTGGAGTTCGATCTAATCGACTTACTCCTTCTTCAAAATCACTGACTTCGTTCCAAAACTTTAAACAGCGGGGTCATACAAAATTAGTTGCTACAGACAACCACAAAACTAACTTCGGCTGTCAAACTAGGTGGAGTAACAGATGATCCTCTTTTTTCTTTTATGTGTGTGATAGTCATTTACTCATTATTAAGTTCTAATATTTAAACTGTCCGTTTTATCATTTATCGTTCCGAGATCGATCAATTAATTACTGATCAGTTGTGAATCTTATTTTTTTCATCCCATAAAGTTTTACGCTTTTCACTGCGGTTTGAAATTACTCCTGGCTGTAGACACAATTTTCCAGTGTTCTGGTATAAAAACTATAGTATACATATATGTTTTGTAATGTTATGCATTTATATACTCGACATTACAATGTAATTTTTTTGTTGGTATAATACAAATTGTATATCATTTTTAGAAACCTCATCAGACAAATAATTTTATATGTATAATATTTTAAATTATTCAAATATTATTTTGTATATTGCTTGAATTAACAAAACAAAATTTATATTGAAATATAAAGTCAGTAAAATACACTGTAATTGATCAATTTATTTTCAGATTTCTCCTTCATTATTAAACGTACACATATTTACGATGTATTTGTGTATATGCGTTTATGTGAGCGGTTTAAATTTATTTGACATATATGTTTATGTGTATTTATATTATATTTGTGTGTATGTAGTTAATGTATATAGTTCTCTAATGTTATGGGATTTTGTATATTTATGGGTTTTCTCGTATATTGAATTTATATGTAAAGTTCTTATTTATGTGTTCATGTATTTTTACTCTGTATTTGTGTACTTATGTTGTTTTGTATGTTTATGATTTCAAATGTATATTTCCAATAAAACTACAAAACTTATAGCCTATTTGTATATCGTATATTTTCTACTGTTGTTTAGTACACTCCATTTTAGCTGTTAATCTTTAATAGAAAATCTGCCTATGTATAAATATGTGCAGCACCATTGAAATTCCATATATTTATTTCATATTTTATTTGCCAACAGAAAATTCCAATGTAATAAATAAGTCGACTATTAGATGCAACTTCTAATATTCAGTTTGAAAAGAGAATTCATTTAAAAAAAATATATAATATACCGTTTATAGTTCCTGCTAATACTATTAATTCTGTCTATATTTTTACATAGAATGCTTTGTTGGTTATACTACTGTGATTGTGTGGAACATTAATTGTGATAAATTGCTACTTATTTCCTCTTATCCATATACGCTATTTCTTAATAATATTTATTATATTGCATTTGTTTTGAGAATTGATGTTTCTATGTAATAAATACATTGCTAAGGCAATTAGTAACCAAGTAATGGAAATAATCATTTAAAAATATTTATATCCCAATAATAACAAGGAGAAAAGAATAAGAATAATAATAACAACAACAAAAACAACAATGGTACCACTACTACTACTAATAATAATAATAATAATTATTATTATTATAGTAACAATAATATTTTCTTTCTTTATTCATCACTAATGGTTCACAAAAAGCATCGGGAACGGTACAATACAATCCGTGGTTAAGCAAATAGATGCGTGTAAACAGTGAAAACGATATCAATATAAATTTTAACTGCGAAAAAATTCAAAATGAGGAAAACATCCTAGGACTGCTAGTGGAGCCCCCACAAAACCACAGTAGAACTGACCATTAGGAGAGCAGACCTCTCCATATCGTTTCCGTTCAATATACTATGGCATACTTAGGGTAAGCCCGATCATTGTTCCCATATACACCAAGCTTCCAACAAGAATACTGGAAAGCAGCATTTCTCTCTTTAACCTCACCTGGGCTTGGGCAAAGGCAAAGGGTCTTTCTTCAGCACATTCAATCCACTACACAAACTCTTTCGCTAAGGCCACCAGACAAATTATCAATGCACTTTCCACTCAAAGGAAAGTGGTGGGACAATCTTTAGAATAAACTTAGCCGATAGGCGAGTTCGACCTTCCTGTTGTAGTATGTGTTCGATATAAACTCACTTGTTAGCAATGCCCGCGCATTGGGCTGAACACTTTAGTCGCAGAATGGGCAGGACATTTTCATCGCTCAGTGCGCATTTCGGGCAAGTCCGGCTTACGGCTCTTCCTTACCAGTAAAATGTATCTAAAATCGACTATGCTCACGATATCACTGATCCGACACGAAAGTGGAACGGAAGAGGCCAGCAAGCAGTGTCTCCGAGTAAGTCATCGCAATTGACCGTCGCTAACGACAGGGTGGAATATCCACCAACAGCATTGCTTAACTGACTGACAAGTGTTTGAGTTTAGCAGCATTTAGGTCTGAAGCATCCTACCTAGCTCTACGCTTATTCCAAAATTGCGGCTCAGTCAAAGAGATAACCTGCAGAACAGCAACTCTGACGTACAGTGATCATACATGCACATCTTCAACGAAGCGCTGGAGACGTCGTAGCCTCAGCGCATGCCTGCGCACCTTCATGTACGGCATGCCCAGTCCTCCACAACAAGGCGCTGAAAACAAAGGGAGCGCCTGAACAGAGGAATGCATTCCTTCGACAGAAAGCGGAAGGGTATTCACTCCATTTTCATTAGACCTAAAATAGGATAGGGCACAACGTTCTGGAGATAATGTATAACGCGGGTGATGTATGAATTTGCCACCTCTGCCCGGCCTTTCAAAGACACCTATCTCTAGGCAGATTTCTGGATGTGATTAGTTGTCCTGCTCGTCATATTGTCCCAGTTGCTCCCCACCTGGAGATCAGGACCACAGCAGAATCAGAACGATTTAACCTCTGTACAGCGCCACATGACGTTATTGGACGGCATGGACCTGCCACTCCAGTGCTGAGCTGCAGGCCCACTGATTTTTCTTGGTTAAATTTGGTACCTCTCACTTCCTCGTATAAGTTTAGAGCGGTGCTGGTCAAGTTTATATGGCTCGTTTTCGATAATATAACGGTATCGTCATCAGCATATGATGACGCAGTTCTCTCACGTCCTAGTTTATGCGGCAAGCCTTTCAACACTTCCAACTTTGACAGTAGTCCCACTAGAGCACGTACGTACAGGAGAGAGCAGAGGAATCAACCTTGACATACCAAGCTCATAATGCTGAATGGTTTTGATAAGTAATCACTCACCCGACTTACTCTAATTCAGCCACAGAAAACGAACCTGAAAATGGCCTCTAACTATTGGTGGTTGATCCTATCTAGGCTTTTCATTGATCAAAATTGATCAGGGCCTCAACCATGCAAGTTTCGTTACTCAACCTGTCTATGGTGTATCGCATGAGATGGAGGTTGTTATGCAGAGACGTGTTTGGGATAGCGCATGTCTTCGCCTCACGAATCCGCTCCTCGGCAAGCCCCAGACTCTTCTGTAACACCTTGGGAAAAAGTTTGAAATTGGCATTCAGAAGCGTTATCGGCCTCAAATTTTCTCATTGACAATCTTTGATTTGGTGCATCCTTAACATTGCTACAGCTCCTCAATTCAGGGTACTAAGTATTCTTCCGCACCGCTTCCAATTGTCAAAAGGCCGCTAATTATGTCTAGAGTATTAAAGTATATTTCATACAGCAGACCGCTCAAACAAGACGTTTTACCCACCATCAGCCCATCATAGTACTCCGTATTTCATTTGCCATAAACAGTCTAGCGAAGTGCTGAAGAAATGCTGCACACATATGCTCGGGCTCGTAACCACTTTTCTTAGTTTACGGGTATTTGCTCTGAAAACTCTTTATATCTTTCTGTCGCTTATACATTACTAAGCCTAATAGATTGTAATCTAATTGCCTTTTCAGGAGAAAACACCATTTGTTATTGAAGATTGACCCCGTTGAACAATTCTCTAAACTGTTCTTTATAAACCTATCTCGTGGGGAGTGACGCTTTCAGTATCCAATTACCTGATACTGTCTACGAAACCTATTTATTCCAACCGTGCTCATCACAAAGTTGTGGTCTTTGTAGCCGGCGATTTTGGAAAATAAAGAACTTATGCTATTATTATCTACATAGACAGTATATTAGGTAGGATATGGGTAGTTCCCATGAGCATTAACTTTTGAATTTCTGCCATTTCGGTATTTCCTGGTATCTGAGCTAGGTAGGAATGAGGCTATTTTGCTATCATCTCTAGGGCACTTATAACGACAGGAATTGCTTTAGTCTTGAGGATCCACATTTCACCAATTTCTATTTTAAGGTCTTACTCAGTTTTTGGTAGGTCTTGACAGATATTTTTATGTCGATTGGGACAGAATATAAGGTGGCATGACTTTTGTTTGCATCCTTTTTCAGTATAATATCTGGCCTATTCGCGTCTATCTTTCTGTCAGTTTGAACGGTGAAGATCCAGAGGAGTGAGATATGATCACTTTCAAGCACTGGATGTGGCTGTGTTTTCACCATTTGTTATCATGGGACAGGTTCAGGTTTTTGCACATTAACCAGTGAATATACTGTGCTGCTCTATCATGCCTGTGGAGTTAAACTGCAGGCGCAAGAAGATTGCACGTGGAGACAGCATGATCAATGATTTCATATTGTTGTTTACATACACGACATGCTGGGCTACTGCCGTTCTATAATATGTTGGCCTGGTAGTTCCTTGTATATAGGTATTGATCTTGGGCTGCTATGATAAACCCTTCTGTTTCTGATTTTAAGCCAGGAGACACTGACCATTGATGGGTAATCGCATTGTCAAAATCGGCATTCTTCGCTCTCTTTGGGTATTAGCCATTGAGAGGTTTTTCTTGCCATTTATCAGTTAGAATGTCTAAGGCAGCGGTTTTAGCACAGGCTTCCATAAACATAGTATTTCTGTGCCTGTTTCCATTACGTCTAATTCTGGGATTTATTGCATTTGCAAGTCAATTACATATATATTTGCCTGTTTTGTTACTGATTATGATGCTCCACTAGAACCTTTTTCATTCATTGTGCTTGGTTATTTGATAAGGTGCGTGTATGACGATTTGAACCAGTAGCTGATTGTTCGTACCCTGTGCAGTTCCTCACTGGGGTACGCGGCGCTCGTTGATCAAGGTGATGGCCGATCCTGTTTGCATTTCACTTAGTTATCATTGGTGCATGACGAGCTTGGAAGTTGACATTAGGTG
This sequence comes from Octopus bimaculoides, assembly GCF_001194135.2. Classification (NCBI taxonomy): domain Eukaryota; kingdom Metazoa; phylum Mollusca; class Cephalopoda; order Octopoda; family Octopodidae; genus Octopus; species Octopus bimaculoides. Next base: position 35,676,615 of record NC_068987.1, read on the forward strand.
ACTAATCTGTCTGTTTAGGGTTAGTTTTTGAGACAACACCACTTCCGAGTCCTCTGAATTAAAACATTGCGCGTAACGTAGCTTATTAAGTGTAGCAGGTCTGTATTCGTCTCAATATCTTTTTGTTGATAGATTTAGCTCCATCATTGATTTTTGTGGTATCTTTAAACTTATGAATTGTTCACTTTGCCTGTGTTAGTTCGAGAAATAAAAAAATATTGTTTTCTTTTTTTTTTTGGCTTCGTTTGTGACACGTGCTTGGATATGTGGATATGTGTGTCCTGTCAATTTCACGTAGTTGTGTAAACATTGGGATGTATGTGTAGTCATATGGGTATTAAAATCGTCCATTGTTTCATGAAATTTATCGCCGATCTGCACTTAGTGACAGGACCGTTTTGAAGAACGTTAACCTGGTAGTTTTGATAAGCAATCTTTCATCTTGTGCTTCGAATATGAAACCTTCAGTCTCTGCTTTCAGTCCTGAGCTTCTCAGCCACGGACGGGTTGCTGATCGGTCTACATTAGCATTTTGTCTTCGAAGTATATACTGCCCATGCAGAGACTTCTGACTCCACTGCTCCTAAATTTGTTTTTGTCCGTTCTTTTTTGCAGTCTGTTGGGCCCGTTTTGTTTTTTCCATGGTAGTGGTTCAGATGATTTACTATACTTTTATACATTTTGAACCCATACCCGGTGTTACCCAGGTTCATTGAGAGTGGGATGAGTGCGATGCAAAAGAGTAATGGAGAAAGGGTGTCAAACCTGAAAGATTCCACGGTTGAGGTTAATGTTGTTAGATTGGCTCATTCCATTACTGTGGTGTAGAATGAGACGTGCATGCCACTTTGCTATGTAACCTTGTAAGAATTTGGAGACGATAAGAGAGATCTTGTATATCTCAAGGGCCTTGAGCTGCCAATTATGTGGGTCACTATCAAACGCTTTCCAGTAGTTTATCCATGCCATACTTCTGGTTGCTCCAGTCATTCTCTACAGTCATTTTTATTTATGAGTAATTGATCTTTGCATCAATAAGAATTCCTTTTAAAGCTTTTTGAGCTCGTGGAAGAATAGACGTCTGTTCCAGGAAAGTGTATATTTTTTCAGTTAGTATTAATGTAAGGATAATGTTGGTGGTGTTTAGACATATTATTGGTCGGTAATTCTTTGGATGTTCGTGTCTCCAGTTTTTGGTAGAAGGTATGTTGTTCCTTCGGTCAGCCAGGCAGTAATCTGCTCTGGGTTCTAGATGACATCAGGTAGGGATGCAGAAAGAAATTAGTGCACTTCTCTCAAACAGGTCAGCCAGAAGTTAGAAATCCGGTTCAATCCTGGAGTTCTCCATTTGTGAGATTCCTAAGAACACATCTTAGATCTTCTATTCCTATTGCCTCACATTTCTGCGCTTCCAATTCATCCAGTCTCACTTTGTTACCTATCCAGTGAGCTTCAGCATTATATTCTTTTTTGCTGCTCCATATCTTCTTCCAGGACTTTTCCATTTCCTCAGTCTATGATGTTTTTTTGCATCCGTCTTGAATACCTTATTTTGTCGCTAAAATTTTATTCTTTTGTCATATCTTCTGAGCCGTTAGGCTTTCAGTTGTAATCGTTGTTTCACTAGTTTCTTGGTTGCAGGGAGTTTTATACAATGTTTGATTTTGTTTTTATTTTTGCCGGATTTTTCTTGCTCGTTTCGTCTTAACATTTACTCCTTTCGCACGTTCATCGAGAATTGATATATCCGCCCGCAAAATTCGATCTCATTTTTTATTGCTACTTTCCACCTAGGAGGTCTATTGAAATGCTTGATCTTTTTCTGTCTTGATACATAATTGAGCTGGTACAAATTTAGGAGAGGAATAGATGAGCTTATTTAAGGTTGTTAAGTCATTTCCGTTATTTCTTAATGTCCGTCTAACAAAAATATTATATATCATGATGATGTTGCTATTTTTACGAGCGCTTCGGTAACGGTTCTCTATTGATCACGTCAGTAAACTCAGTGTTGCTGAGTTCGCTCATAATATCTTCTTTTGCTTCTCTGGTCTTCTCTTTATTATTCACCTGAAATTTTGTCATGTTTATTCAAGTGTTCTTGAGGTAGGTCTACTTTCTTCTCTTTTTCTACATATCTGCTCTTCGCTATTCTTTCTTCAGCTATTCTTTCTTCGCTATTCTTTCTTCAGCTTCCTCGTACATTGGGTTCGGTGCATCTGTTACCTATTTCATCTGTATTGTTGCTGTTTTCATTTGGTCTACCATGTGTGTCATAATTTGGCTAATTTCAGAGTTAGTTAACCTTTTATTTTTAATGATGCCTCAACGTACATTACTTAATTTATTTGTGGCTATATATCTGCCTATTTCGTTACCTACTAAGTTTCTCCATGAAGCCTATGTTTCTACAATGACGTTATTGTTTGGGATTTGTTGGGCTGTAGAGAAAGCTTTCAACACATCTCTATAACACTCTCTATTCCATTGTATGCGTTTTGCTTTATGTGGCCTTTTTGGTGGTCTCACTACAGTTCTAGGATTAGGGTTATCCTGGTTCTGGTTACCTGGTACTTCGTTGCTTTGAGAGTTTGCTCCAGCATCGGACTTTTCGAACCCAATCTGGTTCCTCACTGGGTATCGCGGTCCTCATCCCGGGCAATGACCGATCCGGCATGATGTGGAAAATAATTATATACAATAAATGAATATATGCACAATATGTGAAAATGTGAAAAACGGAAGCAGAAAGAATAAATTCAATGAATAATTCGCCCTCAAAGAGACGAAAATTTCGATGAGAGATCGTTAAACACTACAATACACGGTCGTGCTCATCAATCAACTAATACCCCATTCCAGTTCTCCTCCTCCACTTTCCAGCCACATCCCCAGCGGTATTCGTTCCACTTAACCCTGCTCATCACTTAGCTGCATTTTTACACAAATCGGCCCAGAAACATAAATCCCCATTTCTTTTAAGGGAACGAATCAGTTTTCAGCTATTTCTATTGTATCTGCCATAGAAACCATTTGTTATAACTATTAAGCTATATTTCTGGGATGGATTTGGCTAAAAGAAGTTCTACGGTGGACGAAATTGAAACTACAGAATTTTGACAGCATTATGTGATGACTGACACCCCATCTATGACAGACTTACCCGATATGACTTCAAAAGGAAGCATTCTCTAGGCCCTGGACGATATGTGCATGTTACTCTGCGAACATCTATTAAAGCCTGACTTATGTGAAATATGGGCCTGAAGAATATATCTTGCACTAACAATATTTCCTAACTACATTACCAAGTAAGATACTCTAATTGTCCTCTTCATAGTGGACCAACATTTGATTTGATGATTTTCCTGTTAACGCCTGCTGAACATATTCACTTATAAGTTTGTTTTCTGTTAAGCTTCACGTGAATGGTTACATACTACAATGGTTACATATGTACAATCGGGTCGATTGTACATATTAAGAGTCTATAGCCTGTGTAGACGACAACAATAAATTGAGGAGAATCGTCGTTATTCACATTTACTGGCCGATTAAATACTTTATATAGATAGCATGTGGATGACATACCGCCCTATGTCGTTATCCACAGTGGCATGTTCGCTGATATCCACTCGCTACCTACCTGACATTTGGAAAATCCCCAAAAGATTTTCAAAGTTTTTCGTCCGCTTCTCCTATTAACTAAACTCACTCCGAACAAGTGCGTTTTTCCCGTTGCTCTCAGTCAATAGTACTTAAGATTGGTATGTTTCAAAGAATTCCACATCAATTAGTTTGACGGTATGACATTCAATTTAAATCATGTCCACTTCTACCAAATACCTTGTGTCCATATATATATATGCTAATTTTAAGTAATACTATGTTAGATAGGAGGTAGTAAGTGAAAGATATCTGCTTACTTCATCCAAGCTCTAAGAACTGTTCCTTCTTTTCGAGTATTTGTAGGTGCTTCCTATACCAAGTATTTGTAAAATACCCCGGAAATATTTCATTCCGTCGGTGTATTTGCTGTTTTGTTTACTGTTCGTGTCTTCCATTGTGTTTAGAATTTATATCGGACATATATGTATACTTTTTGGTTTGAGGATAGTGTTTGTTTGTCGATGTATATGGTTTACTCGTTCTTAACTGTTTTTGTTGATGACCGAGTAGCTTATGATATTTCTTTGAAGTTGTTGTCCTTGCTCTTAATGTAGGTATAGATTGGTTTCTAATCGTATCTGTAATCTTGGTGTTATCTGTAGTGATAGGGTGGATAGCGGAGTTGAGCTAGTAACGTTATTTGTGAAAATGGGGATCGCAGACGGTGTTTCAAGATATTTATCTCGTTAGTAGTACTTCGTGCTTTTTGACATTTGTAGGTTTTTTTTTTTTACTTTTGATTTTTCCTTCTATTTGTCAGTGTCTACCTCCCTTGCCACCGGTCACCTTCACGATACAAAACATCTGAGTGGCTGTAGGGAGGATGTGAATGTCTTTGGTTTCGAAAGTCAGACAATTTTTGGATATGAATAATACAGGTCAAGATGTTCGACATTGTTTTCTTTACTTCTTGTTTTGTAGGGATTTTTTTTTATAATTGCACATAAATATTTTCCTTTCTCGTTTTTCAGTATATTCCTTCAGTAAAGATATGAAGTTCTTTTCAGTACAATTTATTCACCGTCACGGTTCAAAAGTTTAATTTTGTTATATCCAGTATGTCACCAGGTGAGGTAGCTTGGGGGAAAATATCTTCATGTATTTCATACCAGATTTCTGTATCTCTCCGTATAAGTGTCTTCTCTGGTCGCCCACAAAAATCTGTGGAATATTAAAAAAGATTTTTTTTTCGGAATATATAAATCTTTCCATACAGAATTTGTTGGCTCATGTCTGTTATTAATTTGCTTCCCAATAACAGAAATCCTATTTTAATTGTTGTTTGAGTTGATGCCTCTCTTGTTGAATGCCATTGCATGTGGAAAAGAAGTATTAGGTTAAAATCGATTTTAAACACAGTATTACTTTCAAAGTAACAAATCTATTTTTGCAACTGAAATTCTGAGAAGCATGTGATAAATATACCATTAGTAAGCCTGAGGTGTAACCCGTTCATTCCAACAAAACCCAACAGCAGTAATATTGCCTCAAAGTTTGATACAAGACCATCAATATACACAGGTAAGTTGATTGTATTAACTCCAGTGCTTAACTAGAACTTATATTATCGACCTGGAAAAGATGATAGGCAAACCGAACCTCATCGGATTTGAACTCAAAGCGTAGAGGCAAAAATAATACCGTTTAGCATTGTTTTCAACAATCTAACGATCAAACCAGTACGCTGTCTTAAGGAAGGAGAACAACAGCAACAATAATGCTGGCGATGCTATTGCTGCTGATGTTGCTGCTGCTAATGATGATGATGGGTGATTCTAATACAGACAAAAGACGAACAACTTTGAAATGTAAGGGGTTAATGGATATTATACACCGTAGTATCTAACTGAAGAAAAAAATATTGAAATTGAACTCTGCCACATTTGCACTCCTCGCAAACCCATTTTTACCATGTGGCAATGACATTCATTATGAAAGAGATGTTTCGAAATCTTAATACTTCTTTTGTTGTAAGTCTATTCCCAAAGATAGTGATTTTAGGACACACTCCACTGCATTCACAACAAACGGCGGTTCATATCAAAGTTTATATCTCGAAGAATTTCACATCGTAATAGAGGACAAAGACCACGGAACACTATCGGCATTGTTGGTAAACAGGAATATGGGTGAGGTCTAAAATCTTAAACTTAATGTTGGCTGAAATACCTGACCAGGTGTTGTGAGACAGTTGCAGCATACGAGCAACATATGCTTTCTATATTATTTTTCTTTCGGTATTATATTTTCTAGGAGTTCGCGGTACATTCTGCTTCTCCGCAAGTTTCACCCCAATGAAAGGAATGATTTTGTTACGTTATACTTTTTATGTAGAGAATTTTTTCATGTCTTATACATAATTTGTTTTGTATTTCTTTTGCTATTTCTATTTATACATTTTCATCTGTTATTGTATATAGTATAAAGTATGACTGATGTTACTACGGATTTTTGTCACTATATTTCATATGTATAAACGAGCTGAGTTATGCAGAATGTGATGTGTAAGACTGCTATAGAGTTGGATATGCAATATGTAAGTATGTAAATATATATTTTCTCATTTTACTGATGGCTGATTTTGTAGATTAAGTATGTATAGTATTGTGATCACTTTCTCTGTAGTAATTTGTGTAATTCTGAGAATTCGTTCGGTTGTAAAAGTTCCTGCACTCTGTGTTGTGTGTAGAATGTCTTGTGTGAGTTGTCCTATGAAATTGCCGTTTTGCGTGTAGAGTGTAATGCACTTAACAGGTATACTTTTTCTGATTTATTAGAACTGCTAGCGCTGTTATGTTACTCTATAATTGTGTTTTTGTTTTCTTGATATTTCCTGATGCAATTTTCTTGGTCCCTTATGTTTTACATGCCCCCAAATTTAGTTAATATCGTGTGATATTTTGCTAGAAATATATATATTTATTTTGTTCTTTTTTTCTTTATAAATCCTCTTCTTAAGTTATATACAGGGTGTCGATGTCGAAATCATGTAGATGTATTTAAATGCATCTATATTAAACCAATTTAATCGGATTTATAACTAGTAACTTTTCCTTTAACTTCCCCGATTTTATACACTGGGGCTGATATCGATAAACGTAAACTAAGTTTATATAGATTGAAGTAATTTAATTTAATCCCATTCAATGAACTAGTCCCATTCTCAATTGCAGTGTTCCAGTTCTTTCGCTATAAATATTCCCTGTGTAATCTCTTCATAGATGTCATTTCAATATCTTCTAAATTTACTGTAGGCAAAATGCATCTTAGAAACATAGATAGTTGGTTTATTTATTCATATTAAGATACTTGTAACATCGAAGTTTCTAAAAAGAATATTTAGTTTATATATGAAGTTAGTTTATAGATGACTAATTAAAAATGATTCTGTTTGGCATATTATTTAATCAACGGCATGATGTAAATCGTACACGCCTGACATTCCAAGAATTTTAAATAAGTGCATTGACATTTTCTCTGTGTTCTAAGTTATTACTTAAGATGCAATTTTTCTTAACCTACATTAAATTATGGGGAGTACCTTGCCTTTCATGCTTTGCTCATAAGTCAGTCAGATCTAGACGTACCTGGTAGCTAACCACAGTAGAAGCAACAACAAAAACAATACGTAAAATTCAAATTGCTTCCAATATTCACGTGGGTTGTTTTTTTTTTCCTTGAAAAAGACATTTGTATCACAATGCTTAAAATCATTTCTTTATTCTTTCGTAAGAATGAGAGCGATTTGTCCACGAATTATGAAACGTATGTATTTTGAAGTGTTGTCAGAAAAGAGAAAAGGATGATGTCTGTTAGTTAAAGTACTATACATCAAATACTTGGGCTTGTATGTGTAAGAAATGCAATACATTGACAACAGGAAACAAAGATAACTATTCATGCAGAAAAGAAAACGGAAATATACAACTGTGAAAGAAAACCTTGGTAAAAGGCAAAGAGAAATAGATAATATCACAATGAAACATACAAAGACATGTGAAAGGAAGAGCAATAAGGAAAAGAACATTAACAAAATAAGTATAAAACATCAAATACATAATGTCATACGGAAAGAAGGCGTACTAAATGAAGTACAACATATGCAACCATGATTATTTACAGAAACACTGCATCGTATTCATACGTAGAAAATTGTATGCTTTACCAGATTATTTTCAGGAAAAAATACTATTAAAAACTCTTTTATAAGATCTTTGTATTTGAAACAATATACATGACACCTACTATCTACATTTTTTCGTAAAAAAGACATGGAATTATATGGATTCAAATCCAATTTTTTTTTATAGAAATACCTAGAAAATGTTGAAAAAAGCATTATATTACATATATAGGCGTAAGAAGTAAACAGAACTAGTAGTGACATTTTTGTGTTTTGATATCAAAGAAACTGTTATATTCCTTCTGTTTTTTTGCATTTTACCACCAAAACGAATAATATAAAAGTAACATTGAATGACAATCACGTACAAAATAGAATCAAATACATTTCATACCTAGATACGCATTTACACACGCGCAGACGGAGATACAGGTATTCTTACTCTCTCTCTCTCTCTCTCTCTCTCTCTCTCTCTCTCTCTCT
>NC_068987.1:35685120-35694070 GCF_001194135.2 Octopus bimaculoides
TATATATATATATATGTATGTATGTATATACATATATATATATCTGTGTGTATGTGTCTCTCTCTCTATATATATATATATATATATATATATATATATACATATATACAGAGAGAGAGAGATACATACATATGTATGTATGTATGTATGTATGTATATATGCATGTATGTATATGTATGCACTCACATATACATATATTCTATGGATGTATATGTATGTGTGCATTTAGGTTCCATGAAAAAAAACATTAATAGGGCAATTTCTAAGGAAACACCAAAGTGATGTAAGAAATATTTATCTACGCAATTGCTTCCTTAACGACAAATTTCTAGGTATATAGCACTATTAGTGGTTTGTGATTCATTAATATCACGTTGTATTTTTGTTTACGCAAACTATTTCATTTCGGTTCATCAGTACTAATATGAGATAACAACAGTATGTCATTTTTCTGCAATCTCATTTTTCTTCAATATTGGAAACGTCTGTTTCAAGGAGCAGAATATTAACAAAAATACAAAAAATGCTAAATGGATATATGGAAGACTAACTTATGTGATGTATATTTTCCCCCAGTTCTTTTAAAACAAATATTAAATGGCTTTGCATCATGGCATGAGGCCGACAGATTTGAATGTGCTTTTGTAGGAAATAGTTTACGATTTTGTTCATTAAAGTACTTTAGGAATGCAAGCAATAATATTTTTTTATATTTCCTTTTGAATATTTTGTATTTGTTATTCCTGTAATTCTTTTTTGTGCTCAAATCATTGAAGATTATACATCTTCGTAATGTCACTTGATATTTGTAAATGAACTTCACACGAAGCCGGAATATAAGCGACAGATTAATGCCCTTACAGCATTGCATCATATAATAAATTTTTTTCAGCGATTTAATTATGAGCTTTGGCTTTTGTTTCCAGCAGGTAGACGAACCTAGTATGTCCTTTGATTAATTTTAATCCTAAGTTTATATATATATATGTATATAATATTTATTAGCTGTTTATATATATACGTGTGCGTGTGTGCTTGTCAGTAATAGATAAATCGATAGATAGATAGATTGATTAAAACATATATACATATATGTATGTATCTATCTATGTATGCATGCATGCATGTATTATGTATGTATGTAAGTATACATGTAGGTATGCATGTATGCATGCATGTTAACACGTGGCGTGTGTATGTATGTGACTACCATGATAATGATTAGAAATATGAGACATTACGTCTGGACGTGCTGATCCTTAAATAGTAGAGCAACTGGCTCTGACTCGCATACTGTAACGATCATGCATAATCTATTGTACAAACGAAACTATGGCACTAGAAGGAGATTCTCAAGCAAATCTTAAATATAGCAATAGCATGCGGCGATTCCTATTTATTAAGGCGTGTGCGTGTGTGTATATATATACACAGACATGCAGGAAGTAAATAGATACCTTTAATTTTCAAAATATTTTATCTAATACGCAAAGGGAACAATTGAAATGTAATCGATAGGTAGGATTACATACTTTAGTATTTAGTTGACATTCCCATTGCAGTTTTTAATTCAGAAACTCTATTTTGGCATTGAACTGATGAGCTTTATAATTGTCTCTTGTGGAATTTCTGCATACTTTTCACGGAACAATCGAAACCATTCGTCTTTGTATATTTAGGTTTGTATCGAGTTTTTTGTATAGCCCTTTCTAGTGCGCTGCAAAGATTTTCAATTGTGTTCATGTCAAGATATTGGCTCGGCTAAGGAAGCTTTTTGATCCAACTTTCTGTCAGCCATTGTTGATTCCTTTTCGCTATGTGGCAAGGAGCCTCACCTTTCATGAATAAACATTCATTTTTCGTTATGTTACCGTGTGAGTACCTCATAAGTAGTCCTTGCTTAAGTATCTCGATGTATTTTTCAGAGTGTATGGTTCCAACACATTCGATCAGCTCAGAACGACCGTTGATGGTGACAGTTCCACATACGATTACGGAGATACTGCCATGTTTCACAGTTGGTTGGACTCGTTTCAAATCAATTTCTTGATTGGGAAGCCTCCAGATCCAAACACATCCACTGTGTAAAAATAATACAAATCTAGATTCATGTGAGAAAATCACTTTATCCCAAAATGAACTGGGCTTTTCACTGCCATTCCCTTAGCCCATTTCTTTCTTTTCATGATATTTATTGGTTGACAGATGAGTTTTCTTCTAGCTGTTCGTCCATAATACCCAAGCTTATGCAGATATGTAGCACACGTTCGTGGACTAACTTCTAACTGTTTTTCAATGTTTGAAGCCTTCGAACGGACGGGGTTCGTTTTCCACAATTCTCCTCAAACAGCGAAGCTTCCTTTCCGAGGGCCCAGCTCGGGCTGGACGAGAATCCGTTGATTATTTACCTTGGCTTAATATGAATTGCACCTTAATATGAATTGCACTTTAATATGAATTGCACCATTAATCTATTAACAGTAGCAAGAGGAATTTGAAGATTTTCGACAAATTTTCCCTGGCAAAGAACAGCCTCAGATTGGCCAACAATACGACCTCTTCGAAAATCTGACTGTTCTGCTGAATTTTTTGAGCGTGGCATGGTTACTTTTCGCAAATGTTTAATGTAATGGCACCTGGAATGAAAAATAATAATTACATTGTAAATTCTACACCGCTGAAAACATATTAAGACGCTTAGATTAGAAAATTTGGAAATTAAAGGTGTTTTTTATACTTCCGGCATGTCTCTGAATACATATACAAGTGTTTGAGAGCATTGTTATTGCTGTAGATGTAGGTAAGTGTTTGTGTGTGTCTGCGTATGATTAGTGGGTGTGAGGACGTGTGTATGTGTACGTATGAGTGTTTGAGAGTATGTGTATACAAGTTTGTGTATATGTGTGTATATGCATATATGCATATGTGAGTCTGCGTATATATGCACGTGTGCATGTATGTCTCCGAGCGAGTGTGTGAATGTGTGTGTATTGGTGTGTGTGAACGATTTCTTTACATTTGAAGGTGTGTGTGTGTGTGTGTGTGTGTGTGTGTGTGTGTGTCTGTGTGTGTGTGTGTGTGTGTGTGTGTGTGTTTGTGTTTATGCAGTATGTGGAACAGCAAGTTATGTATGTGGATGTTTGGAAATGTGTCGAAGATTTAAATTTTAAAAAATGAAGAATAATTTAAATCTAAAAAATGAATTATAATTTAAAATCTATTTTTAAAGAGGTGAGTGGGAGATGTTATTGGAAGGCGTTTGAGCTTGGACAAAGATATTGGTGGATTCGTAGTGCAAGCTCGGGTTGAAGACATTGAGGTGTGAGGCTGAATGACCGGTAGAACAAAAATGACTGATGTTGGGGCACTTTTCAAGATGCAAGCGGAGTCCTGGTTGTGGAGTGTGTGTTGGTTAGTTCCAGTAGAGATGTGATGTTGGTGATAAACGGACAGGTATAGAAACGGGGTCTGGAGCGAAGGTAGGATCCAGGATTGCTGGGGAAGGGTTATAGGAGGATCCTGCAAATCAGTAAGTCGCAATGTTTAGGGTGCGTTTGAATGAGGGTAAGGGTGGTTTGGGGAAAAATGAGAATGATAGGATCACATTGGAGACGATGGAAGGATTTTCTGAGGAAGGGCTAGGGTGGAACACTTGCATTTCGCCAGTTCGCTGTAATAGTCTCCTCTGGAGTCGCGTGTAAGGTACTAGAACAAGATGTAGGTTGCTCTCCTGACTTGCGTGTAAATACATTACAGATTAGCTCGAGAGAGGATATCCATGTGTAAATACATTGTGTGTAAATATATTGCAGATCAGCTCGAGAGACGATATCCGTGTATGGGAATTTGTCTTGGTAGGTGATTTTCAACAACATTTTTTGTCAGTTCATGTGGGAGATTTTAGCATGGCGCTCGAAAACGTATGCGTATAGTAGTGTAGGAACTATAACCGTTAACTTGCAGGCCAGCCAAATGCGTCTCCTCACCCACACTGATTCAAGTGGCCGCCCAGCTCTGAGCTTCCCTTGGAAATACATGTATCGACTTCATCGTCAATATTCACAAATCTTTAAGGTGGTGATCTGGCAGAAACGTTAGCATTCTGGGCGAAATGCTTAGCGGAATTTCGTCTGTCTATACGTTCTGAGTTCAAATAATGCCGAGATCGACTTTGCCATTCATCCTTTCGCGGTCGATAAATTGAGTACCAGTTGCGTACTGTGGTTGATCTAATCGACTGGTCCCCTCCACAAGAAAGTTTGGGCCTTGTTCCTAGATTAGGAATGAATATTATATTCACAGATCTCGACAATGTACTGCTGAGGTCTGTGAACATATCAACAACTATCAAACTTACCCCTTCGACAGTGATAGTTGGTTCTACATAAGGCCTCCACGTGTATACATACATGTATAGATACATGCATACATGCCTATATATGTATATATACATACATGTATAGATACATACATACATGCCTATATATGTATATATGCATATATACATACAAACACACACACATACATACATACATACATACATACATACATACATACATACATGCATGCATTCATACATACATACATACCAAATTACAAATTGACATGTATACCAATGATAATTGAGGCACACGGTTTTGTAAATACCTAATTGTCAGTATAAGCTTGGATTTTCAGAAAAAATTCAACCGATTCATACATTACAAATACAATCTGTAAGTGAAACATTAAATTATGCAAGACTTTTCAGAGGTGTAAATTGTGATATAGGTTTCGTTTTCTACATTCCAACGATGGCGCTTTGTATTTTCGTTAGAAACCAGCTCCTTCTTCAAAGGAAGAATTCAAATGATTAATTACAGAAGGGACATACATACGTACATACAAATATTGTATTATAGCCGATATAATCTTGGGTTGATTGAATGGTTGCCTTTGCTTGTAACACTTTAAATCATATAGACAGATGAGAATCGCGAGTAAAAAGTGATAGAAATCAAGTTAAGAGGTGCCAGGTGAGAGTTGAAGTTTAAGCTTGGTGACGTGCAAGGTGTAAATGAAAGCTACTCACAGAGCAAGAGAAAAAGGAATCTTAAACAACTGAGAAGAAGTAGAGTAAGAGAAGAGGGAGTATATGACAGAGTATTTATAAGAGGAATATTACACGTGGGGAATAAGAAATTCTTTGTGTACAAAATTCAACAGCGATTAACATATTGTCAAATGCCAGGGGTCGATGTCGAACTAATGTAAACGAATGTAAATGGATCCGTACTAACGCTATTTAATTTGATTTAATGACTAGTAACAGTTCTGATAACTTCTTAGATTTAATACAATGGGACTGATATCGATTAATATAAAGTAAGATGGTTTAGATTAGAATAGTTTAGTTAAATCCCATTCGATTGATTAGTTCCGTTCTCAGTTGCAGTTGTCTAGTTAGTTCCTCGTTCAAAATATTGTCCGTTTATAATTCTAATATGATTTATGGAATGTAAAACCAATCTCGCGATGGCAATTAACCTGCGTGTGTGTGTGTATGTGTGTGAATGTCTGCATGCATACGTATAGTTATAATGATTAACATCTATGTTGGTATAAGTTAAATTAATAAATTTATAATGACGTGAGCAATCGTATTAATTACTTTCTTGAGCCTTAAATTTTAATTTTTCTTTGAAATCTAATTCCTTTACTTGCAATAAATATGTGGTTTATTTGAAATTACCATAGTTTTATTCTCTATCATAGACGCATAAGGTTTTAGCGCTTGATCTAATACATACCTTCTAAAATACACATATTATATATCAAATGAAACATTTTTTTTTATAAATAATCAAATTGACGGTTCTAAATTAAATACAAATATGACTTTGTTTACCATTACAACTTGATTTTCTTCATATAATGACTTTACATCTTCCAAGTTTACCATGTTACATTTCGATTTTCATCTCTCTCTCTTGCATGAATTTCAACATTAATAGAAATATAGCATTGGAATTTCTAACTTACGAGGGGCGTTCATTAAATATTTCCCCTGACCAACTTCCGATTATTGCAGGAATCGGAACTTTTACACATATATTCATACATATCTCTACATGTCATATTCTAAATTACATGTTTCCATTAATATTCGATCTTTTTGAGAAGCAGGGACAAATAAATTGCTCCTATGCTCTTTTGAAAATGATCCAAGAAAAAGAGTAGGATTTTTCGGCAGACTTATCACACAGGTTAAAATATTAGGCCATCACTACGCTCTTGTGACTGAAGTCCACTCGAAGTAATGGACGCCTGATAGCTCAGCACCCACAACGAAGGCTTGTGAACAACCCTCAGCTGGTATAGTGATGCTCACAGTTATCTGAGGCCAGCTCGGGGTAGTAATGATATATTTTCTGGCAAAGGGCAGCAGATTTAACGGGGCATATTATACTACTCTGCTACAGAAACTGCGGGATGCCCTCAAAACAACGCCTCGGTTCACAATGCTCATGATGCCCAGATGAAAGCACATTCCGTCGACTATGAAATCCTTCCTCATCCCCCTTACTCTCCCTACGTTTTTCCAACCATGTAGTTATTTTTGAAGGAAAAGTACGTTTCGGGTAATGATGAACTTATTTCTGGAGTAAAGTGTTGGCCCCGGATGTAACCTACCGACTTCCATAGACGAGGTCCTCACAGCTGAATAAAACGATGGGATACGTGTGTCGCCATTCCAAGTGGCTATGTGCAGAAGGACGAATAATTATGCAACGTTTTGTTTATCCCAGTCCTTGGGAAGTGTGTCAGGGGAATTCTTTAATGAACATCCCTCTAAAGATTTTATGCGTGTGTATTCAATTCCTTGCACGCATGCGTCTTTACATTTGCCAGGACATGCGCAGTTTTGATATGCGTTTGTGAGTGCGTAAGTGTGCGTGTTTGTTTGTCTGTGTGCGTTTGTGCGCAAGTTTGTGTGTGTGCAATTTATGCCTAGATGAATCCATGGTGATCATTAGATCTAGAGAAAGCATAATTGATATATATTCCGAAGTAATATCATGTAAATATAAAAACCAGACATCATTCCTAGAATTCGAAAAGAGCAGAAACACACTAGCCGTCTTTAGCATATAATGGAACAATAGAAGAGCATATAAGCAACTGAACAAAATAGCCATTATTTTCGTGTAGTATATGCTATACCATTATACCACCAAATTAATTAAAAGGACATTTTGAGAAAATAAAATTTGTCAGCCCAAACAATGAGAATTAACAATAGAATACAGTTCTATTTTTAAGAGATGAGGAATTATGTACATTATTTATATTATTTACATTATTTACATTTGACAGACATTTGTCCTCATCTTGGTTGTTGTTAACGCAACGTTTCCGCTGATATAACCTGCAGCCACCATCAGGTGTCTTGGAGAAATTTCGAACCTGGGTTCTTATTCCTAAGTTATTTTTCGATGTTGTTATTATTATTGTTATTATCATTATTATTGTTCAGTAGTTATATTTTTATAACGTGCTTTCACTTCACTACCGAGCGCAGCTCTGTGTGCCTTGGGTATGTGATGTGCTTTGCTGTGATACTCTTATGGTAACTGTATTGAAAGTGTTTTGCGTAGGATGTGTGCAGTGCCTAGTAGTGCAATTTTCTGTATGTTGTATATATTTGTAAGTCTTGGTGTTTTTGTTATGTATTATGTTATGTATTTATTATTATTATTATTATTATTATTCAGGTCACTGCCTGGAATCGAACACGGAATCATGGGGTTAGTAGCCGGCGCTCTTAACCACTACGCCTTATGCTCGTGCGCATATGTGTTAACAAAAAACAGGATGAGAACAAATATCCGTCAAATGTAAACAATGTAAATAATGAACAACAGAATAGTTGTGCTGACTTACCCTACGACATCTGAATTCATTAAGGAGTCGCCTACTGTGACTAAAATCACACTCATAAACTATACTAGCCATCCTGAAATCTACATACTCAAATATCAAAATAAGTATAACATCACCACACACACATCCCCCTCTTTTATAATTGCCGTTCATTCCTCTCTCTCCTCACTTTCTACTCCTACTCATTAAATACACATAGAACTACCCACAAACCCCCAAAAACATTGTCATTCGTCAAAATTAATAAACATTCTTTACTTATGCATATGCTTCCTTCAAGATTAATGCCATAACGCCTGAGGAAAATAGCACATGTATATGATCCACCCATATCCATCGATACTACAGACTTGACTGTAATAATCCCAGGAATACGGATTATGATCTGTAGCCGGGGTAATAACAGAGGAGCTTCTCTGTGTGCGTGTGTGTGTGTATGTGTGTGTGTGTGTGAGTGTGTATGCGTGTGTGTGTGTATGTCTGTCTGTCTGTATGTTTGTCTGTCTGTGTCTGTGTCTGTGTATGTGTCTGTGCGTGCGTACGTGCGCGTGTATTCTGTTAACGTAGTACAGTATTGTATAAACTCGTCCATCTTCAGATTTCACCCACCGTTACCCAGTAAAAGTACTACACGTACTTCCAGGCTTGCGTTTGGGCACCTGTATGTGTCAATAGATAATTGAAACACTTCGGAGCCAATAACAAAAAGTACGGTTGGACATTTATTTTCAATCACTAAAATTGTTTCTACGCAACGTAGTTTCTATGCGTACAGATAATTTATTGTCCAACCGTTTCTCTACATTATCAGATCTAGTTGTGTTTCCTCTGGCCATATGCAAATATTGTGTCCATAAGTTGAACTTCTCGGCTTCTGCCTGTCATAGTATGAACTTAGAAGTGGTCACTGAGTTTATCAATGTGTGTCGTAGTTGAAGTACCGTTGGCAAACAATTACAGTGATTGAAAATAAATATCCAACCGTACTCTTTCTTGTTGACTCAATTTTTTTCGATTATATATATA
>NC_068987.1:35694194-35695415 GCF_001194135.2 Octopus bimaculoides
ATATATATATGTACATATACACTTTAATATATTAAAGCACTATCCTTTAGTTTATCATTCAAACAGTTCACTGGCTATATCTTCATTATCATCCATTTTTTGCTCATGTTAGGTTGAATTACCACACGCTGCTTGTATTGATAACCTGTGATAAATACTGTAATTAACCCTTGTCCGTGGACAAGAAATATGTCCGCCACTGAGATGAATGACTACTGTACAAGAAACCGATAATGTCATCACTCCTTTTTGTGTATCTATTAAATCAATAGATGTCATTTTATGCTGACTTAAGTATTCAATCCCATCTTTCCTAAATTCCTCAAATGTAGCATTCTATATATATATATTATTAATCCTGACCTGATTTGCCATTTCATTCTAAATTCTATGTGGAATATCATCCGTGCATTGCCCGAAGATGTGACGTTTTACGAAAATGGGAAATGATATAATGTTACATGATGATGCATATTGCTATATGACAAGTTATATGACATAACTGTGTTCCACCTAAGAGTTGTTACAGGAACATATTTAGCATGACACAAAACATCCACGTATTTCATCCGTCTAATGCTTTATCTCACTCTCTTTCTCCCTCTCTCTCCCTATCTATCTCTGTATGTATACATACACAGACACATACTTGTATATATATATACACACACGCACATACTAAAAACCAGGCATCATTCCTAGAATTCGAAAAGAACGTTTTGTAACAGAAAAACACGAACAGCACATAATGGAACAATATTTATATTATATATAAAGATATATATATATATATATATATATATATATATATATATATATATATATATATATATATATGTATATGTATGTATGTATGTATGTATGTATGTATATATACACAAACATACATAATAGAAAATTTAGACAAATATGTATAATTCGATTAGTGTGTTTCAATGTTGAGTAGATCACCGGCACAGTTTAGGCTGCCTCTTGTCATCCGTAGTTGTAGTATACTTCTGTTGGATTTACTTCAGTGAATATGCAGTGGCAGTTAGGTTAGTGGTATTAATTGATAGTAGGAAATGGATTTCGTATTACACATTTATTACGTACAGCATGTTTCGACCCGTTAGTCAGGGTCTCTTCAGATACATTCATAGAAGGGTCTCACTACATATATATATATATATATATATGCGTGTGTGTGTGTGTGTGTGTGTGTGTGTGTGTGTGTGTGTG
>NC_068987.1:35695569-35701240 GCF_001194135.2 Octopus bimaculoides
TATATATATATATATGCATACACATACGTATACTCATATACACATATATTCATATATGGATACTTATATCTATATATACACTAGATTGTTAAGTTACATATCTAACCACATGTTATTCCGAAACTGTTCTTTTTATATCAGGTGGATTAATCCGAGTTGAGGGTGTTAGGTTTACATTGGTTAGGTATGGTCAAGATTGTAATTTGCGAATGTGTGTTTAGTGGCATGTAGGCATCAGGGTAATTGTCCCGTAAATCTATTTATAAAGTACACCTTTGTTAACAATATTGAGATTGACTCTTCGGAATATAATTGGCATTTCCGGGATAATGTGTTGCAGGGACTCGCATGTCTGATTATAGAGCAGGTCAGGTCATATTGTGCCTTCGCTTCTTTGAGCCTCCAGATAAAATCAGCCAGGGTGGTTACATACCGTTTAATGATTTTTCGAAAGCTGGGAAAGTGGTTAGGATATTGATCTTTGAAAATAACTGCCGGGGTGTATTACTGTTGATTGAATTGTTGGTGGTGTAATTCGTTGGATGGTTAGTGTCAATATTGAAGTTGTTTTCTCTCGGTTGGTTGGCAATTAAGTTCGATTTATCATCACTTCGATGAATTAATTGGTTGGTATGGGCGTTGTCTCTAAGTTGGTTATATGAGTCGCGGTTAATTTTTAAGGGCTTATTTTGAGTGCAGTCAGTTCGTTGTCTCAGTTAACGATTGTTAATCCATGCCTGTGGTGCTCTATATTTTATGAATTAGCCTAGGACTGTTTTATAGTGTGACGGTTGAATAATTTGCTGTACACTCCATTTTTAGGGAACAACGATCAAGTGGGTCGAAAAACTGTTTCACGGTCGTGGATATGATATTCGAGCCCCAGATTGGGTTATACCAAAGGACATCATGGTTTTTATATTTTCGGTTAGGCTTATTTCTTCGAGTGTTTGAGGTGGCATAGGGATTTTGTAGAATTAAGTGTTTTATTTGTTGTCTGTTACTAGATTTCTCTAATTCATAGTTGGTTCTTATGTATCTAGGCTTAGTTAGCTTTTTCTTTCGGTTTGGGGTTCTATTATGTAGGTTTGTAACTTTATATTTGTGGTTAGTATTGCGTTTGGTAAGGATGTCATAATGATTCATACTATGGCTCATTGAGTTATTACAGTTATTATTTCTATTGCTACTGTTAGGGGCGTACTGGATTTTTCCACGATACCCGGCCTTAGTTAGAGCTGTGTTATAATAATGTGCGTGTTTGTTGAATATATTCTCGCTCGCGGATAATCTAGATTTTCGAGCCGAGATGTTCTTAACTACTCACCTAATTATTGATGGTGGATAATTAGATCCAAAGTTTATGCATTTTAAGCTCTCATTAAGTTTATGAAACTGTTATGTAGACCAGTGTCCAAATCGAACGGAACATCTAAATAGTTTACTCTGCGCTACTCGCTATATATATAGTGATAACGTGTCCGAAATTTTTGAAAAATTTAAATAAATATATTTATTGGTATTTTTCGGCAGTCGACACAAATATCACCAATAACAGAATCCGAAAGCAAAGAATTCCAATGCACTTGGTGAACTATCATTTCTACATTGGCACTACAGAACACTGAATCGTACTCATGTATCACTTAAACGAAATTGTCATTAAAAAAAAAACAGGGGAAAATGTTCTAATATATATATATGTAAAGTTGAAATTTACAGCAAAACAAATGACGAAGACAGGTGTATGAAAAGATGTATTCGTTTGATTCTCGAGAAAGTGGAAATGTCTTTTACGTTTCGCACCTAGGCTCTTCAAGATAATCGGATAAGCGACAATAAACAGAGAGAGAAAAAAAATAAACTTGTGGATTTAGCGATCAAAGATGGTGACTGGTTAGACAAATAGGTTTCGCAGGAGAGGTTGTGCCTGTGTGTGTAAGTGAGAATGTGTAAGTGTGTGTGTTTGGATAAGTGCTAGTGACTTTGACGTGTGTAGATGTGTGTGTGTATGTATATGCCTCTGTAATGTGTCGGTGTGTGAATGATGGTGTGTGGGTGTGCAGATGACGGTGTGTGGTCTGGGTGCTAGGAAGTGGTCACTGCTACTTTGTGTGGAGTGGTATGTGGTGATGTGATGTAGTGTAGATGGGTTGTGCTAGTGTGGTGTAGGAGGTAGGGGTGGTGTTCACTATCAATAAAGAAAGGTGGGTAGGTGGGTATATATAGGCGCAGGAGTGGGTCGAGGTAGGTGACTTTGTTCGTTTGAGCTGGATAGGGTATTATTGATTGTCTTTTATTTATTTTTTCTGTAAATTCAGCCCAGCTCCGGCGCAATTTCGCCTACTATTGGCGTTTTCGTTTTGTTGCTTGTGTTGCACGCAAAAGTTGTTTTTTTTTTTTGGGTGGGGGGCGTATCCTCACCTGAAAAAAGAGAAAGTTGAACTTCAATTTTTTGTGAAAATTGTAAAAGTAATTGTTCACTGAAGTGAATAATTTCTTTGTCAATTAATTGTGAAAATTATATCCCCTACAAAAACAGGTGAACTTCTCATTTGTGGAAGCTTGTTGTGGTCGCGGTGTTTCGGCTCCATTTTGTTTTATGAAAAAGGCCTGGAGTACATTATGGCCTGGAGAATTTGTCTTTTCACTCTAAGTGAATAGTTGTGGAAGTGTGTTCCTGTGTGTTCCAGTTGTGGGGTTCTAGGTTCGAACAGTAGGCCCGGATTACCTAGTCGCTGAAATAATTGTTCGGTGTGCTTTTTTGAACTGTTGAACTGTTTATTTTTCTGACTATCTATTTTCTTGAATTGTTTCTTCTTCCTTTTTGTTGTGACTTCTTATTTTTCAGATTTTTTTTAGAACTGTTTTCTGTTCGTGTTTTTCTTTTCTGAACTTAAAAAAAAAACATGGCGAAGAAACAAGACGCTGTCTTGGAGTGGGACTTTGCCTCACCCAAGGAGTGGTTGAAAGACTTAGAAAAAAGAATGGTGGGGCTGGAGATCTATTCTAGGTCTCTCGGCATCATCTTTCAATTCAGCAAAAGGAAAATTAAAAAAGATCTGGCAGATTATCTTCCAACTATCAAACATATAGCTCGTGGGGGGGGGCATGCAAATTTGCAATGGTGTGGTTGCTGTTTGGCACTCCCAAGAAAGCTTGCAAATTTGTAAGCGAGTCCCTGGAGGGCGAGGAAATGTTGTTCCTCCCCACATATTGTGGGAGGATGTTGATATGAGCCTGGGTGTGTGGGCTGCCGCCTGGGATAAATCCCTGGTGGATAGAAGATACTGTTCGCAGAGGTCTGGGTTGCAGCAATTCCAGGCTCTTGAGTGTTAAAATGATCCATGTAACTGATTGGATCGGGACAAATGCTGTTTTGACCCTTTGAATCCAATCAGCTAAAGACCTTGTTTCTCCTGATTTTTTTTAAGATGGCCACCGATGAAGCAGACTGAGGCTTCCCCCTGTGAGTGGGACAGTGATTTCATTGTCTTCTACCACAGGGGAGGGGTCGTGGAGTGCTACCTGGATGGCACACTTGACCGTGAACGCTTAGAGTCCGGGTTCCTGGAATATCCAGAGTGGCCTCCACAGGTGTACGCGGAGGTTCTGAGCAACACACAGTTGTTCAAGATAATGGCCTCATTTAGAAAGGAAGATTTTCAATTCCTTGGGATAGGCTCCCACTTGTCGCAGCAGGCTTGCCTGCGGGCAACAAAAAAGTTGCTCGGGGAGAAAGTCTAAGACGCTTAAGTGTCTATTCATTGATCATTAAATTATGTTATTTTGATTGTTTGATTTGATTTGATTTGATTTGATTGTATGGAATTCGAATTGTAAAAGAAGAGTGGTTTCGAGGGGACTTTGGTCGGCGGTCGCCGTATACACCTCTCATTTATAACATACGCATTTTGTCATTTCTCATTTCATTAATGTAAATGTCCAGCCCGCATTGTTTTTATGCAAGGCCTTCATGGCCAATTTCCATGAAATAAAGAAGCTCACTTCCCGCTGCACGGCGCATGTGCGAATCAGAGTGGTTCCTCGAGCCATAGTGACAACACAGATAACGGTAGCTTTGTTGTGAATTAAGTCTACAAAGAGATATTAGCAGCACAGCCTGAAGATAGGAGAGATTTGTTTATGTGGCACAGCGGGGGTGCGTTACTTGTTTGTTATTGTTATTTTTCACTAATAAGGTATCTCCACTGGTCTCGAGGTAATTTTGTTCGCCTTTGGTTGCGTTGGTTTAGTTGGAAATTCTTGGGGGGCGTATCCCGCAACGTAAGATTTTTTTCTAATGAGATTTTTTTTTTTTACTGAAGACTTTCGTAATTGGATTTTTGTTCCTGTTAATGGATAGTCAGGTTAATTATACAGCGGACACCAGATTTTTAAGGATAAAAGTATTTGGATATCGTGGATTACCTATATCGAATTACCCAGGCCTGGACAGGAGTTCGAATAGGCCAGAGGATAGTGGACATTTTAACTGTGTATTTTTCTTTTTTGTAATGACAACACAGCTAAAAAATAGCTCTGTTGTGGATTAAGTTTACGAAAAGATACTAGCAGCACAGCCTGAAGGTAGGAGGAATTTTGTTTCTGGGACACATTGGAGATGTGTTGCTTGTAGTTTATTATTATTTTTCACTAAGATACCTCCACTGGTCTCGGGGTGATTTTGTTCGCCCTCGGTTGCCTTGGTTTTGTTGAAAAGTTCCTGGGGGCGTATCACGCGACGCAGGAATTTTTGTTAACGAAAATATTTAATTGAAGACTTTTGTAACTAGATTGTTGTCTGTTTATGGACAATCAAGTACTGACTGCTGTTAATTATACAGTGAACATCTGATTTTGTGGAAAAATAATTTGGATATTGGGGATTACGTATATTGGATTACCCAGGATGGGCCAAGAGTTTGAATAGTCCCGAGGAAAGTGGACATATAACTGTGCATTTTTTTACTGCTCTTCTTGCATTTTTGTTTTAATTTTTTCTACAGTTAACTGTGAACATGGAAAGAAAAAATAATAATAACACTATGTTGGAGTGGGAGATCAACCCGCCCAAAGAATGGGTAAATGATTTGAAAGAGAGGACAGTGGTTCTGAGGACTTATTCAAGGTCCTTGGACAACATTGTCCCCTTTTCCAGAGCACAGATAGAAGAAGAGTTGGCGGAATATATACCGATAATAAGGCATATTGCTAGGGTTCCCTAATATGCAATTGTATAGTTGCTGTTCGAGACCCCGGAGATGGCGTGTAAATTCGCCAGTCAGCCCCCTGGAAGCGGAAAGAATTGTGTTCCTCCCCTAATATTGTGGGAGAAAATGCAAGCATGCGTGGGTGTGTGGGTTGCCGTCAGGGGTTAAGCCCGACTGGATAGCAGAAACTGTCCTACGGGGACTTGGTAGCAGTAAGGACAACAAATTGTTAAATGTAAACATGTCGCCAGCGGCTGATTGGGTCTGTGCTGAAGCCGTGCTGATTGTGTGACCGAGTCAGCTGCTGACAGTTTGCCTATTCCAGATTACTTGACTATGGCTGGATCCAGGTATACTGTGCTCCTTGAGGGACGCCCCTCGCCCAAGTGTCGCGGATGCCTGAGCCCGGTCATATAATGAAGGATTGTCGCCGGGACCAGAGAGAGGCCCAGGAGCAG
>NC_068987.1:35701907-35707596 GCF_001194135.2 Octopus bimaculoides
AGGTATGATCACAAGCGATGTTGGGGAGGAATATCGATAAAAAGTTGAAGAGCCTCAATGTTATGAATTGAGGAAGGGTTTGAAACCATATTTTGTTTAAAACAAAGAGGCGTAATGCCTCCTTTTTTAGCAATGAACATAACGAACAGTGTAAGAGGCTTGTTGCCTCACATATAAAAGAACAAAGTTTTCGGGGATCCGAGAGTCGGCGGGCGCTGTTTTTCCTCCCATTTATTCATTAATCATCACTTTTTTCACATAACATTATGTCCAGCGCGCAGCTTCCCTTTTTCTGTATAAGGCCTTTATGGCCAATCTTTATGAAATAAAGAAGCTCGCTCCCCAGCAACATGGCCCCAGGTTCAGTCCCACCACGTAGCACCATGGTCCAGTGGATTTGGTAGAGGGAAACTGAAAGAAGCCCATCGTACATATATATATACGCACATCTCTGTGTATACACACACACTCTCAAACACACATGCACACACACACGCACACACACACACACACACACACACACATAAATGTGTAAGTATCTGTAATTCATTTTGTACTTATAATTCTACATTTTACGGTGCTCTATTCTTGCTGGATTGTAATAATATTTATTTTTAATAATATTTTTACCTATTGCATATCTTTTCGCTGATGAGAATATCAACCGAATAAATAAGCTGAGACGTAGTGAATATTTTTTTGGAAATTTTCGTCATTAACGGTACGTTCAACTGAAGAATGCCAATCGGATTCATTCCTACTCAATACGAAAAGTCAGAACTGCAGTATTGAATTATCCTTCATTTCCTAAAATGCCTTCAGCGAGGCAAGGCAGAATTTTCGTTTATTCACCGCCCACACACATCTCAGCCTGTGAACACTCAGTGAAATTCTACATAGCGCCGATATCTTACCGGCTGCTATTTCTTGCGATGATAATACTTCGTGCATATTCGCTATGTAATTATAATTCTAACTTTTATGGCTCTTTATTCTTCCTTGATTCTGATATAATTATTTTTTCATATTCTTTATATCTCTTGTATATGTGTGTATTTGTGTGTGTGTGTGTGTGCGTGTGTGTGTGTGTGTGTGTGCGTGTGTGTGTGTGTGTGTGTGTGTGTGTGTGTGTGTGTAGACAGGCAGGCAGGTAGGTAGGTAGGTATCTACGTATGTGATTCATTGATATATATATTTATATCGATAAATAAGAAATTGATTTCTTTTTTAAGCACATGCAATGTATGACTGTATCTTTCAAAAGACCTCTAAGACATATTTTTTTAATAATTACCTAATTGTAATGCTAAAAGGCTTTCTTTAATGACCTGCGTCTACGTTTTTTTAGCTTTAAGCTTTATTGGCAATATATCGATTGTTTTAATAAATATAAACTTCTAGAGATTCAAATTTACACACCACTCTGATTATAAATACAACATGCGAAAAAATAAACTAACATTTAGCAATCAAAGCCTTGACATCTACATTCAGCTTAAAATCTGAATGAAATAATTAATCGAGTAACTTCAGTTATTATAAGATTCTTTAAATGCTCCCTCGAATCCACCCAAGCAGGTGCATCAAAAGACACATGCTGGAAAACATATGTTTAGGAAAATATTGAAAAAATATGAAAAGTGTCTGTACTTACTGAAATGAAGAGCAAATCTTAATCAAATCAAAGAGATATATACTAGAGAAATATAATAAATCAAGATGAACCACAGAGATTCGTACTGTTTTGTAAAGAATACAGCACCATGGAAAATTCCGTGGTGATGTATTCTTCGGACAAAACAAGCAGCTTTAGATTAATCGTAAACAATTTTTATCCGGAAAAGGGTTAAGAATAAAATTGAAATTGATGCAGAACCAAGAGAAGAGATACTAATCAATACTCCAGCTGACGCAGTGAAAATAATTTTTGTAATTTTCAGAATTGGATGCTCCAACAACTAAAACTATGGGTGAGGGAAATAAAGGAAACAAGTTTCAAATGCACCACTCGGAATGTGATAGAGAATAATTATGTTTATGTGGGACACAATATGTTAGAGACAGTATTCAATTAGAAAAAATTATTACAAAATACGCATCGTAGGTTTGTAAATATATCTAGTGAAAATTATTCATGAACGATATGAAGCCTGAAAAACCAAATATTTTCTGATTTCTTGTCGGCTAACAAATGCAAAATAAAGTCTGCGATAACAAATGACAATTGAGCCTACAGAAAGTCATGATGAAATGATGTTAAGAACAGCCAGAATTTGGCCAGTACTAGAGAGAGCTGAAAAAGACAACATGAAAAATTCTGCTTTGTTTGAAAAAGGGAGGAATTAAACAGAAGTTGATGTGTTTTTTTGTTGTTTTTTTTACTGCGAAACAGAAAAGAACGACATCACCAGAAACCACAATGGGAGTGGGGTGTAATATGATTATTGATGAAGGTCTAAGAATGGGAAAGAACACACTAATGACGTTGGCACTGGCGACCCAAGTAGAGCTAAGTAAAGCTGTTTGTTAGAATTTGGGGTATTCAAGCACAATGAATACAGAGAAATAACAGACAGTACTAGCAAGAACGAGAAAAGTTCACTCAAAACTGCAAAGAATTCTTGCTCTGAAATATGCCAAAAACACACAACGTGGGAGTTTAAGGAAAATCTACCAGATAGTTTTCTTTTTTATCATTTGTAAAGATCTATTTACGATTCGGTGAACGTGTCATGTTCATATAAGTCCCAAAGAAACTTAATTACTAATAAAAGGGGTGGAAAAATATCTCTAGCTATGAAAACATAAACAATCTCTATAATAGTAGGCGATTTCGCAATGATGGAAAACAAATAAATAATTGCCAAACAAGGAACAGGACACGTATGTGTACATAATATAGAAAATAGCGCTAATTGATATTAAACACGTCACACAGGGCAGTCTCAATACAATAACAACACCAAAAGTAAAGCAAAACACTGCACATATCCAATTCATATATAACTGCACTTCCTAGTGCAGGATAAAAATAGCCAGGCTATATAAAAAAATGCGATAAATGAAAAGCTACTTTGAATAAAACCATATGAAAGCGAATATATTGGTGTAATTAAGATATAACGTTATATGCGTGAATACTATGATAAGATGATAAACAGAACAGAGATAATAGTAGAAATTCAAAGCAGGAATGTGAAAGTATATGCGTATGCTGAAAACAAAACAAGGTGCCGTAGTATAGCTAAATGTTTGAGACGCAAACTGAAAAATACGTGGTCTGATCAATAAGTATCCGAACTGTTGCTATAGTAATGAAGCTAAAGCACGCAGTGGACTTTGGACTATGTTGTGCATGCGCACTGTGTTTTAACGTTCTAGCGCACTTCTCCTGTTTAAAGCAATGCTTCGAAGAAAGGTGTGTAGCTTGTGATCATCCTATTGAAAATGACAGAGAATGTTGAGCACCTGCATCAGACTTTAGCAAATGCTTGGCAATGCCTGCTCAGAGGCCTACGCAAAGTTTTCAAAACGTTTACATCATTCTCCACAAAATTAAGGGGATCTTATACAACTGAAATCCGAATGCTTTCTTGGTCTGATGAAAGCAGTTTTTGCACAAACATGGCAGAGCCGCGTCTCATACCCAAATCTTCAGTGATAATGGACTGAACTGAACCATAACTAATCTGCATATCCTTTGATAACTCACAGAAGATGATTCAACAATTTCTCTTCAGAGCTGCATACACATCTGCGATGTTATTCTCTCTACTGCACGTTGCAGGTCTCCGAGAACGTTCGTGAATATCGACATTTTGTCGGTCATCTTGGAAATGCCTGAACCACTCTCACACTTGTGTGCGGCTCGTATACTCAGCAGAGTTCAAGGTCAATCTGTGCCAAGCTGATTCACCCTGTGTGCTTTAGCTTCGTTACTATGGTAACAGTCCGGATACGTATTGATCAGATCTCGTAAGGAATGAAAAGAAGGAACAGAAAACTAAATGTAGGCATGATGTATTACATCTCCAGTTTAACAGCTCATTTATACATTAACATACAAAATATTATTGACATATATTTCCAAGTTCTCTCAATTCATTTAGAAGAATGCATGTTACTCAAAGTATTCACACCGTAATTAGCTGTTCGCTGTCATTGACTATGAAGCCTTCCTGAAGGGCTAAAATGCTACAAGCTCTTCAATTCACATAATCTCAAGTTTAGCTACTCCTGTTTAGATGATCTGTCTTCTAACACTGAATACTATAAGACATGCAAACATGCACCTGCATGACGGCCAATTACTTTAAGGGGAGTTTCGCGTAGTATATACATTCGCTTAAGTGCAAGTATAGAGAGAATTCCACCAATGTCTCCCGTTTTCTCCGAAGACTCCATGACTACGGAACGAAACCCCCATCATAGGCTGTCATCTCCTGCCCGCAATGGCTAGCTCTGCCTCAGCGAAACACATTCTCTGCCGACATGGAGTATTCATCTGTTGATAAATAAATACTTAATAGGACTTAATAAGAATTATTTGCTGAAAGATACACATAAAATTTCGGTGGAACCGAGGAGATTGTTGCTGCTTAGGCTGCCTTTTAAGACAAGGTACTAGATCAAATATCTGCTGACTTTCATCTCCAGTCTGTCCACTGAGATCATACAGCGATATTGGTCATAGTGACACAATAGCCCTGGATGAATTATTATGCTAGATATGCAAACTATTGAAGCTATCGATCAACCCAGATTTGTCAAAGTTCATGAACCACTTACCAGTTGCTGCGTTTTCTTTTTGGCTGGTGTATCAATTCAGCTGCAGTCAAAGAATTTGCCAATTTATTTGACTACTTGTCCAGCCAGAGTCGTGATGTTATTACTTGCCTCTCTTCAGCACAGGACATCGATTTCGATGATGAAATGCGCTTCGTTGACCGGAAATATGTACCAGGTTTATAGAACCATATGTAAATAAAAAAAAAACAATCTTCAATAATTTGTTCAAATAATTTGCAAAAATATATTTTCGTATTGTTCTCGATTTTATACTCACTTCAGCTGTCTCCTCGTATAAAATCTGTAGTATTTGAAAAAAACATAAAAGAGAGCACTGACTATTGATCTGTAGAAGGTGGCTTAGCAATCGTTATAGAAAATGTATTTTGCATTCGTTCTATTTCATTTAATTTCCTTCACATATATAGATTTAAATTCTAACTTGGCAGACTACGTGTCTTCATATGATTGAAGGGATGTAGTATGTGAAAAGTAATAACATCACACAAAATCACGTAGGATAAGAAACAGTATAGACACAAACACACATACACAAAAGCACGTACGCACAGACACACACGCACACACACGCACATACACACACAAACATATATATCATTGTTCCTTCATCAAAGAAATCGAAGTCGCATAACCTATGGGGAAATGCCCAGATTTGGTGCTTAAAATACATACTGATAGTCCCATATAACTGCTAACGAAAAGGCACACAGAGCAACGTATGTGTATGTGTGTGTGTGTGTGTGTGTGTGTGTGTGTGTGTTTGTGTGTGTTTGTGTCTTTCTGTCAGTGTGTGTGTATGTATGCATATATATATGTAAATATGTATATGTATGTAAATATATATATATATATATATATATACATACATACATATATATAT
>NC_068987.1:35707621-35713439 GCF_001194135.2 Octopus bimaculoides
TATATATATATATATATTTATTTACTGAAGAGGATGACTGAAGTGTACACCACGGCAGGTTTGTGTTAATTACCTTCCTATGTCCTCCATTTTCCCTACCTTTATTACAACGCCGTAGTATGCTATACCCCGACTGAGCACGTTAAGCCTGCGCAAACCCCTGCATACATGTATGTTAATTTCCATGGCTCATTGCTGTTTAATTACTCGTTCGATAGATAATTTTAAATTACTGCTCCGAACGTTTTGGCTGCACCTCACTTCATATACGCAGGCATCCTGAAATTTAGTTTTACTCTATGTTTTAGTGCTTCCACTGGCAAGCGCCTAGTTATTTGTTTTTATGGACAAAATATATATGATGTGATCGTGATGTTGTCGATAATATTGTCTAGCTCCAGATCACACCTCATCCAGGTCACACCTCAACAAAGCCATTGTAGCAGGGAGGAAACCATATTTTTTTTCACGCATAACGTAATCCGGACGCTATTGTTATATTGTGACCTCTTTCTAAAAACTAAACTGACATTTTAGTATTGGTATTGATATTGGTATTGGTGTACAGATTAGATTCTGCATGGAGTTGCTTGTAGTGGCATTTGAGATAATTATTATCAAAGACGTATTGGAAAGGAAGTAAACTCTTGTGGAATTTGCTATTACCCCTCCACTGGAATTACTACTGTTCCTACTTGTCATAATACTGGAAGAGACGGTATAGGTTCTTTGATCATCAGTGATATCTTGTTCTGCGACAATATTAAAACAAATTTTCCTTGCCGATTTACAACTATCACCACTTCAAATACGGTTATATTTGCTTGCCATCACTTTTTTTATTGTAATCTCTTTTGGTACAATATTTATTTGTACTTTGTCTTGCATGGAGGAAAATGTTTTCCAAGCTTTAAGCAACAGGCTCACCCCATTTAAATGGACAGACATGAAACGAAGCATCTCTCACCACACACACACACACATACACACACACTGCAGACAAAATATTCTGCCATGATGAGCTCTGAAAAATAAAGTGTAATAAAATTTAGTCGGGGGAAGTAAAACAAAAAAAAAAAGAATTTGTACAAAACAATAGAGCGATAACATATATGACATTTCAGGCTGCAAATATTACATTAATGATAACAATAAAAGAAGAGAAGTTATCGTGATGTTTTATGAGCATACGTCTTTTTTCCTCTTTTACTCATTTATTTGTTCCTTGATTTCGTTTTTCTCCTTACTTCTAAATTAATATCTATTTTGTAAAGCCGAGTACTGCTAAAACGGAAATTAAATGGGAAAATAAGGTGACACATTACAGACGCTATCGTTGAAATCGTTGCGTGTTTAACTGGCTGTCAAAGATAAAAATCGAATGTGAGATCGGTGATAGAAAATAAAGAATGATTCCAGTAAAATAGACGGACATTGTCAGCTTGCTACGTTGGTGATTGATAAAGAAAAAATTATAAAGTTCAAAATACTGAAATGCTATCATGAACACATAATTATAGATGTTGATACATATGTACACTCACACTTGCAAACACATGTACTCAAAAACAAACATACATATACAACCATAAACAAACAGACACAAGCATAAACATATTAAACATTATTATTAATAACGATGTCAGGTATAGGAATAATAATGTGTTGAATGAAAACTAAAACTTACTATGAACGGCAAATATTAAATAGCAAACAACACACCAGATGAGTGTAAAAGGAATAATAAATATCTCATATATAATAAACTCAATGTGTTTCACATTCCAGTCATGCTGGTAGAGGAGAATAGAGTGAGTGACAGTCTGAGATGCTAAATACAATTGAACAGTGGTAGGAGGTTTTGCTCTGCACCTGCTGGTATTTTAATCAACATGAACCTGCTAAATGTTATCATCAGTTATATTAAATTTATCAATTTCATAGACCACATCCACATACACAAACATACATACGTTGTTTTCAATTCTTTTCAAAGTATTATCGATCACGAAATATTTATAAATAATAGACATATACTTTCTTTTTCTTTTCTTTACTATTAATTCAATTTCAATTGTTTCCCTTCCTGACTTTAATCCTTATTCCTCTTTCCAGGTGAATGATATTTCACACGTATCTGAAGGGAAGTTGTTGACGTGAAGGTGTCGATAACACCGATTTCGGAATTTTTTCCCAAAATGAAACATGTGCGCGGGCATGCATGCATGCAAACATGGATGTATATGTATATGCATAGGTATATAAATATATAGTGGAGGCGCAATGGCCGAGTGGTTAGGGCAGCGGACTCGCGGTCATAGGATCGCGGTTTCGATTCCCAGACCGTGCGATGTGAGTGTTTATTGAGCGAAAACACCTAAAGCTCCACGATGCTCCGGCAGGGGATGGTGGCAAAACCTGCTGTACTCTTTCACCACAACTTTCTCTCACTCTTACTTCCTGTTTCTCTTGTGCCTATAATTCAAAGGGTCAGCCTTGTCACACTGTGTCACGCTGAACATTCCCGAGAACTACGTTAAGGGTACACGTGTCTGTGGAGTGCTCAGCCACTTGCACGTTAATTTCACGAGCAGGCTGTTCCGTTGATCGGATCGACTGGAACCCTCGACGTCGTAAGCGACGGAGTGCCAACAACAGCAACATATATATATATAAGTATATGTGTATGTAGTAGTATAAATAGATATACAGATAGAAAACAGACACACAAATACATAGAAAAATAGATAGATAGATAGATAGATAGATAGATAGATAGATAGATAGATGGATAAATAGATCCAGAGATATACATGCCCCGTATGTACACAGACAAGCAAACATCTACATACGCAGCAACGAGATGCTGTTATCGGCTCTTAATCATACGCCATCTTACACACGCGCAGAACTACACACATTCATACTCGTAGCAGATACACATTTATAGGCACCAGACACACACATTCACGCACTCATACCTTTGATATATACACACACCCCTCGTGGACAATCTATTCGATATCGAGCAAATCCTGCTCAAAGATCAGTTCTGTAGATTATATTTACTAAGTTTGATAAATCTGTAAACACAAGGACCTGAAAATTAAAATACAAAAGAGAGGCCATCTTAAACCACAAACTGTTGCTGTCTTCGTAGGTGCCCAAGGCATTATTAAAAATGGGATGTCAGAAGCATCTTGACAACATCCCTGAATAACCATGTCTCACAGAAATCCAAAAGATTGAACTTTTAATAACTGGCCACATCCTTAGAAATCCCTTATCAATTTAGATATTTCTATTCTATTATATGGAGATATTTTTCTACTGCTATCGCCACGCCAACTTCCCAAGCCTTGAGTCATATATCATCATGTCTTGCCCTCTATTTGTCCCGACAAGTGACTGTATGAAACATGTGGATTAAAAGTAAATAACAACAACAACAATAATAAGAATTATTATTATATTTATTATTGTTGTTGTTGTTGTTGTAGTTGTTGTTGTCTTTGTTGTCAGCTGTTCGGGTATATGCGCGCGAGCACACACACACACACACACAGACACACACATATATATATATATATATATATATATATACGGACAGTAGAATATTCCATGAGATACGAGTAAAGAGGAAGAATAAATCCCCAACATAATAATAAATTACCCAGTCTATATGGATGACCTTCAGTTTTATGGAAATGGAAACAATGTAAACTTTGATGACATTAAATTACCACTAAAGAATATTGTTCGATCCCGATGGAATAATGTCGTATACAAATATCTCCTAGTACAGCAAGGCGATATGATAATGGAAAGAGAAACCAGAGGGAAGGTTACTAACTTTTACAAGTGGAGATTTAGGAAGGTGCTCCAAACAATTTAAATTTGAGGGAACATCATTAACGGCATGAATACGTGGATAATGTCAGTATTATGATATCCTACCCCCTTCTGAAATAGAGAAAGATGGCGTGCAGAACCAGAAAGCTGTTAGCAATGCATAGTGCCTTGCGTCCCCAAAGCAATACCGACTGACAGTATCTCTCTAAAAGGAAGGTGGCAAAGGAATACTTAATGCAGAAGACACTTCGATACTAGGGCTAAAAGTTATGTTGTGCAGAGTAGAGGAAGAATACTTACGGCAGCCAGAGATACAAAACAAAATTACACAGACAAAAGAAGAATTCAGACAGAAAAAGGAAGAACAACAGAATGAACAAATGGAAAGAAACTGAACTGCATGTCCGTTTCATGCAACAAAACGAAAATACAGGAATTGAAGCCTATTATTATAGGCTACGTTTTAATTGTACAGGCACAAGCACTTAGAACAAATCTGATAAACGAAAAAATCGACAAAATTCCGAGAACACGTTTTGCAAGAAAAGAGAGAATCAGACACATTTTGAGTGAATGCACAAAAGGAATACAAGCGCAGATATTACTGAAAGGCAAAAGAGTACATTGGAATGTCAGTGGAGTATGTAGCTTCAAAATAACAGTAAAGTGGTATGAACACATACCAGAGGCTGCGGTAGACAATGCGGATTAAAAGATCAAATGTGACATCGACATAAAGACAGACTATACAATTGAAGCAAGAAGATGGGCCATAATTAGGAAGAACAAAGTCAACAAACAGTGCAAGGTCATGTATTTTGCACTTCACTATGATAAAAGGGTCGATACCATAGAACCTGAAAAAAATGGAGAAATATAAGGATTTAGCCAGAGAACTGTTGTAATAAAAAGACAATCATTTCTATGGTAATAAAACGACAACAATTATTTGTATGGAATAACACTTGGCATAACACTCAAGTTGCTACTTAAAAGACTGAAAGAAATTGAACTTGAATCACATTGCCGACCAGCAGAAAACTACCATCGTATATTCTGGAAGAACGCTAGGAAATATTCTCGAGATTTAGGGAGACTTGTAGTCATCAAACTTCAAGATAACATCCCCACGAAATGAAATAGCCTGCAGCTGCAGCAGCAGCAGCAGCAGCAGCAGCAACAGCAGCAGTAGTAGTAGTAGTAGTAGTAGTAGTAGTAGTAGTAGTAGTAGTAACAGAAAGAATATAAATTAGAGAAGACTACTATATGTATTGCATTAATACCTAAGCCACTGAAACAATATATCCTTGTAATTCAACATTCGAATTCTTTGATATGTCGTTAAGCACGTTATTATTTTAATGTAATGATCATAGAAGCAATGCATTTGCGTCAGCTTGAAAATTAGCAGAAAATAAATTTTCAAAGCAGGATCTTACGAAAATGCAAATCGAAAGAATCTCAATTATATTTAAAAACGTCAATTCTTTTGTTCAATAGCGGTTTCCATGTCTCGAATGGAGAAAAGATAAATCATATAATTACTATGTAAATAATAGATATTTAATTACAATTAAAGTGATGAGTATTTCATTTTATAAGGAATCAATTTTGGAATGTAAGAATAAAAGCAACTTTGCAGTTATCAATATAAAATAAAGAGTATATACAGTGGGAAATGCAAAACACACACACTCACGCACACACAAATGCGTATGTGTGCGCGTGAGTTTGACTGGTGTGGTGTATGTACGCATTAAGAAAATGAAAAGGTAATGACGGTATATTTAGGAAAAACATAAATAGCTAAAATATGGGGAAACAGGAAATAGACAAACTTTAAACGAAATGTAGACAAAATCCATAAAAAGTCTGTATATCAATTTGTTTATGTATCTTTATTAGGTAACAAATAAACAGAGAGATATTTCCTTTGGAGAAACTGATTTTAAATAAGTTGGAATAG
>NC_068987.1:35715627-35720574 GCF_001194135.2 Octopus bimaculoides
TATATATATATATATATATATATATATATATATATATATATATATATATTTGAATGTAGATGAATAAACATATCAAGCGCAGGAATAAATTTAAGCATGTAATGAAACAATAGAATTAGATGTAAAATGTATATTAAATTGATTAATGAATAAGATACAGCAAAATATTGCAGCATGCATGTACATATACAAACAACCACATAGACATTTGTACGCATACACACATACATACATACATGTACACACACACACACACGCACACATATTTTTGGTATGCTGCTATATTTCATGTTGAGAACAATTTAGGTTTTAATAGACACAAGATGTAATCTATTTCTAGCGAATTAATTGTCCACGTTAGTGGTCGACGTTATTTTTTAAAATGTACCTGAATCCCCTGAGATTGCAGATAATATTTCTGAATCTCTTTGATTCCTTAGATGTGCTGGCCTACTGATAAAATGATGCGAATATATCAACGTCTCGATAGATGTTCGTTCACGCGAATTACCGACCGGATGACTCTGTACAAGGCATCTGTCCAGCAGCGGGAGACGGGACCGAAGCCGATTGCTATGAGGACAGCCTCCAAGTATCGATGGTCTACCCTATCGAAAGCGTTGGATTGATCCAAATTCATCAGGGCCCTACACATACCACGTTCCTTAACTACACTGTCTATGATGTAGCGCACGTGGTGGAGGTTGCCGTGGATGCTCCGGCCCTTCACGGCGCACGTTCGCGCCTTGTCGACCAGATTCTCGATGACGAGCGCTAACCTTTTAGCTAACACCTTATACAAAATTTTGAAATCTAAAATTAGCAGAGTGATGGGCCTAAAGTTATATATTACGTCCTCGTTGTCTGGATCTTTCTTCACCAGCGTTACGGCTCATCGGCTCACAAAACTGGGGATGATCCTGTTTTGTTTCCAGTTGAAGTACACTGCTGCAAAGATGTCTCCAAAGAAGTTTGGCATACAACTGTAAAGCTCGTAGGGTAGACGATCCGAACTCGGCAATTTGTCCCTTGAGCATTCTGCCATCGTGTTCCGCACGTCCGCCTCCGTGATGGTACACTCGCGACACTCTGCCCTCTTGCCGAGAGTCGTGGCAGGCTGTGCAGGTAGGCACTGAAGTCCGCCCTGCGTTCTCTCTCGCCACTCATACCGAATAGTTTGGCAAAATACTGCTGAAACGCAGCGCACATTTTGTGGGGTTCGAGTAATTCGTGCCCCTGTTCATCTACCAGTGACCGAATGGTGGCTTTGTTGCCCTGTTGCGCCTCCGCCATCCGGGCCTCTCGCTCGGTTCTGACACCTTCGTTCCTTAGAGAATGCATTCTATCCCTGACAACACACCCTTCGTGTTTGGCTTTGAAATGTTGGTGGAGGGCCAACCTCGCCGCCAAAACATCGGATGCGATGCCACTTCTAATCGCCTCTTCTAGCTTCTTAACTAGGTACACACATAAACAGATATATAGATAGATAGATAGATAGATAGATAGATAGATAGATAGATAGATAGATAGATAGATAGATAGATAGATAGATAGATAGATTGATAGATAGATTGATAGATAGATAGATAGATTGGTAGATAGACAGATAGATAGATAGATAGATAGATAGATAGATAGATAGATAGATAAATAGATTTCCTCAGACATCATTTTAAATATTCCCTAAATCTTAATTAGTTATTTTGATTTGACTTAATAGCAGTTTCTTAATTGTTTTAATTAGCATCATATTTGCTGACTTCAGAAATTATATATAACAAAGAAGCAGACAGACACAATGTCCACTAAATCAAATACTGTTATGCAAAACATGCTCCGTTAATTGTAATATCTATTTATGCAAGACGAAACAGCATACAATCAACGCGATCTATTGTATAATAGAGTAGGACTCGGTTTGCCAGATATCAGGCGGAAGATACATCAAATATAGTTCAGACATGTTATTTAAATATCCATTATAAGTGATTTATGCAGGGCGAATACAAGTGTGTCCACCAAGTCTACAATATAATTATTTTCATCTACAATATAATTATTATTGACAATATTCCCCTGTAGAAGAGTGAACTTCATGCCTGCTTTTATTCTAATTGTTTTTATTTCCAACAAACTTGCAACATCTAAATCATAATCACTCAGTAGCAGTTGAGATACCGGAATACTTACCAAAATACCGAGATTCGTTTACAAAATTATAAACTGAAAACGTGATGCTAACCGTTTTGCGACGCAAATGAGCCTACACAGGAGTGCACGGTCAGCAGCGTGAGCTACAGTGAAATGTTTTCCAACAAACTGGAAATAATAATTTGCACCAAACGACGCTTGTTCTTGTTGCATGATAATGAACGCCCAC
Source organism: Octopus bimaculoides (assembly GCF_001194135.2). NCBI lineage: Eukaryota > Metazoa > Mollusca > Cephalopoda > Octopoda > Octopodidae > Octopus > Octopus bimaculoides. The sequence goes on from NC_068987.1 coordinate 35,718,011, forward strand.
ATACAAGTGCCCACACCACTTAGACCGTCAGAAAAGGATGTTTCGTGTTGCTGGAACATACTGCATTCTGTCGAGATCGCGTTTCTTCTGATTACCTCTATGAAGTGCTCAAACTTCCGATACGAAGTCGTCGATTTCCTACGGGCTAAAAAGTGCAAGAAGCGATGGATAAGTGGCTACACGACCAGCCGGAAACTTTCTGCGATAGAATAGGCAGGCTTGTGGACCGGTGCAACAATTACATCGAAAATACGTATCATGTTGGAAAATGATGTAATTGTTCACCCCTTGCTTTCATTTTAATAATTTACAGAAACAAGCGTGCGTATAATTTTGGACTCACCTTTGAGTGAGCATATGTGTGTCCTGGGTATGACTGTAAACTGTATCCGGTATTGGGATCCCTAGTTCAGATGGTTTTGAGTAGTGTGAAACCCCTTCTCAGCTAATATTTTCCTAGGTGAATTCTGACCTGGACTAGTGCCACCTCATCGAGTCCCGCCGATGGTTCAATTGTCATAAACCAATGGGAGTGGGAGGCCTCTACTTTTTGTGCTAGTATCCCTTTGGTGGTGGAAACTGTAATGTAAAACCTACAGTCTAACCTAATTACTCTTGATCTCGCTTCGGTATGTAACTAGTCACAACACACGGTGACTTAGTAACTGGAACACGTGTGACACAATAGTTTATCACTATAATCCCGTGACGTACAGATTTATTTGTTTTCCTATCTACTAAAAGCACAACAGCGTGGGAAAAAGGTGAAGTACGCAGACCTAACTTTTTGGAAATGCAATGTTACAAATCTGCAGAGATGTGACAGGAATCTAAAACTAACATCGTCTTCCTCTGACAGGCACCAACTCCATGGAAATTCTCGTAAAGGGGCAGTCATTTATATTGCTCACCCAAATTCGTTGAAGGTCTTAGAAGAGATGCGTAAAACGTTGCCTATCACACCGAATTAGTAACAGCTAATCGTCTGTCACCTAGTTTTCATAGCCAAGAAGATTAGCAGAGAAACTGAAAAGACATCTGAGAGGTCATGAGCAGAAAAGCAGAAATATCAATGACAATATGGAGGGCATGAGAAAATACAGTCATCTGTGAAGAAGGACTAATCACCATGCGTGTGTGAGTGCGTTTGTGCTTGTATGTGTGTGAGAGAGAGAGAGTGTGTGTGTGTGAGAGAGAGAGAGAGAGTGTGTGTGTGTGTGAGAGAGAGAGAGAGAGTATGTGTGTGTGAGAGAGAGAGGGAGAGAGAGAGTGTGTGTGAGAGAGAGAGAGAGAGAGTGTGTATGTGTGTGTTTGTGTGTGTGTGTGTGTGTGTGTGTGTGTGTGTGTAATATTAATAATCTTCAATCGGACCCATGCAACTTTAATTTTCGTAGTTTCGTCATAGCAACCTGGCTCGTGTTATGAGTTGTAAATCTATGCAATAATGGGAATAGTTGCTGATTAAGGAATTAGAGTTACGTAGCATTTCCTAAAGGCAGGTAATAACGGTTCCGTTATATATAAAATTGTTAAAAATTCTGAAAACCCAAATTTTCATTTATTTCGATCGAAATATCCACCCCAACTTTTTATCATTGAGGAGTGAAGTAGATGTTTCAATGCACAATATTTTTTTATCCGTTACCATCATTCATAAAATCTCTCTCCCTCATCCTCTCTCTCTCTCTATCTCTATTTCACTCTCTCTCTCTCACTTTCTCTCTCGCCTTCTATGGTTATATTTAACTGTTTTCGTTACAAATAACTCTAGAGAGTATATGTATATTTTGTTATACTCTGTGTAACACCTTAATTGTCAAATAAATATATATTGGCGTTTTTTCTTTTTTTTTTTGGTCGATGTCTTCCTTCCCACTTCAACCATTTCTTTTTTATCACACCCGCTTCGTTCAAACCTCCTGCTGTGTCATTCCATTATACACTTTCTGTTCTTTCCAAAAACACAATTATTTTCTTGCTGTGCAAAGCTCACTCCCTCTTTCTCTCTCCCAAACTATCTTTCTCTCATTACTGTCTGTACTGGATTGATTTCATTAACTTACATTGTTAGGTAGTAAATTGATGTTATTTTTCTAATGTCATCCATCCATCGGTTTTCTCTCTGTCCCCATTCTCTCCCTCACACACACTCGCGAATGCACGCACATGCACACACACACACGCGAGCATCTTTCACGACCCTTGCGGTGTCATTCTATTTGAAAGTTGATATCGTTCATTTCCATACACAAAAATATATATAACGCAATATACATGCTCAGCTATACAGATTTTCAATTCAGCATATAAATATAAATTCTGTCGTTATTCTACATATTCTGTTACTTTTATTTTCTTCCCAAATCTCTCTCTCTCTATCTCTCTCTCTCTCCCTCTCTCGCTCTCTCTCTCTCTCCCACTCTCTCTCCCTCTCTCTCTCTCTAGCTTGATTTCTGTCATCCCCTTTCTCTTTCACACACTTTAACACGCTTTCACAACTTTCATTGAACTGTGCGTTATATTTCACATAATGCTACTATGTATGTATATATATATATATATAT
>NC_068987.1:35720791-35723562 GCF_001194135.2 Octopus bimaculoides
TATATATATATATATATATTCGTATTTATATATAAAGTAGTGAATGTGTGATAAGAAGCTTGCTCGCAAACCGGGTGCAGTCCCACTGCTTGGTAGCCCGGGCAAGTATCTTCTACTACACCCTAGTCACAGCGGCTGAAAGAAATGGAGGTTAATACCAAATGACGAAAATATATAACGAAGCTCTTACATAGTTTGTGTGTAAATCGATGACGTAAATAACGAATATCGACAATAAACAAATTTCCGCAATACGAGGGACAGTTTCGGAGGGCCAGTCAATTAAACTACAACAAACATCGATGTCCCTAATCATGAATAGCAGGTTCAAAGTCCAACACTTTGTTTCAGGTTCTAGGCTGGATTCCATTCATGCAGAGATCCGTAATATCCGCGACAACAGATGTTTGGCAAATACACATCATTAAGTAATACTCGGACTATAAACTCGTAAAACTCTTTCGTTGCTCTGTCTGCATCAGATAGAGACCCAACAAACGGTTCTTCCATGTCTGGAATTTGTTTTGAATCGGTAATTACTGCCAGCGCTGCCCTCAGCAGTAGCGTTGCCAAGCCAAATATTTCGGGAAGTTAGCAATAGTTCCTGGGTAGAAATTTCTCCGGCGTAGACTATTCACTTGATTATTGACGCTAACATTTTCTTGGGTACAACGTCAGAAATGTGAAATTTTCAATTCACCATACAGATTATATCGTTTTCATGGAATTCTACAAGTTTTAAGTTATTTTTGTCCATAATAATCCACTCTAGGTGCAATGCATTTTTCATTTCATCTTACAAACTGCATCTGAGAATGTGTAATTCAAAGTGTGGCAATTCCAGTTTAAAGTATTTAGATCTGATTAAATATGGGTTTTTTCATCTCATAGTTTGAAAAGGAATAATATTATGAGCAACAACTAATTTTAATATTTCTAATAAATTAAACAACAGAAACATAGATAATTATAAATGTATCAAAGCATAATGCCAATAACTAAAACAGAATAATGGTATGTCGAGCAATAGCATATCAATAAATTACATGCTAACCATTCCGTACATTATTATTTTTAAGAAGAATCGTATATCTACGTATCTGTATTTTGATCTGACTACTCTCATATTAAAAGCGAGAACTACTCTCTCGTGGGACATTTGTTATCGTTTTCAGCAATAAAAACTAAACGCTGAAAATCCAAAAGAGACTAACACCATTGGAATTGTATCATTTGATTTCACAATGATTGAGCATATAACCATTTAAATCCTGTTAATATATGTTGGTGACTACATAACTTTACAAGAAATGTCAAAATCTAGATTATCGAATTATTATTCCCATTCACAACAATAGGCATTCTACCGATAAACACAGAACATTAACTATTATAAGCTTCATTGTTTTCAATCTCATTGATATTCTTGTCAAGTATATACTGGAAGTCGGAACCAGAGTGTATGTGACAAGAGAGGATGTAAGAGAGATTATTTACTTGGATTTTATTTATATCAATCTGAAACGGCACGCAGCAAGTAAAAACTGTTTAAAGTGAAGGAAGGATATGAAATGTATAAACGGGTATACTCTTTTAATCTTTAACTTACTTAGTTCATTGTATTGGCGTGATGCTAGAAGTCCATCCTCTATGGCTTCCGTCTATAATAGCTATTACCTTTACGTCCGTTCTTAACCGTTTTTAAATGGACCTGCTTAATGCGCAAGACAAGTCCAGATCCTTATAGAGGCAAAATTTACACGGATATACGTATCGTGTGTTAACTTTGTATGACGCACCTATTCCGTACATTAGACACGTATATTCCGCCCATATATATGCACATGTATATACGTGTGTGTGTATCTGTGTGTGCATGCCAAAATATCTTCGAACAGATCTCAGAAACGTAAATAACGCAAATATAAGGCTACTGAAGGATTAAATTTGCGCTGCACGAAAATAGAGGATTAATTTTAGATTTAAATAAAAAATATTCATTCTTGAAGAGACATACAGAAGTGCATGATATGTTCCCAAAAATGGAAATGATGCACGAATAGGATTTAAAGTAGCTTCTCAAACATGAAAAATGTAGCAAAATTCCGTAAAGGTTATAATGAATATACATTAAAAACAAAAATGAATGGTAGTTCATGTGTATTTGAATGTTTCCTCCTCTGTGTATTTCTGTGTTCTAGACAACGATTTATGAACACATATGCGTCAAATTTGTGGAGGAAACATTTACCGATAACTAAAAATGGACAAATGTTGAATATAGTCGATAATTACACTGGTATGACAATACAAATATAATCCAAAGGAAATCATGATTATGACAATGATAGATATAAAATAACTCAGGAACAAAATGGACATTAATACAGGTCTACAAAATACGGGTTTTACCACTGGAGCATAATATACAAGTTTTCTCAACTTTCCATCCTAAAACCCATTGTTGGGGAGCAGAAAGCAAGATTGTGCCCTGAAACATAAAGAGCAACATATAATAATAAGGTACAGAATCAATCCTTTACAGAGAGTTGTCACCATTCAGGAAATGTTATAACTCATTAGAATACCCATTAATGAAATCAATCGAAAGTTTCATGAAAATATTTACTGGAACATTGAAGATTAAGTACTGATTAAAAATATTTTAATTGTGATTTCACCTAAAAAAAGTTACACTTCTGAATATCTAGAATGACTTTCTCACATAAATGCTTGAAATACATTTGGTCTATTAAAAGGACTCTTTCTTT
>NC_068987.1:35723907-35724305 GCF_001194135.2 Octopus bimaculoides
CTATTCCTTTGGACAGCAGCAGTATGTGTTTGGCTATTTTTAGAGTTGATGCCAAGTTTATTTTTAGAAATGATGACGTTTGATAGATCTTTTGTGTTTTGGTTATAGGGATAAGATTTTTGAACCCCAGTAGGTGTTTGGCTATTTTTAGAAATGATGACATTTGAGAGATTTTTTGTGTTTTAGTTATAGGGATAAGATTTTTAAACCCCAAGTAGGATACATTTAATCATTGTTTGTTAAGAGTAGATTTGAATTTCTTAATAAAGTCCTTTTCTTTGCATTTTCTCTCAATTTTAGTCATCAAACTTTTATTTTATTTCCATTCCATAAACTTTACAACCGGAATGAAATTGAGAGAAAATGCAAAGAAAAGGACTTTATTAAGAAATTCAAAC
>NC_068987.1:35724315-35745919 GCF_001194135.2 Octopus bimaculoides
AATGAAATTGAGAGAAAATGCAAAGAAAAGGACTTTATTAAGAAATTCAAACCTACTCTTAACAAACAATGATTAAATTTATCCTACTTGGGGTTTAAAACCTTATCCCTATAACTAAAACACAACTCTCCACAATTACTTAATAAATACAACGTGCCCTTCATTACGTGTTAACAAATTCTTCCGCAATTTTAAATTCCTTCATAAATCTAAATGTAATCACACCCCCACACATAGCACCCACATACCATCTCCAATTATCATAAACACATACCCCTTCTATATCTCTAGAACTCTTATTCCTACCTTATATCTTACATCCTTTCTATCTACCTTACATCTTCCCACTATGAGATAAACATTAATTCTTTAATTTATCCTTAATTTATTTTAAAAGCTTAACACAATAAATCCCCTAACACTAACACCCACTCATAAATAACTTAACATTCAACTTGCCCTTCAATTCTCGACTACCTACATACCCATAACTCTATTGCTAAAATAACTCTACAGCCACTGACCGTAGCCAGAACGGACACAAGCATGTGCTATTAAATTTCCTCCCCAACAACTTTAGACTTTCAGACTACCACATATATCTGCTACTCTCTCTAAATTCCTTTCATTTTGCTCTATTTTACCATATCTTCATCTACCTCTTCATCGTGCCTCTTATCTTCTCAGCTACAACGTAGACAATTCTTAGACATCATACTCCTATTCACCTTAATTTATCCTATAACAGATACTTAAAATCACCCCCCCTCTCTATCAACCTCTCCGCTACCATTTTGTTACTGAACGTTGATATATTCGCATCATTTTTATTGGGATGTCTACTATGTCAGGGTCTTAACTCATATGGATCTACGCAGGATTACACCTAAGGAGTCATGCTCTGTGTTCTCCAATTTCGGAACGTTTAACTATGAACTGTTATGCTTCTTTTTTTCTTCTTTCTTTCCGTCTCCTTATTCGTTTTCTCATTCCCTCTATGTCACCATCTGACAAATATATACGATTCTCTTTTTCATTATTTTTTCACTATTTTTTCTCTGATGACAGAATATCCCATATTCGGGGATATCCAGAAAACAGCTGTAAGACTAGATTTTTTCGAATAATAGGAAAAGCTAGAATGGTATTCTCTGCGAGGATATGCTCGCATCTCATCTGATAAATTGAATATTAATCTCAGTATATATATTGTAGCTAGGATAGTATTAAATTCATGATAATCTAACTAAATAATTGCGCATCTTTGCAACATTACATTTTGATATTTATACTATAATGGAGAAAGCTGCTTATTAATTAGGCATGTAAGAATTACTAAAAGTACTAAAGGAAACCAATTATTAAAGAGTTGACCGCTTGGAAATATTTTTCTAAATTCATCTTCCTAAAAATTTCCTATAGATTCGATTTCTCAAGTTTATTGAATTTTTATTTAAACTCCAATTTCTCGCATCCCAAATTTAAATATGCATTGCATTCACTGCGGAGTATTCCACTTGCGTTTGCAAAGCCTCGCACTTTCTCTTTTAAGTTTTAATTCGCTATTAATGTATACGTAATGTAAAAAACGTTATTTATTGAATGATTTTTTTAAAAATAACCGTATAAAGTTTTAACACGCGATAGCTGTGAGAAGAGCCTACAGTGTTAGGTAATTAGTATTAGAAGACGAGGAGAAAAAATGGTTACCGACAAGTACTCGAAGCTTGCACCTTATTCATAGTCTCCAAGCACACTTCAACAGTGACACACACATCTCACACACACACACACACACCAATACACACTCGCACACACACATACACATACAAATAAAAGGCAATGGATGTGCGTGTGCGCGTGTCGGTGCGTGCATGTGTATGTGTTTGTGTGTGTGTGTGTGTATGTGTGTCTGTGTGAGTGTGTGTGTGCTGTTCACTGACAAAATTTCGTGCTGCATCATTTTTTGATGTTTTGTCAGTGAACAGGTCACTGTTTTAAAGCGACGAAAATATTTTGGCACAAATTAAGTTTTAATGTTGAAGTGAGACATACGGCATTTGTGTATTCGAGAATGGTTTACAAACATCTTCCACGCTGCAATTGTTTTTCTTTCAGCACATGATCTCAAAAGAAGTCACTTGCTATGGAAGTATATCTCCGTAATTTGTTTTAAATAACTGTGGATAAATGCCAGCAATGACCTTCACAGGCTCTCCAATATTTTAATTTCTGGACAGAAACAATCGGGGTCAGGGAGTGGGGTTGCAAAAATTCATAATTTCTCAAATTTTCTTTTTTTTATATAGCATATAAATGTATTTCGGGGGGAAAATATTGTAAAACATTAAAATATGCGTGAATGATAAAGAAACGAGGAGGATTGTCTTTGGATGTGCTAGAAAAAACATCCAAATCGCCCTTGAATCAAGTTTACTTCTGAAACTTTTAGCAAGATTTCTTTTTGCCAGATAGGCTCTTCCCATGGTTTTGCACTGCAAAAAAAGATTGGCCAAAATAGGTCCACAGCGGGATAATATGGGGTGTAAAAAGATGGAGTTTTCAAACACTTTTTCATACAATGATGCCCCCAGCAAGCTCATAATTTCGAAGGCTGTGGTTGTAAAAAATGGGAAAAATCACCGAAAAAATTTCCCTACAAATTTCTTTATAGTCGTAATCTATGCGGTTTGAAAGAGATCTGTATAAATTTTCATTAAAAGATACCCATCGTCCTGAATGTTATGAGGAAAAAAATCAGATCGTGTGAATTTTCTGAAACTCCTCTCTCCATCACCTCGCAAAACTTCTTCTGCACAAACCCCTATATACTCCGAAGACACAACATCTAAGCGGTATTTTCAGAAAATATTTGTAAAAAGTGTCCAATTTTTTAAGGCAAAAAAATTGAGGGTGTATACATCTGTAGTAATGCTCTTTTATGTATATAATTTATTTATTTAATATTTACTTCATTCATTGTTTGCAATATTTTCTCTCTCTCTCTCCTTCACACACACACATACACACTGCGAAGCTTACAGATGGGCTGCTGAATTGAACTCTCTATGTTGCTTTGAGGGAAAAGTAAAACTTGACAAACTGCTTCTCCCTCCGTTATTGGACTGCCGTGGTGTTTGTTTAATTTACGAATATCAAACAGGAGATTTTTCGGGTTTCAGTTTTTTTTGTCACCTTAATTATCAGGTTTACTAAAGTGTGTTACAGATAAAGTTTATCAGTTAATTTGAATTTTGGCAATGAATTGGGAAAATTCGGTACTTCTATTTTAAAAGATTTGACTCAAAAACACCTTTTTTTTGTTATAAAAATAGTTTATTTCAGGTGGTTGACATAAATTGCTCGGCCTACCTGAAAATTCCTGCGTTTCTACTACCTTTTTAACGATCTTTTTTTTTTTTTTGTTTTGCTGTCAGCCAAGATCGTAAATTGATCTTTTTTCCCGAAAATGAGCAGTTTCAGTACAGCAAAAGCGGTAGCTAACCATGAAAAACTAAGGTCATTTTCGGAATCTTCAACTCACCCGAGCACGGACGAACAATGTTTACATCTTCAGTCAATATCCTTATAACCTCTTCATAACCAATAACATTCGTTCTTTGTTATTAATGTTTATAGTAGATTCAAATTAAATGTTAATAAATTTACCGTGTTCAGTATGTTATGAAAATGTAACTTTCGAAAGCATATCAAGTATGTTTACGTACCGTTGAGATCTTTAATCAGTTAATAAAATTTTCGAGTACACCCGAAAGCACACACACGCATATACGTCTATATATATAAGACATTTATGCACATTACTATATTTATATGCATATGTGTGTGTGGTATGCTGTACATTCGCCGGTATGTGTAATCAATTCTTATACGAATACTCGTCACTAGAAGGCAGCTCCAAGGGAATCGAGATTGATTTTATCTTAGATGCTAATTTCAGCATTTTTACAGTGTTGGCATTCATGTTGATCCTGTTTAATTGCATCTGAGGGATTACCTTGTGTAACATATCGTTATATAATATTTCAATAAAATTTGCAATACATAAAACACAATTTGTTACTTATATCACGTGGTTCAAACGACTACATACAATCTATACTTGGATGAGTTTCATCAATTTCAAGTGAAATCTTGCTGCTAACAAGTAAAGTCCATTTTGTCTGTAGTAAAGGAACTTCACTATATTTAGCTTGATCAAAAACGTACAGGAGTCAAATGATATTCTATCGTATCAAAGTGAAACGTATACATATAATTTTTATCTTTAAAAAATCTGAGTAGTTTTCCCATTAGAGTAATAGAAAGAAGTAATGTAATTCACGATAATACATTTATTAAATAACGAAGTTAGTAGTATTTCTACTTGAAATATATACGTTTGGCAAAGTAATTAGAATGAAGGGCTTTTCAGTAAACAACACAAGCACCAAACAATATTGAGCAGCATTGAACATTATTCTCCCTATATCGAACGGAAGTCCTTGCTTGCGTATTTCCTGAGTATTTCATTGGAAAATATACAAATATTGTCAGAAACTGAAATGATTATTGCTAGAGAAATTATTTAAATCATTCGAGTTATGTAGTGAAAAATAAGTCATTAGATAAACTTTCATTTCGTGTTTCAAACTGGATATTTGTACGGATTTCTACTGGCATTTTAAAATTTAGATCGTTCTTTTCCGTGTGTGTGTGCGTGTGTGTGTGTGTGTGTGTGTGTGTATGTGTGTGTGCGCGCGTGTGTGTGTGCATGTGTGTGCGAGCGCGTGTGTGTCTGTGTGTGCGCCTATGTGTGTGTGTCTGTGTGTGTGTCTCTGTGCGTGTGCGTACCTGTGTACGTGCCCATGTGTAGTAGTAGTAGTAGTAGTAGTAGTAGTAGTAGTAGTAGTAGTAGTAGTAGCAGTAGTATGTAATTAGTACATTACTATTCGCAGAGAAAGAATGTGTCAACGTGATGTTGCAAAGAATATGGATATTAAAATCTATTTGTGTTGTATAGAAATTGAATGCAACTGATAAACTCCGCTCATCAACAGGCTCGATTGTTCCAGATAATCACTTTCTGAAACTTATTCAACTGAGGAACTATGGATCTAATTTCTTTTGGCAGATATACAATGAAAAAGACTGATGGAGATTGTTATAGCTGCCCTAAGGGTATTAATGAGTAATATGAATTTCTGAAGAATCTTGTAGTGAATGTGAAGTAAACTGATTTGAATAAGGAAGCAAAAGTAGCTGACAAATCTTCGGAGTTTCTTCGCCCGTGATTCGATAACGTTTGGGTGATTCATTTCTTTGATTCAATTTCCGACGTCATTCTTAGTTTACGTATTCCATTACTCCAACTCCGACACCAAACATAAACTCTATACATGGTTGTCACATAAAAATGAATGGTCGTTTAAGAAGCGGAGATAGCTGTTCATCGTTCAGATTGGGATATGTATTTTTGTAATCTATGAGAATGAAGTTGAGGAAAACTATTCGATATTTGTATGGGTGCAAAAACGGTGAAATCTTTAATTGATTTGACTACAAATACTAACGGAATGATTGAGATAAAATCAAAGCACTTCAGCGTATAGGAATTTGATTCTAAAATTGAATTAGATATTGATTCAGTAAAACAATGCAAAAATAATAAAAAGGAATTAGTATTACAAAGCATGTGAATTGAGTGACAGACACATTCTATCAACAGCAAAAAGTTTTTGCTAATGGAGAAGTAAAAGGAGCGGCCTAAATATGCACAAAAGTATCAATTAGCACACCGATAGCTATTAGTTTCGTAAAATTATTTTTGTTAAAATTATATAAATATATACTTGTCATAACTGAAATTGATACAATCTTTAGACTACAGCCATGCTGTGGCACACTCATTCACTTAGACACACACAAACACACACACATACACACACACGCACACACGTATATATGACGGGCTTCTTTCAGTTTCCGTCTATACAAATTACAAGGCATTGGTCACTCCTAAACTATAGTAGAATACATCAGCCCCAAGTGCCATGAACTAGGACTGAAATCATAGCCATATGCTTTAGATTGTATCTGTATGCGCGCGCGCGTGTGTATCATGTACTCATGTATATATAGGTGTGCTATGCATAAATGCAGATGCTGTTCCTTCGATTTTGTATTTTTAAACCACGTTTGTCGGGAAACTCTAAATGCACATTAATTTCTATAAACCGTCGATTTTAAACTGAGGGAGCCATTAAACTCTCCAATGGTTATAAATGTTCAACATAAATTAATCTGGTTTTGCGGGATCTATGTACATGACCGTGCGTGTTTGCGTGTATGAGTGAGTGAGCGAGTGAGTGAGAGAGAGTCCGTGAGAGAGAGAGAGAGAGAGAGAGAGAGAGAGAGAGAACTTTAATGCGGGTGAAATTATTTGTCCTTCTGCATCATGAATATAGTGAAACTTCATAAACTTTACCTGAAATATGTCCTAGGCCTCCGCATAAATATTGTAATTTATACAAGATAGACAAGTAGACTGCAGATAGATAGGTAGATAGATAGATAGATAGATAGATAGATATATAAATAGATAGATAGATAGATAGATAGATAGATAGATAGATAGATAGATAGATCTGAAAATTATATTGCTCTTATTTCAATATATTCTTTCATACTGCTGATAATATTTACTCTTATGTAACTCTTATGTAATTATTACGTATAACTTAAGTTTCGTTCTCAGAAGTATATATTAGTTGCAAAATACAGTTCTCCTTTTACATCGAACGAAGATGCAAAATAATCAAGGATGTGACGAATAAAATAAAAAACCATAGAAACGAAACGTCAAGGAAAGAGGGTATAACGAAATAAGAAGTTAAAATATGATGGTCTGGGGATACATTCTGGAAAATTACACCATTTTAAAGTATGCGAAACAGTAGATATTAAATATCAGTACACTCTGAGTCCAAAGCAATGCGAATGAAAAATTAACGCTGAATCATAAAGCATTGCTCTTAATAGCAATAAGTTTACAGACAAGTTACATGAAATTAATGTATCAAAAGATTATTATATATTCCTCGCTTTTAAGAAAATGTACTAAGTGGACGAACTACGTTCATGATCGTCTGTACAAACATATACGTATATATAAGTGTGTTTTTGTGTGTGTGCATGTTTGTGTGTGTCTCAAAAATGTGCAAAAAATAAAAGAGCAAAAGGCTGAGACGGGTTAGAGAGCAACAAACAAGGTATATTTGGTTGACATTCAGAGAAAATTTAAATGTCTTCGACATTTCGAACCTGCGCCCTTCTATAGAATGAAACGAGGAGAGGAATTAGGTGGAGAGAAGAAAAAAACTGGAAAGAAAGAAAGAATTAACAGTTTGTATTAAAAGTTCGAATTGATGAGAAAGAAGAAAATACTTGGGGACAAATGTGGCCAGGGAGACAAATTTGACCTGCCTAAAGTGTGTGCGCACAAGCACGTATGTGAAGATGTATGTGTACGCGTACATGCGTGTATGTGCAAACGCGTGTCTATGCGTATAGGGCAGAGCACGTGCGTAGGTATTGAAAATTATGTGAGAATGTGCATGTTTATATAATGAGAGCGTGCGTTTTTTATGCGTGTTTCTATTTGTGCATATGTATGAAAGTGAGCTTATGTGCGCGTCCCTGTTATCTCTTGGTGTAATTTGTAGGGAGATATATATTGGTGGAGGTAGATGGAGGCGCCAAGTGGAAAAGAGGTCGAAGGGATTAGAGGTTGAGAGATGTAGGTGCGTGTACATGTATATAAGTGGATGAAAGAAAAGATGAGTGTTGGTGGTGGCGTTGGTAAATTGGGAAGGTGTGTGTATGCATCTCTGTGCATGTCTCTGGATGTATGTACATGATGTTGTGCATCTATATGGTGCGTCTGGTTTGCGCATTGTGTATAACAGTATCAAAAATGTTTGTGCAATTAGAGGAGGAGGGACAGTGGAAGGTAGGAGGAGTGTAACTCGTGTAAAGGGGTGTGGAGTTGGCTGTTGAGTAAGAGATGTGACGAATTGAGACCATGAGAGACTGAGGAATGGAGAGACAATAGATTGCCGCTCTCGATAGATTCAGGAGTCCGATTGTTTGTGTGCAAGGCTGGTGCGAACACAGACACATGTTCTGGTGAATGACCGGTCGAGAGGGAGTAGGGCGAGATCGTGGGGTCATTGCAAAATCTGATTTCTCGGGAGATATTCGGCAAACTGTCAGATAAATTGAAGGTACAGGGAGTGACAGAGAGAACAGAAAATGCAGTAGATTATATTGCTTTAGGTGCAAGTGAATGAACCGGTAGTGTGGTAGATGGAATGAACCGGTAGTGTGGTTGGTTGCAGGTACGTACAAGTGTGTTGGAGTGAACGGGGAAGTGTAACAGCATGGGCAAGAGCATATGAAGGTTTCACGTTAGGTGTCAGGAGTGAAAACGATGCTACGGAACAAATGTCCACTTAATTTATGGGCGCATTTGAAGGAGTGGTGTGTCGAGGAAAATGTGGGATGTTGAGGGGTCAAATTGGAGTTGGTAGGAAGCCTGTAGAATTGTGGATTGGAGGGGTAGGGTGGAAGGTTGGTGAATGAGGTGGGAAATAGAAGGGAGTAAGTGTGGAGTGGGTTCGGTTAGAGACAGCGGATGCATGTTCAACAGATCGGGCATAGGTGAGGGTAGTTTAGATAACGCAGGGTATCCTCGTTGGGTGAAGTGGCAAGCCATTATTTTGGAATATGTCTCGAAGTCGTTGACGTCACTACAGACCTTGCTGAGACAGAAGAAGTAAGAGTAAACGATGGACAATGTGGAGTATGTAAGGTGGGAGTGAAATAAGCTGAGGTAAGCGTGTGAATCTATCAGTTAATATTGATTTGAAGTGGTAAGGCGGAACTGATGGAATATAACAGAAATGTTGAGAAACTTCACAGAAGTGTTGGAAACAGAACAGTAGAATTCGAGGGCGGGATGAAAGAAGTGGATGAAAGGGGGGGGGGGCGTAGGAGTCGAGATATGCGCATAAGAGTGAGATCACGCCGATACGGTCGTCAGTGTGATAACTATAGCTCAGGTGTAGAATCAATGTACGCAGAGAATATTTTGGCCTCGACATAGCCGGCAAACAGGTTCGCATTGTTGGGGCCCCATTCTCATTCCTGTGACCAATCTTGAGATCAGATGGAAAATTCACAGGCGAACGCGAGGCAATTGAGAAAGAGGACAAGCCCAACCAGACCGAGAAATGTAGAGGTGTCAGGTTGAGGATTATGTCCAAGATCGAGGACGTATTTTAATGAAGTAATAACAGTGCATAAGAACTTTATGTCAAGGGTAAGTTTGATGTCCGGAAGGTGGGGAAAAAGGAGACAGAATTGGAGAGTCGTTGACTATGGCTGGTTACATGAATCTGAGAAAGGACGGACACCACTAGTGGGCGAGGACGAGGTGAAGATACTTCGATAAACGTATTTAATGCATTATCATAAGTATATTGCCCAGACGTTGAAACCATCCTACTACGACGGGGTGCTGAAATGTTTCTAGCTCTAAGGGTATCTTGAAATGCCTGCTTGTAGGCTCAAATTCCGAGTTCTTTTATATGGTCTAGTAAAACTGAAGGACCGCTGCAATAAATGTGTGAATCTGAGAGGTGAATATGTTAAATAAATCATAATTACGTGATTCTCCTGTATTTTCTTTTACCCTAAGCCATAAATTTGTCATCTTCCACCCTCGTAAGATTATATTGCAGAACAACCAACATAAAAGCATAAAATCAAAACTTTCTTCCCATTTTACACTACAGAAATTTCGTTAAAAGAAAGATTCTCAAGTGCAAGCCGTACATGTTATTGGCAGCTATTTTAGGGGAAGGGCAAGTCAATTATATCGACCCCAGTTCTCAACTGGTATATATTCTATCGAACTCGAAAAGATGAAAGGCAAGGTCGCCCTCCGCGGAATTTGAACTCAGAACGTAGCGGCAGACGGAATACTGCCAAGCAATTCAGAGCATAAAGCCTGAAGACAAGCTGCTAAGCATTTTGACCGGTGTGATAACGTTTCTGCCTGCTCAACACCTTGCATACATGAAATACTAAATAACGCATCTCCTCTCTTAAAAGGGTAATGGTTGTGTAGTTTGATAATATTTCTTCTATTATAACCTACGTGCTCCAGGTATACTCTTTCAATATTACTCTTAAACTATTCTCTGTCACTTCCTCTCGGTTTTTCTCTCTCTTTCTGTCTCATTCTGACTCTTTCTCTCTCTCACTCTTTCTCTTTCTTTCTTGCTCTCTCTATAAATAGAGATATATGTCTATATTTGCAAACATGGAATAGCGTCTCAGTCCTAAGTGGAAAAAAAATCTCTAATGCGGTAGACATTAAAGGTAATCGTCAGAAACATTCTAAATCATCCGTTTCTTAACCGTCGCAAAGTCAGATCTACTGGAGGTCTACGCTAAATTTTTGATAGTCAATCGCCTCCCAGGCTCTAGACATTTAGTTAAAACAGTTTTGTTTTACACTTGATATTATCAGCAAAGCATTTGACCATGTCTGTCAATATTTTTGGTAAATCTTCCTGCTTCCTGAATTCAGCTGATTTTGGACATAACTGACTTTCAGATCGCAAAATCTCGCAAATGCAATTGAATAGATCTTTCCTAACACCTGTCATTACTTGTGTGCCCCCATCGCTATGTCTCCAGGCCTCCAATATTTTTGATTCTTTTACATCCACAACGTATATGCTGTAACCAAAATACTCACATCTAGACATAGGATAGGAACCCCTTTGTTGCCTAATTTTCTGAACCCAGGTACCATCTGGACCCAGGTAACATGCACACAGCATGATAAACTCCATACATTAGCCTAGTGAGAAGAAATACAAATGTCCATACAAATAAGGATTTGCAATATATTCTTATACAAAGTCTCAAATAGTTATACCATACCTTTCAATTCAAGTTCCCTACCACAACCAAATTAACTATAACAAATTGACATGAAGATATAAACAGACATTCTATTCTAATTAAAGTATATTACGCAAATGTAAAGAATGGTAAAGTACATTATTTACATTATTTACATTATTTACATTCGACAGATATTTGTCCTCATCTTGTTTGTTGTTAACACAACGTTTCGGCTGATATACTCTCCAGCCTTCTTCAGGGATCGAATGTAAATAATGTAAATAATGCACAGAATTCCTCATCTCTTAAATATAGAAGTGAATGGAAAACTAATTAAACAAAAGAACGTGTGAGCGAAATTATATGTGCGTCTGTTTTATTGGGTTAACGTCGGTTATCACGTGTGAGCCTGAGAGAGATTGAAATAGGGCATATTTAGGTTTACAATATATTTACACATTCACCAAACTTGATTTGGCGCATTTTTCTCGACCAAATTTTCTTTCGATTCCGCCAAAGAAATCTCCCCTACATATGAGACTCTAGCATTTTACTGGATGACGTCAATCATACAAAAATTGTTTTATTATTTTTGCATAATATTTGAAACAAAGTCAAGATTTATATGCATATTAGAAAACACATCACAGAGAGGAGGAAGATACAGGTTGAAATTTGAATGATTCTAATGTTATGATTCCACCTGCATAAGTTTCTGTAATTTATTCAAGATATATTTATCATAGTAGCTGATAACCGACGTTTTCTTTACATGTTTAATATATCCAAATATAAAGAGCACTATCAAAGACAATTCATGCATCACTCAAAGCAAATGTTTTTCTACTGTATTTCGCTAGGTTTATAATTTATTTGCTAGAATTTTTCTGGCGTTTATTCTTATTACTAGGAAAATATTTTTCCAGAAGAGCATACGGCCACGTTATATAATTTTAATTGAGACCTCTTCAGGCTGTAATCAACATGTAATGTTGCTATTTTACAAATCGGTACCTATCAATATACATTTTACCCTTGCACAACCCTCATCAGTTGTATCTTTCAATTTCACTAAATGATTATATATTGTTGCTGACTCGGCGAACATTCCAGACACGTATTTAAAGCTTTACCCCTTCCAGAGCTTTTCACTGTTTGTGGCAGATTATGTTATGACATTGCGTTCCATTCATCGTCGATACACATTCACAAAATTATTCTTCCTATTTGCTTATCACACTGCCTTCTAGACCGTTTTGGTTTGAAATCAGCTCGTTTATCTATTTGAAAGAAGTGTACTTTCTCATGATATATTTGTTTCTTAGCAGATATCTCTTTAGAAATGTGTTTTAATTTCGGGCTCCTTTTCTTTTATGTGTTGTACTTTTGAAGTACTTCTCCTTAGTGAATATTTCATTTCTTTTCTTTTTTATTTATTTTGCTGATTTCATTAAGGATTGGTAGATATCTTCCTTTCATTTATATCTTCCTGTGTACGACACATTCGTCATTTTTCGTACATGCTCTGTTCTGATATTACTCTGTGAATAGATTTATGATGGGAGTGTTCACTTTGACTTGCACTAAAGTTACTGTCTGCTGCCAAGATCTTTCAATTTGTGATGTTGGTATGGCTGTTTCCTTCAATTCATATAAGCTTGAAAGCACTGTATGTGTGTAGGTGTGTGTGGGGGTGGGTGCACACACGCGCGTGTGTATTTGCAAACATTAAATTACGTATGTGTGTTTCTATGTTTGTGCGTACGAATGCAGATTTACATTTATTTAAACTTCAAGTAGTGCATTTTCAAGTAGTGCATTTTCAAGTAGTCACTAATATTAACCGTAGATCAGATAGGTCATAAATTATGAGGAACTCTTTTCAAGACGAGCATTTTAGATATGTGCCTTCCTCTCAAAATGATTAGCACTTTTCGAATTGAATTAGTGTGAACAGCGTGAACTTTTCTGTAAGACAGACATCAGAGTATTTCAATTTAATTAGTTATCATCAGCCATATTGTATCCCATGCTAGTAGTGCCCTTCTTATATTTTCATGTACATGAGTATTTTGAAGTTTCTGTGGTGTGTTGATTCTGTAGGCGCTGGTAATACAATATGCTGCGTATTCAAATGACATTAATTAAATGCTACAGTCTGGGGTCTCTAATATTTAATTAAGCGCGTTATTCCTATAATCAATAAAACGCTATTCATGAATTAAGCACCAAACGTTTTCGTGATCCTTAACAAAAACAGTGATTTATATGTCATATCTTACTTTCTATCCTGCACTTATCTGCAAATTCGTTCGTATATTACTCTCTGTGAACTCATATTACATATAACAAAGGCAGAAAAACAGAATTACGATATGAGTTATTATAATATATTAGTTCAAACGCATATTAAATAATATAACATGGTTAGAGAACGAACGGTGAAATAAATGTAAATCAGTTAACGTCTCAAAGTATTGAAACTGATGATTGTAGGAGACAAAAGCAACAATGGCATCTATAGACAACCAAATATTGTATATAAATACACGTATATATGAATCACTCACCCTCTCTGCATATGTATATACAACATATTTGTGTGTATGTGTTTATGTGTGTGTATCTATATACTTTAATAAATACTTGAGGTATACGTGAGCTACTTCATGTTTCATATTCAGACGGGGATATGTATAACGCACTGTGTCGTATGTAACAGTTTTTCACATTCATAACATACCTATTCCGTATGAGATTACCAAAGATGTAGCGATTAAAGTACATGGAAACATAACTAAAACTCTAAGAACAGTTCTATGTCCATTTAACATTTTAACTGAAATATATTGGTTAAGTTGAGTGTTTAACGTGCTTTAATGGGGTTGATCACCAAAAAATAATAACAATGGGGGTAGTCGAATGAAGAAAAGACTACTGAGTTAAACTATACGTCTAATAGGCTGAGGTGGACGTTTTCCAGATATGATATCAAAATATTTTCGAGGTACATACAACTTGTAAAGGTATCTGACGTCAAGTTTAAGAGGCCACTGCAGTTCTTCTATCTAATGATATGTGTTATTTAAGCTAGAAAAAAAGACCTTGTACTCTTTGAGCCCTTGCTGTATTGTTTATTTCTCAGCGGTGCGTGAGAACCAGCTCTCTAGCTTTCCTTTTGTTTAGGAATTGGCGTAAAACGTTTTGCAGTGCAGTGCATTTTCCTTTTGACGCCTTTATTTTGCGGAACATAACTGATTTCGCTATCGTCGAATAGACAGGTATCTGAGTTCCTGAAGCTGCAGTCTTGCGCGGGCTTCTTAGCTGCTTTGCTAGACCTGTATGGAAAAACTACAATCCATATCGCAAACCGAATGGAAAAGTATATGTCTTGCCATAGTGAGAAACTTTATAGCAAATATTAATAATAAGACATCTAAACTCGCTCCTTCTATACCTCTGAAATGATCTTCCACTTCTGTAATAATACTCTGGAAGATATTGGCTGTAAATTTATAGCATCATACACATAGATCTGAAGAACAGCCAAGCATAAAATAGAAAGTAAAAATGTATATGATATTCAACTTTCTCCTTAAATGTTACGAATAGAGTTTGGAATATCCAGTGATTCAGAAAATATTCATATCATGTTCCCTGAATAATTTCTGCAGGTGTAACCCTAATTTCAAAAACATCATTTCATGCAATAGAACAGAGATGCTCAGTCACACTGAAATTACACGAATCGCAGTAGGATCCAAAAACCTCATGAAACCTATATGCACGGTTAGCATAGTCGTCGACGCTGTAAGGTTCAGATATATCAACAGATAAAAACAGAGTTTGTCATTGCAGAAAAAAAGCACATGCTTAATCTATAAAACTGTATCAACCTCATAATTCATAGGTGAGAGCTGTTTAAAAGATGTATGCATTTCGTTAAATTTCTATTATCAAACTGGAAGACGTCACTCACAACATATCAGAGACACAGCTTAACAAACATTAGCCTATCATTCTGCTATTCCTATGTATTATCATAGATTTTAGACGACAATACTTAATTAAACATTCTAGATTGTTGTTCTTCTCTGAATTAATTAAAGGTATGTAAACAAGATCCCTCGAAAATATTTCGCCTACCTTTTAAAAAAGGTGCATTTTTTTTCACATTCATTTTACTTTTTACATTGTTTTCTTTTTATCTCGTACTCCAGTGTGGAATATGCATGTTATTTGTGTCTGAATGTCTGTCGAGTAATGTACGGCAAACTTATTTCATTGCAACGCTACCTTAGAATGAAACAAGAATTAGGTCACGTATAACTCCTCTATTCATTAAATGGCATTTATCTCCATCGAAACTGAGTGCTTGTTCTGATGATGCTATTAACGAGAGAACATTAACATTTATACTGAGATGTAAACATATGACTGTGAGAATGAGTGTAAAGTGTGTATTTCTGTGTATGCGTGTGTGCGTGTGTGTATGTCTCTGTAGGCATGTTAAGAGAAGTATGTATATAGAATTACATATGTACGTATTATTGTTTGGATTATACATAGATACACACACAAACTCACACACGCATATACATCGCAGGACTCACTGGTTAGAGCATCGGACTCACTCTCATGAGGTAGTGAGTTCGAATCCAGAAGTAGAAATGAGTTGCAACGTCGCTACTACTAAGCTGTATCGGTCTTTCTTTCATTTGTCTTGTATAACATCTTTGGCGAGTAGAGGGGAGAGCGGTATGCATGGGTGACTGCTGGTCTTCCATAAAGCAACCTTGTTCTGACTTGTGCCCTGGAAGGGAACATTGTACGTGCACTCCCATGATCATTCATGACCGAAGGGGTTCTTCACACTTCATGCATGTAAGTGTTTATGTATACTTATATACATAAGTACCTATATGTATATGTATATATTAAACATTTGTAATGGTAAGTGTGAAAGTATCTAAAGCTATAAATAAACTTTTAGATGTAAAACCTCAAAGGCTACACTGACGATTCAAACCCAAATCTTTCGTGAGCAAGAGTTTGTTTCTACCCTTTTACCAAAGCATTCCTTTCGATTTCGGCACAATGTAGGTAGCTTTGTTCTTACCGTTGAATATGTATGGTGTTTTCTTCATAAGAATATAGAACCTCCGAGAGATGTGAAATAATACGGTTGAAATATTCTTAACCTATTGTTTACACACTATTATTTGTAGTTCTGACTACATCAGTTTCTACCGTTAGAAATGATACAAGACGCATTTCTAAATTCGTTTGACATTATATAATGTCTATATGTATGTATGTCTCTCTCTCTCTCTCTCTCTCTCTCTCTCTCTCTCTCTCTCTCTGTATATATATATATATATAGATGTGTGTGTGCGTGTGCGTATTTGTGTGTGTATGCGTGTGAGTGCTTGTGTGCATACTTTATATATCAGTCTATATGCATAGGCATATATGCGTATATATATATATATATATATATATATATATATATATATATATATATATATACAGAGAGAGACAGACAGACAGACCGACAGCGGGACAGACAGCCAGATAGAGAAGAAAAAAATAAACATCGAACGTATTGACGATGGGTATAAAGGTATCAGGAAATAAGAGGATTAGTTGGATATTATTAGATTCTTAAAAGAGAAATTATCTTCCATTTACTGAATTTTTGATAGACGGTGATCTTATCTTACTTCAAAATTTCAACATCAGACTCTAAATACACCAAGATATATTATGATACTTTCCAGTGTTAGCTTTAAAATTTAAAGCCAAATTATATATTTCCTGGAAATTAAAGAGAATCTGAAAATGCAACGATATTTTTGGTATAAGCGAACGGAAGAAATCTAATATACACGTTGGTTATATCACAAAACTACATAAGTTATATTAGTACGAAACATTCTACAAACAATTTCAAAATTATGCTCCAAAAGGAAATACTTTAAGAAAAGTTTAAGTATGGTATTATAAACTAAACGGTAAATTTAAAGACAATATTTTAAATTACAGCAAAATTCCAAGTCAATCACACTAACCTGAAGGAGGAAAATGATTAGAATTATCACCGTGTACTTCTTTTAAAATTCTAAACTCATTTTACTAATAAATTATTGAAATAAATTAGGAAAAACATTCATAATGACATAAAAATTCCCTACTGTATACCGTTCGTAAACTAACGCAACCTATAAATAAATGCAGGAAAACCGTGTAGCTAAATTTTTAACTTGATAACTAAATTGCAGGAAAATGCAAGTGAACGAACAAATTTGTTGGATATTGCAATAGAAATGTTGTAAAAAGTACCAGTTTGCAACTTACTTTTCCTTAATATAGTACTTCCTTTGAAATCTCTCTCAATCTCTCAATCTGTGTGTATGTGTGTGTGTGTGTGTGTGTATGTGTGTGTGTGTGTATGTGAGTGTGTGTGACTCTGTGTGTGTGAGAGAGAGAGAGAGTGTGTGTGCATGCGCGTGTGTGCTGTATGTCTGTCAGCCTGTGTGTCTATATGCATGCGTGTGTGTATGTCTTATTTTACATACTAGTTCACCTACATTTTCTGCCACTAGTTTGACTCCCACTTCACAACTTGTACATGGACAGCTAGGACACATTGACACCATCACCACTTTCATTACCATCAATTACTTCCACCCTCTAACACCAAAGCTACAGATATGATCATGATCATCGCCACATTAACTTTCACACCGTCACCATCTACTATCAACACCACTATAACAGGACTAGGATCACAAGTATCAAAAAATAATGACACTGCATCGAGAGTACCACCACCTTATACCTCGACCACCCTATCCTATTATACACTATTATTCAGTAGCAGCACCATTCCAGCATCGCCAATACCCCCCCCCCCACACACACACACACTTTTACAATACTGTCTATGTTACAGTGATAACTCTAATCTCTTCAACTTGCACCAATTTTCCACCTCGTTATCTCCTTACTTTACATCTCACACAATTAAACTGTCTAAGTAGGAATTATCTGGCATCCAATGTTCATTGCATTACCATCTCCGATATCAGTAGCAGGTGCAACGTCACAATCACAACTACTACCACTACTTTTAAAACCATCCAACATTATCTCTGCAGCCACAGTACCCCGCTTATAGTCACTCCACAAATCACCATTCTCATAGCGCCATCATCACCAACAATATTAATCTATATATGCATCACCTTCATTACCCTCTCCTTTATAACCTTCACCAACATAATCAGTACAAGAACAATGATAACTATCGCTGCTATAACCTTCAGCAACACTAATGGAAGTTTCACTCAGATCACATTTACAAATATTGTCACAATCACAACCAAAATCAGCAACTCCAATACATCGCCCAGCCAATTTAATCCAAACCACGACTGCCACAACAACAAAACTGCCAATATCCGAAATCACTACAAGAAACCTTGTTAAGCTTATTTTCCTATTTACTTCTTGAACGTTACTTCTATTATCACAACTGTTACTACCAGTAAATTTACGAGCATTCCACGTGCATTACTGCAATAACAAAGATGCCCAAGTAGCTGACCGAAAGCAATAAAAATACCTGGAGATGTAGATCCCTATAGTTAGAACATCCATCGTGAAGATTGTTGCAAGATTCGTGATCTAACATTCTGTACAGGTACGATTGCAGCAAAAGATTATTATTGGTAGATAACCAATTCAGGGTTAAATAGTCTCGTTGTATTGTCAGAGAAATAAATAGAACCCTAAGAAAACTATCACAACGGTAGCCTGCAAAAATATTTTGCCGGAATCTCACAAGTCTTTTATCTTTCTGATATGCAATCTCCTTTCCAGCTTTTTATTTTTACTATATTTAGTGTTAGACCTCAAGAGTCGGAAGGAAATGGATTGTGCTACACAAGTTCTCATTACATAAAGCTAGGTGATGTGTAGGTTCTGACTTTATGCTCGAATGATGCGTGCTCCTTGAGAATTGACTGTACACTTTTCTACGCAGAAGTTTTCGCATAAACACATTTGTGACAATGAAATGCCGCTTCATCTGCAGATTGCATTAATTGCGAACGTACAAGAAATGCATAGTACAGGCGTGCTATTCCTCGCAGTATTGATATCCACGGCCTTCACCAGACGTCGTTAGAGATATATAAAACTACAAAACAAAACGTACCTTCACTACCGTCATCAACATCCGTAAGAAGACCGGCACTCCTCCGAAAAGTATCATCACTATCAACTCCAAAACCACCGACACTAACCTAACATCATCATCTTTACTCCTGACATCTCCGTCATTACTACTACTACCACTACTACTACCACTACTACTACTACTACTACTACTACTACTACTACTACTACTACTACTACTAGTACTACTACTACTACTACTACTAGTACTAGTACTACTACTACTACTATTGCTGTTGCTACTACTAGTACTACTACTACTACCTCAGTACTATTACCAGTACTATCGCCGATATTTCCATAAGCTGCCCAACAAATATTTTTGACACCTTTCCCAAAGCTATCAACATCGTCATCATCACAAGTAAAACCATCGCAACAATCACCACCAACTTCCACAGAAAGTATTTCTCTATTACCATCACAACTATCTCAATCACCATTTTCTCTACGGTAAAAACTTCTGCCGTAATCATCAGCACCATTATCAATACCTCAATATTGAGTCTATCTACAAAGTGGGCGAGATGCCAGATTCGTTAGCCGACCGAGCAAAAATTATTCTGGTATCTCGGCGCTCTTGACGTCCTGTGTTCAAATTCCGACGTGGTCGAGTATAAGTATTATCATAAAATATACATCAGTTAAGTGCTGGCTTTGATGTAACCGTCTTACTACTTCTCCGAATTTGCCGGCTTTGTGCCATAATTTGAAACAAGTTTTAACTCTGCACTTAGCGCCACGAATACAGTAATCAACATTATCGTCATCACCACCAGCATAACCCGACCATGAATGGTGCAACCAGCACCGCCATCAACGCAATATCACCAATATCTCTCTTAAATGACAACTACCGTATTTTTATAATCACTATTCTCATCTCTACACTATCCTCGCTCTCAACTACAAAACAGACATACACAAATATAAGAACACCAGTTAAATAACTCAATAACTAAAATCATCACCACTGCAACTCCTCCAACACCACCATCACTAATACAGTTAAAACTAGCACTAAATTACTCCCACTGTAAAACCACTACTACCACAACTACGAGACACTGTATCCTACAGAGATAGCTCTAATCTCTTCAACTTGCTATAATTTTCCACCTCGTTATCTCCTTACTTTACATCTCACAAGCTTAAACTGTCTAAACAGGAATTGTATTATATCCATCGCTGAGTGCATTACCATCTATACCATAATCACCATCAGCAGCAGCAGCAGCAGCAGCAGCACCCATCACTATTTTACATATTTAACATCAGCATCAACATTATCACCATCGTCGTCATCATCATCATCATCATCATCATCATCATCATCATCATCATCGTCATAATCGTCATCATCGTCGTCATCGTATTCATCATCATCATCATCATCATCATCATCATCATCATCATCATCATCATCATCATCATCATCAACATCATCGCCATCATCATCATCACCATCATCATCGTCATCATCATCCAGAACTTCATCATCACTGTCATGAATATCACCAACATCCTCTTCGTTATCAATATCTTCCTCATCATTATCAGCTGTAACATCAGCAGCAACATCATCTCCACCAGAACATCATCATCATCGTTTTCCTTATCACTACCGCGATCATCACCATCAACATCGTAATTATCACTGTGATCTTCAACACCACTTCATCACTTACCAAATTAATTATCAATAAAATCAACACCATTCGATCTCATTACCATATCAACTCAATCTGCTTCAGATCAGTGTTTTTATCACCATCATCCAAACCACGGCAGCCAACACAAGTCCATTACAATAATCGTGGACTTCACCATCTTGATATTCAACATGTTTCTCTACGAATATATCTTAGTAAATTTTCTTAATTCGATTTTCGTTCTTCATTTTATTTGCATTATTTTCTTGTTCTGTTAACAAAGCAGATTGTTTTCCTATCTCATAAATATGATCAGGTTCATTTCTCTTGCTGCATTGTTATCAGTCAAAACGTTTTTTTTTCATCCTATTATGGTTCATGTAGCTGCAAACAATAGGCACCAAGCGTAGAGGGTTGATCACGTATCTGCAGTTGGAATGAATTTCTCCATGACGCAGATATGAGTGTAACTTTATTGAAAACGAATAGTTGGCAAACGATCAAGACCAATAACAAGGCAGATGTATATAATAAGACGCTCAACTCAATAACAATAATGGTTCAACACAAACATCAAATAAAACACATTCCAGAAGGGTCTGAACCCATAAAGTCTACTAAGAGAAACTAGGAATGTACTAAATACGGACGAAACTGAAGTATTAAATATAATGTCTCAATTATATGAAAAATTTTGGAAAGGATAATTCGAAGCAAATGAGTATATATAT
>NC_068987.1:35747397-35767698 GCF_001194135.2 Octopus bimaculoides
ATATATATATATATATATATATATATACATGGGTTGGACAAAATAATGGAAACAGCTTACAATTTCAAACAAATTTAGTTTAATATGGGGTTGGACCGCATTTGGCAGTAATTACAGCCTGAATTCTATGGGGTATGGACTCATACGAAGTTTGAATTGTTTCCAAAATAATTTTTGTCCATTCTTCAGGTAATATAGTCTCCAGGTCTAGTTCTTT
Organism: Octopus bimaculoides; assembly: GCF_001194135.2. NCBI lineage: Eukaryota > Metazoa > Mollusca > Cephalopoda > Octopoda > Octopodidae > Octopus > Octopus bimaculoides. Next base: position 35,747,615 of record NC_068987.1, read on the forward strand.
TAGTGATGATGGTGGAGGATATCGACACTTTAATTGTTTTTCCAAAATGCACTATAAATTTTCAATAATATTGAGATCTGGTGACTGCGATGGCCAGATAAGATATCCAACTTCACTGTAGAATGTTAACTTTAACTGCGTGATTTCGTAACCATAGGATGAATTTGATCTAATAAAATGCTTAAATAGCCTTGACTATTAATTCTGCCATGAAGGGGCCGGCAGATTTCCAACATACAGCCCCCCTCCCACCTGACCATCACCGATACTCCTCCATGTTTAACAGTTGAAAGAAGGCAGTCTCGGTAAAATGCCTCTTTTGGCTGTCTCTACACGTATACTCGGCCGGTGGTCGAAAATGAGGTAAAAGATGATTCGTCCAAGGAAATAACATTCTTCAACTTCTCTAGGCACCAATTCTGCGGGTTTCTACTCCACTCTAAACAGTGATTCTGTGATTACAGCCCACCCGTGAAATCCGGCATTGTGTAGCTCCCAGCGAACAGTTTTGTTGAAACTGGTGTCCTGAGGTGTCTGATCCTTTCTAACAATCTACGTAAGAGTCCGACGGTCCTTAATTGAAAGCTTTGGTTTTCTTCCAGAGTATTGTTTCGATGAGGAAGTTTTCTCTCATTCTCAAAGGCTGTCATAACTTTCAAGACAGTACTTCTTGATACACCAACATTTCGGCTGTTTTCGTTACGCTAGCATACCATACGAGCACCAACAATGTGACTTCTTGAAAAGTCCGATAGATTTGTAATTTTAATGAATTTTAATTACCTTTTTCTGAAGATATCTGAAAAGAAACAGCTATTTTAGCAAAACCTTTTCAGCAATACTAATAATAAATCAAACAAACATAAAAGTAAACAAGCTTTTGATGGTTTTATAGATATTTCAAAACTAATATTTACGAATGTATGTTTATAATTATGTTGCAACTGTGACATGTTCGGTCCCTTACACTTTCTGTGCACCTTTACGTGTCTCAACTTCTCATTCACTGTTCACATTACACACATAATCGAGAATATCAGGATAAATGTCCGAGAATGTCTGTGTCCCTCACTGGCTTATTAAATTCTCAGACGTTGGAGATGAGGTGTGATGCCGTTCCATTAACTGAGCAGCACTGCGTATTAATTTATGGTTACATTTCATACCCCCGTCTCTAGATCAGAAAGATCGTGTCATCACTGACTTTAATTGCTTATAGCCGATCAATGCAGAATTCCCTCCTTTCCTTCTTGAAATTTTGTATCCACTGTCGGAAAACTATATTAATCCACTCTTCTTGTTGACAAAATTATTTCACTGTTTTATATAGCATTGTGACCACAATCCAATTGTACAGTAAGCTCACGCATTATGAGTACCTGCACAAACAACTTCGTGCACTTACTAGTAATTTGTGTCAGTGCTCTTAGTTGATTTACTCCCGTTACGTGGTTTATATTCAATGCTGGTTTCCCATCTTCAGACGCCTTTTATGAGCCTGTGTACATTCGCTATATGAATGCTATCATTGCCGTAAACAATTTGTAGTCTTTTGTGATTGTTGTACAGAGTGCAATCATCTTTTACCAACAACACACTAACGGAATTTTGCTCCTGCTTGGAACACATAATGTACATGCAATAAAATACAGCGCTTAATTGCTGGCGTCCTTTTACAATGGAGACCGGTACATCTATCTCAAGCATTCCACATATTTAATGAATAATATAAAATCTTCATAAAATACACAAGAATACTTCATATGCTAGATAGAATAAATATTTTGTGTTAAGGCTTCTTGACGACAGCACAGCTGAAATTCAATTCGATATGAAATTCTAGATTTGACAAATATCCATACAACTGTACCCGTATGTGGTTAATTTGAGCCTTGATATACTACCAGAACCATGCTAATAGCTTAGGAATGAAATTTAGGATTTCATGAATCTATTTTGATAAAACGTTTCCCAGCTGGATTGCACACTATGTCGACAGCATTGTTATATTTCTATTATTCTGTGTAACGTCCTTTCTTTTTGTTTCAGATTCTTCAATTTTTTAGTGAACTATACTAATAGCTTTTGAATAAAAATAACCTATTTAGACATTTTTTTTTTCAGAAAATGAAAAGCACTGATACATGTTAAGCATACCTTGAGCATATAACACATTCCAGAGTATTCGAGCGGTTCTAAGCAATACTGTTTTCTGCAAGTGCTCCACACTTATTGCAACCCCTATTTGTTCTATGTATTTCTCAAGATTCCTACTCACTGTGCCCAGGACTCCAAAAGTTATTGGTATTACTACTACCTATTTCATCGATCACAACTGCTTAAAATCTCAAGCTGTCGACATTTTTCTTCGTTATCGCAAACCTTGTTGTCAGCTGGGCATGCTATATCTATGATCCAGCAGAGTTTCTTTCTCAATTAACACTATGTCTTGTTTCCTATTCTCTATCTCATGATCACACTGAATTATAAAATCCCATAACATCGTTGCATTATCATTTCCAATGATGTCTTGGGTTTATGTTCGTACCACGTTTTTGCTCTGTCAAATCTATACATGTTTTAGTGTCCAATGAACAATTACTATATTGTCATGACGTCTCTTATGCTCTTTCTGGGCTAGAAGACTAACATACCACACTTTCTGTGTCCGAACTCCATTCTGATATCAGCACTGAAAGTGAACACCGTATCAACAAGGTAACTGACTTGGGCTTCATCTTTACCAAAAGGTTTGATGACAACCATGAATAACAAATGGTTGAATTTATGCTGGTGGATTTTGAATAAATACCCAGGTTTTGCATTCCTCAGTATCAGTGTTAGTGGTACCAACCACAATACAAAATCAGTGGGGGCAGGCAGTGCCCTTAGAAGGTGCCCCTCCTGATTTCTACTGTCCCTAAACTTCTTCTGTATGCTGTCAGGTCCGTCCTCCAACTCGCCATACTTATTCCAAGCCATCGCTCAACATTCGATGCAATACCAAACAGGTTCATACATTCCATTATCCAAGAGTGTGGGAGTATTCCAGTCAATAATGTCCACATAAGTGGCAAGCAGGATATCGGTCTGTAATTGTCTACCTATTGACTTTTTCGATGTTTTTCAAGCACTGTCCTACCCAACGTCAACCACTCTGGTGTTACTTGGTCGGCATATAACAAGGTGTTGTGTTGCGCAGCTATTCGTGCATGATATTCACCAAATCTTTTGATCCAGCAGCTTTGAACTCCATCTGGTACCAGGGCCCTTTCAGTTGCTCATCTTTTTGCTGATGTCCTTCCCGTCCCAAACTGAAATGACTAGTTTTGCCTGTTATGGTCAGTCTACTGTTTGTTTCAGTTCTTACCACCATTCAGTATCCTTCTTGTCCTCCTTGTCTTTGCTCCAGATGTCACTCCAAAACATTTGACTTTCAATGTTATCTGGTATCAACTTTTCATCTGTACACTCTCCATTTATTTCTTTGTAGAATCTCTTCTCATCTACTCTGAATAACGTATTCTGGTGGTAACCCTTCCCTCTTTCGTCGTATCTTACAGTCTTTGCTTCTTTGCAATGACGCGAGGCACTGTTTCATTTCGTCCGTTACCACTTTCAGTCCCTTTCTTTCAATATTATACTTCATTTTCAACGCCCTGTATTTTTTCTCGCTTTTAAGCTCCCTTTTCTCTTTTCGGTCTAACACAGGAATTTCCTACGAGAGAATATCTAACCTTGCCTGTATTCTTCTTTTCCACCATGGGTCTTTTCTTTTGTTACTCCCATTATATTTCTTTTCTTGACATCAATACCCACATTTTCTGCTACGGCAATACTTACTGCCTTGATCTAATTATTTGTTTCTGTGATGTTGTTTGTTCTTGTGTATTTCAGAATATCATTGACATTTTTCGATTCTTTGTTCAACTTCCACCTGTCAACCTTATTAAGGTTGGGAATAATGTCTCCATCGTTCTCCTGTAGTCTTGCCTTTAATTTGTCGTAGAATGCCTTTTGTTCATCTGTCATATCGCCATTAGTTTTATTGTCTTCTTTTAGGTCATCTATATGTCTTTCATCAAGTAAACTACCACTGCTCCTTTATTATTATTATTATTATTATTATTGTTGTTGTTGTTGTTGGTGGTGGTGGTGGTGGTGGTGGTGGTGGTGGTGTTGTTGTTGTTGTTGTTATATAATGTATATTAATAAGCAAGAGTCTAATTGTGTCATGAATGATAATCTTCTTATGGTTAATTGCCAAACCCTATATATGTCTTCATGAGGGTTATCTGTTGGATAAAATGCGTCGGCCACTTAACTAGAAATGTCCTTACAGAACTATTTAGAGAACAGCAGAGTTACATGGGCTCCTGCTTTGAGAGGTTACTCTGTGTATGTGTTTGTATGAGGTGAATTCTCAATTGTTTCACAGCAATTATCATTCACATCAATAAGGAACAGACGAAAATCTACTTGTCGTATTGATGTGTGTTCTACACTTGCGGCATCTCTGGCCAAAATGGCACAGATCTATCTGTGTGCTCCTGATGCTTAACAATCACTTGGTTCATGGTTTGATCACGCTGCACGGCTCTTTGGCTAGTGTTTTTCTTCTTTCGCACGAATGGAGTGAGCACTTGATCTACAACTAGCACCAAAATTAATTTGGTTTAAATAAGAACCTACCTACTTCAAAACACACTGTCTCATCTCATTATGAGATCTATAATATTTAAACAAAACGACAGAATTCTTATATTTCTAACATAATTTATCGGGTTTGTTATTTCAACATAACAAAAGAGACTGCGTCACTGCTGCTATGAGATTTCAAAGGCAAATTATTTCCTTTGCCTCCATATATACATATAATAGAAAATACAGAAAGTTTTATATTGGTAGCTATCATTCTTCATGAAAAACCAATAGACTCGACAGAATTGTTGTACAGAAACTAACTAAATTGCTATATGAATGTTTCTGTTCATGTATGGTTATATGAAATATATCCCAACTCATACTAACAATTGGCCATTACTTAAGACAGAGAATATATTTGGTAAGATACTAATATATCCAAAGTAATGACAGTTGATTTGCTTCGTTTTTTAATGTGATATATCAAATGTCTGTCACTTCATCAAAATATTATTGCTTTTGTGTCCAGTCATCTCAGAAAAATGAATGATACCTACGTGCAAGACTCATTAATAATGTTCAGCATTATGGAGGGTAGATGTCATATTTATTTTTTCAGTTATGTCTTTTCAACATAATAATATATCATATAACAGGAAAACATCATCTAAACATCTGTCAACTAAGATTAACAGTGCGTGTATTTATGTATGTATGTATGCATGTATGTATGTATGTATGTATGTGTTTGAGTGTGTGAGCGTATGATTATGACGGTATTATTATTGTAATGTAGATTTTCTTAAATCGTAACTCTTTAAGTTTCACGTTAGACTTATCGAAACAATTGAAGATTGAATCTATTATTTAAGCGAAAACTCTTTGCGATTATATCTGTTCTTGGCTTTAGCGTGATTTGATAACCTTCTCTTTCACGTTTATATTCAATTCCTTTACACTTCATATTCTGTTTTGTTGTATCTTTGAATGTCGGTGAAAGTCTTCCATGGTGTCATTTTTCCTTTAATATCTTGCAGCAAATGTCGTTTCTGAGTAGTCTGCTGTTTTCCAACATGTGTACGTTAAATTTCTGTTACGTAGAATTTTCATCATAGAAGGCAGACAATCAGATCAGAGAATCTCTTCATTCTTTGTGTTAAGCGTAGAGATATTTAAAATTTCTCGTGGAATGATACTGATCTATACAATGCAGCAGAGTATATGCAAAGGTACTCACTACGAAGATTCTAGTGCAAGATATGCTGAATATTTCCGATTAGCAAACGAGATAATATAAAGCGGTTTAACTGAAAACTGGTTTAAAATGGATACTAGGAAGTTACATTTGTATTCAGAGCCTCAGCAGGCGTCATAGACACACGTATAAAACCTAAATTTTATAATTTTAACAATCATAAAAGACAAAAAAACTATCCGATTATTGAGCATATAGCATATTTTATGGCTCCTTAAGTTGTAGTCTTCGTATCTCACAGACACATGATATCCTCTTAAATTCAACAATTTATTTCAAACGTTAAAGTGGTGAATATTTGAATATCCTTACAGCTATATTTGAGAAATTTCCAATGACACCTGGCTACATGAATTTATTTCACACGTAATATACTTGCCTTACGTTTAAAAAAAGCAAAATAATGAACAATAGCCAGTTTTATTGCGTTCATATATATTCTATTATGTGACTAGATAGTTGCAGATGCTTTACAATTTATGTGAATTTATGAATGTATCTGTATTTCGCCTATAAACGTAGAAAAGAATAATGTATGATGTTTCTACAATTTCTCAACAACAAATGGTATGTTAATTGTTGTGGTGACGAGACATTCGAAGCTCACGGCGGCTGTTCTTAGCATGGATGTCTTATTAGCTTCCGTGTTTCAGCTGCAACGACAACTACAGTAGCAACAACGGGTACAACAGCAACTGCAGCAACAAAAACATCAGGAAAATCAACTGTTGTTGGAACTAGTGTTGCAGTCAAAAAACATCTCAGGTTCGTTTTCGTCAGACGCCGTTGCTAATTGAATTGAAGAATCCACTTACAATCCAGAAGAAGGGATTACGTTTTGTGAATACTTCAGAAGGTATGAAGGAGTCTTCAAGGAAGACTGTAATAGCTGGACGGACGAAAACAAGGTACGTCTTCTTTGAAGGATATTATCACCAGCAAAACATGAAAACTTTTGTAATTACATGCTGCCGAGAAAAAACATCAGAAATTTGTTTCGAAAAAACAATTAAGCTATTATCTAAAATGTTCAGTGAAAGAAGTTCACTATTTAATATTCGCTGGGAGTGTTTGAATTTGGAAGAAAAAGAAAAAGGAACGGAAGATTTCGTTACTTATGTCGGAATCGTAAATAGAGTATGTGAAAAATTTAAAGTCGACGAATTAAGTCTGGACATGTTTAAGTGTGTAATCTTCGTACAAGGATTAACGGCAAGTAAAGATGCGGAGAAAAGGGCTCGAATATTGACAAAGCTTGAACAAATAGTGGTTGAAGACTGTCAAAGGACTATAAATCCACGACAGGACGCAGAAAAAAGTTGAAAAAGAGTATTCAAATATACATACGTGTCCACCGGTAACAGATACGAAAAAAGAAAAACAATAGTCAAGACCCAAACCATATTATGGATGTGGAGAAATACATTTCAAAAGAAACTGCCGTTTTACGAATCTAAAATATTTTAGAAATATGAAAATTGGACACATGAATTCGCATTTTTCGCTGAAACAAAAGAAGTCGAACGAAAAGATCGGGAAAAATGTATTGAGAACAAAAATGCAATGGGAGGCACAAAAAAGTAAATTCGTCTCTAAAAATAAATAATGTGAATGCAAGACTACAGTGGGCACAGGTAGTGACATTGCAATAATTAAGGAGAATATATGGAAAAAAATAGGAAGGCCTACATTAAAAAAAACCTGCGAAAATGGCGAGAAGCATCTCAGGAAAACATTTATGATTTTTGATTAGTGACGTAGCATTTCGAGAAAATATTGAAGGCTAAAGTTTTATATCAAAAAGTAGGACGGACCTTTTTGGCACAGACTGGACCGAATGGTTTGATTTATGGAATCTCCCCATAAATATTTTTTGTAATAATGCTAACGGTTATAGCGCCAGTTCAACTAAGGCGTCGGCAGATTTGTTTTTCTTTAATTGAAAAATACTTTTCCTGATGTTTTTTTCGGAAGAATTAAATTTATTCACTAAGACAAAAGTAAAATTTCAGGTAAAAGAAAACGCAGTATTGTTGTTTAAACCGAAACGCGCTGTATCTTTCGTGACATTGAATCAAGTTATTCAGGAATTCGATAGGCTAGAAAAGCTGGGAGCTATAGAAAAATTTATTCAGAATGAGCAGCACCAAATCCTAATGTAAAGAAAAATAATAATAAAATACGGGTATGCACGGACTTTTCAACAAAACATCAAGACCAACGCTTCGGTGACATCGCTCGGCATTGGTACAGGGAATACACGAATGCTCATAGACAGTTCCAAAGCAACCAGACCTGAGAGATAGACAGCACTTGTCGAAAGAGAACTAAGCAGGACAAAATTCACATTGCAGCACTGAGCGAGTGAGCAAGACCAGGCTTGAAGACACAGGTCAGTAACTGAGGTCAAAAACTGTTACACCTTTGGAGTGACTGCAGAGGTGACGATAGCGACGGAAGTCGTGAAACAGGAGTGGGTTTTACCATAACATTCAGATTGATCAGCATGCTAACCAGCTTTCCCATAGGAATCAATGACCGACTACAGTTCATCCTGAGAGGAAAGCGCCATGCCACCATCTTCAGCTCTTAGGTCCCCGACATCACTAACCCTGAGGAGGTCAATGAGAAGATATATGAAGACTTTGACGCCCTCATAAAAGAGGACCTAAGGAGGACACGGTCGTCGTTTTCGGATGCTTCAGCATCAGAGTTAGTACAGTCATTGAGAGTAACGGAGTTGACAAGAGCAGCGACAAAGATTCTCTACTACTAATTAACTGCTAATTATCTGCTAATTAACCAAAATAGCGTTTCGCCAGCCAACCGCAAAAAGATATCTGCCAGCATCCAGGCATCAAAAATTGGCATCTAAACTGGTATAATCAGAAGACGAGACAGGCAGGATATTGGTGTGACAAAGGCCATATGTGGCGCAGAATACTGGACAAATCAGAGACCCATTTTCACAAAGTTCGATATGCACACCCATCCCATGCGGTGACGACAAGGGAAGCTGGCAAATAAGCGACTAAACACCAGCAAATTGAAACGGAATATTGTGAAATAGAATCTCAGTGAAATCTTGGGAAGTAAGTTGTGCCAACTCGACATTGGTATAAAGGGAGTAGATGAGAACCGGGTAGTCTTTAGAAACATGGTATTGACCACCGCACTCGACCATCTAGGACTGAACAAACGTAGACCCCAAGACTGGTTCGATAGCAACGATGTCGAAATTTAGATACTGCTCGATGAGAAGTATGAAGCCTAAGAAGTTTTGCAAAAAGGTCACATGGGCTTCCAAGAAAGCAGCCTACAACATCATCAAAGATACAGTGCAGATAAAGCTTAGAGAGACGATGGATTCCTGACACGGAAACAAGGCAGCTGAGATACGGAAGTATGCTTAAAGTAACAGATCCAAGCGCTTCTGTGATGCTCCAAAATTCATCTATCAATCACAGACCTCTGGAACATCAACATTGCTCAGTGCTGACGGGACCCCACTGAGAAAAATGCGATGCTACAAAGCTGGGGAGAGCACTTCAACAACGTCCTAAGGATTCTTTCTTCTATCAATATTGAGGCCATTGTTCGCATGTCTCAAATTTACATCAACACACCTGTGGCAGAGCCCCCAACTAACAGACGTAGACGTCCAGAATGCAACTGAAAGTCTTTCAAACGGCAAAGCCATAGGCTTTGCATCAATCCTAGCTGATATATACAAGGCAGGGGGACCAATCTTGGTATAGAAATTTGCCAGTCTCTTCCAGACCACGCGGCAGACGGAAATATTCCGACAAGAGCTTAAGACTGCTTCTATGGTTACTCTTCATGAGAAAAGACTCGCAAGATTCCTCCTTAAACGACTTACTAAGCACATGGAAGAGGGGCATCTACCAAAAAGTCAGTATGGTTTCATGGGTGCTATGGGATAGACGACATGATCTTTGCAACACGCCAACAACAGGTGAAGGCTCAGGAACAAAACAGCGATCTATATACTACGGCTGTAGCCTGAACCAACCTCTTTGACACCATCAGTTGTGAGATGCTTTGAGAGATCATGGCTAAGTTCGACTGCCTGGACAAATTCATCAGCATTGTACGTCATTTTCACGACTGTATGCTGCATTCGGGCCCCTGCTTCAATCAGTGTAAGAGAAGAGGGGTGATAGGGCAGCCACGAAATTGAAGATTTACCAAGCTGTTGTACTTGCGCTACTGTACGCCTACGAAACATGTACGGCTTACGAACACTACATCATAAGGTTAAACTACTTCAACGTACAGCCTAAGAAAGTTGTTTAAAACTATCTGCAAGACAATGCCTCTGACACGAGGTCCTCTGCCAAGCTGATTTGTCAAGCATTAACACGGTGCCGAGGAGAGAGCCAGTCATGTTAGTAGGTTACTTTGTTCGAATACCTGAAACGCCTCCCCAACAGACTGTTTTACAGCGAACTGGCGGAAGGCAATACCGCATAAATGGGACAAAAAAGCCTCTACCTGGCGCAGCTTCATCAGCAGAGGTCCATCTCCTACGAACAAAACAGGGCTGCAGGGTCTCGAAGGTAATGCGAACTGCGCAAATTGAGAACCACCTATTCCTTTCAGTCGTAACAACTTGTGCCTGACCTGCGATGGAGAATCCCAGCAACCATGACAAATATCGGCGATAGCCGGACACACTGTGACCCGTCTTCTTTACCTACGTGATGCCCCTGGACATCGTCGACAACGACGGACGTTCTAATACTGATAGTGTGTGTGCTGTGCGTGGGTGTGTATGTGTGTCTTTGTGAGTGTCTGTACGTGTGTGTGTGTGTGTGTGTGCGCATGCGCGCGTCTGTGTGTGTGTGTGTGCATCTGTGTGTGTGTGTGTGTGTTAGATACTCACATAGAGACAGACGAATATTAAGATTCAGGAGAAATTCACTAAGAATTAACGATGTAGATGTGCCGTTTATTTAACATGGAACCGTGGGTAAATTTCCTTGAAGAGGAGATAACTCTATCTCTCCTAGAAATGTTTTTTTGCTTCGAGAATATTTCGCTTTAGATTTTTGGGAGTTTTCCTTTTCCACCAAGCTGGCCTAGGTAGTAATTTGTACACAGTTAATGTGCGTGCGGCCGGTAAGACAAATTTGTCGACTATTGTGAATCCAGAGTTCACTTTCTTTTCGGCGATAATTGCCGACTACATATAATATCACTAGTCAAAAATTTCTTTAGCATGTACTTTTGGGCGGACTAATTGAAAAATGGTCGATTGTTCACGCTCTCTGGGCGCAGAGTGTATAGCAAAATGATTCTCCATTATGTGTGTTTAATAGCTGTCCTATCAGATGTGCGCATATACATAGTCACAAAAGATACTCTCTTTACGGACGTGGAATTATACTTAGTTACTCAATATACCCATACCATCAAACGAACTGTATACGAGGATTACATGAGGATGCTACTCGAGGTCATCGATCCAATAAGGTGCATGAAATGTAAGGCATACTTCTATGACCAAGCTGCACCACCCTTGAAGGGCAAAACGTACAACATTAGATCCAGAAGGTGGCACCCATCCCGATTCAAGACTTAGATGCCTTCGAAGCGGACCTACTTGATTGCAACTCCAAACTGAAATTTTGTAAGTCCTCCGATAATTTCAAGTGCAAGCCATCTTCCGATATACGCCTCATTAAAAAATCAGATTGGACTTTACTGTTTTCTGATAAAGCAAAAACAAAAAAAAAAGAGAAAAAACATATATACAGAAGATGCCATCATGTTTGATAGGCTCTTAGCAATCAGCATCACATGAAATTATAGACAAGCTTCACAGCCTAATCGCAAACCAAATTAAAAGCAATCGAATGTTAAAACAGCCTATTGAGCCTATTGCATTTAGATACCTGGTGAAGTGTCATAAAAAGGATATTAAATGTCCTCGAATAAAGACATTTTTGACACCAAATGCCCCCTATTACAACGACGCTTTTCTAGCCACCATCTTTAAGGACCACAACTCTTACATACCCGGACCTAAAACACACAAAGCAAAGTACCACCGTAAGTTTCTTTGGTTTGCCTTAACCTCTCCCACTGAACGTGAAAAGTTGCATAAAATGGATCTTCCTTAAATTAGCAGATAAACATTTCACGCAATTCCATATATACGGACGATGATTTAAGGGTCTTATTCGGCTGTGCACCCACACCCAATGTAAAAGAGATTTAAGTAGATGTCCCAAATACCACACAGAGGCAAGATGCTCATTTAGGTTTAAGAGTGACTGCCCAGTAGGAGGTGGATGCGACTCTCAGTCTGTGATCTCTGAGCGGTGTCCTGAAGTGGCAGCAGCAACTGCAGCAGTGACAGCAGCTGCAAGAGCAGAAGCTCCGACAACCCAAGATCACATACGCAGAAATATGTTGGAACAACGGAGAGCCCCTTTGCACGCGACTAAATAACCACAAGACCTTATATAGGATTCCAATGAGGTGCAACTTTAAGGCGTTTAATAGAATTTGGAACACCGTACAAAATTAAATAGAAGCTCCTGGAACCTGAGCCTTGGTTCAATGGAAGCATTCTATGCAAATTTTGAACGGCCGAGAGAGCAAGGATATTATAACTTTTGCTTGATCTGGTGCCTTCATAAATTCAAGAAGTGACCATTCGAGTCGGTGCTTCCATGGTGAAAATTCACATTAGAATGGAACCGTTCAAGGGTAGGTAACTCCGTCTTTCCCACAAGGTGTTATAAAATTTGTTATATCCCAGGATCAGTTCCTTCCAACTAGGAATTACCAGAGTAATGTCCTGGAATATGAACGCAATTCATCATACTGGAGTAGGTTTATCTCATCAGTCTGGAGTAGCATGGCTTGCTAGTTGGAGGTGCCTATCTAGCTCCTGTAAACATATAATTATTCTATGCAACTCCAAACTGAAGACGAGCAATGACTCACCAACTAATCTCTGGATGCAGGCTTAGCTCGGTCGAGGTGTTTATCTCCCCCTTTTAAACATAAGGACACAGGCAATGCGTCAAGGCTGACAGGAAGCAGTGCTGCTTCCTAGGGCGAATTAACAGTAGTATTATTCCCTTCGTGGGACTGTCACATTAAGTTGATAGCATACAACTACTTTATCGTATAACTACTGCATAAATCTCTATGAGAGATTTACAAATGTATTATTTCTATTTTTGAAATCAGTGAATGTATTTCACTAGAATAATTTACAAGAGCTAGATAGGTATCTCCAACTAGCAAGCCATGCTACTCCAGACTGAAGACAAGCAATGACTCAGAAACTAATCTTTGGAGGCAGGCTTAGCTGGGTGGTGCTTATCTCCTCCTTGTAAACATAAGGACACAGGCAATGTGTCAAGACTGACAAGAAGCGGTGCTGCTTCCTAGGGCTAAATAGCAGCAGTATTATTCCCTTCATGGTACTGCCACATAATGTGAAAAAATCTACTGAAAAGAATCACCTTCTGATTGATGTTGCAACCACAAAAACGTATCTATGAAAAATTTGAAAAATTGCAGAAGTATAAAGACGTGGGATTGAAATCAGAAATCAAAGAATAAATCATCTCAGAAGAGCAGTACCTATTATTACTGTGTCACTTGGAATGTTATCAAGAAGACCAAGCAAGTTTGTAGCCCAATTCCCTGATATCCCCGAAATAAGTGATTTACAAATATTTATATTTCTGGGTATCTCACATACTCTACATAAAGTCTTCTACAAGTACATGCAAGCTCAAATACTCTCAGTATATTTTTTTCTGTAACTTCTGTTTTTCAAGTTTCAAGGCACATTACCTGTTAGAATTTCAGATGCAAAATCTTACTGTCCCTTCGCGCCACTATTTGTGACTTGGATGCAACAGGTATTATTAAAACATAATCAAAACACCGTAATAAATTGTCCATATCAAAGTTAGGTCAAGTCGACATTTTATCAAATAATTAGTATATTTCTATAATAAGATCCATTGTTAAGCCAGAGTCGATTTATTTAATTATAACCCAGCAAAGATTCATGAGATTTATGCTGCTACCCCATTCTTGTAATATCACTTATATATCTATATTTTGCCAAGTTTACAAAAATGAATAGTTTTTTTTCTTTTTTACTTAATAATTTTCAAGCAGCAAACCTTCTGTCAAAAATATGTCGCGTTAATATAGCAAACCGCCTGTATTTCGCCATATTTTATTTCTAATTCTTCTGTTTTCTCTTATTTCAATTCAGCTTCTCGCGGTTCTCGAAGGCTGAAACGGAATAACACAAAATTTTGTACAAACAAACAAAAGGAAAAATCTGAATAAAAAACTGTCATATAACTAATGAATAAAAAGAAAATTAATGTAATTTTAGCAAAAGAAACAATACAGAAATAGGAAACAAAAACGAACATTTTTCTAGCGCTACTAGTATTTATGAAACATTAGATATTACACTGCCCCGGGGATAAAGGCAATGTGAAATCGATAAAAACAAAAGTACGTGTCCTCTTGCTCGTTGAATTAATCCAAGAATGGACACTTATTCTCAAGTTATGAAGTGCAAGTCGTTTTCCTTCCAAACATTTTGGGCACTACCGTTTATTAATTTTTTTTTTTTTCAATTCTGAGGAAACATACATTTAGATATTTCTGAGTCAATATACTCGATCGATTGTTCCTTAATGTTACCTCTAGCATCAGTGAAACGCTAGAAAGCAATATTATTCATAATCATATCAGCTCATCATCATTAACGCTATCATTACTATAAAAATCAAGCACATAATATTTATCAGCATTTTTTTACATTACTCTGAATATCATAAACGTAAAAACCAGCTAAACGATCGCCCTCATTTTCATACTCAAGGTCATAGCCAAAACGTCTTCATCATCAACATATAATTATTATTATCATTATTATTAATATTATTATTATTATTATTAATATTATTATTATTATTATTATTAAGCGAAAAGAAAGTATTGTCATCATTTGTTTTTCTATCTCTCTGTGTGTTTACAAAATTTCCGAAAAACGGCCGAACGCATTTTCACCAAATTTGGCAGAAATACTCATTGGGTAGGTAGCTTGAAATTACAAAAAAATGCTTTGATTGTCTTGACAGCTGCATAAATATATGCATAGATATGCGACTCTGTGCGTATGTGTGTATTTGTGTGTGTGTGTGTGTGTGTGTGTGTGTGTGTGGGTGTGTGTGTGTGTGTGTGTGTGCGTGCGTGTATGTGTACAGTAATGGACTCGTGGGTTTCGTTTATTTACGAGATTACTTCTTAATTTCACCTGGGAATAATTACCTATAATAGTGAAACACTTCTCAAATTTTATGCAATATATTATATAAGTATTTTATTTTGTTCACTTTCTTTTTCACATGAATTGAACCTCGTCTGCGTGAGTATAGACCATGGTGTACTAATACGCGTAGGCACGTGTGAGTACATACATATATACCTACATAAATATATACATGTTTTGCGATTGTCTATGTGTGTGTTTGAGCGTGTCTCTGCGTGTGTGCGCGTGTGTGTGCATGCATTAATGGATTCGAGTATTTCGTTTATCTCCTCATTTCGTATATTTACGAGTTTATTTCTTAATTTCACCTATAATGGTGATACTTAAAACAGAAAATTAATTCACTTCAATTAAAAAGCATGGGCAAGCAATATATTGTAAGATACATCATAATTTGCGAAAAAAGTTATCTGTGTGCAGCGTATGAATCGCCCCTCCGATACTTTTTGCTTTCATTAGTCTATTATATGTTTAACTTTTGCTTTGTACTTGTACAAGTTGACTCCAAGTTTCCCCCAGAGACCTGAAGAGACAAGTTAGAAGTTAGTCTGGTGTTAGTCCTAAGGTGTCTTATATTTAGTTTTGCACATAATATTGTTCTAGAGAATGTTAATGAGAACAGAAGAAAATTATACGTTTGTTTGGAAATTTGAGATTACATAGACAATATTATACGTAGGATGTGCGTGGTTTACTGGAGCACTATCTTTTGAATTTCTGCCATTTTGGTGTTTCCTGGTATCTGAGCTAGGTAGGAATCAGCGCATGTTACTTTCATTCCTGGGGCAACTATAACAACAGGTAATGTTTTAGTCTTGAGGTTTCTTATTTTGCCAATTTCTATTTCAAGATCTTTATACTTGCTCAGTTTCTGGTAGGTCTTGAAAGATAAATTTATGTCGATTGAGACAGTCATATCAATGAGGAGGCATGAGGTTTGCCAGGGCCACCCTCTTTTCTTGTCAGGTGAAGTCGTTCTATATCTGCCTTAGGGTGGTACATTCTATGCATTGTCAACAATTTTCGTAGTTTTCTGTCAAGATGACATTTTTCAGTAATTGACCAGTTAATGATATTGAAACTGAAAGTCACAACCGATCCTGTTTCTTGCATTCAGCTGTCTTGAGTATAGCCCTTACCCTGTGATAACATATTTTATCCTCTTCTGATCTTTTCCCTCATCATTGAATGTTTGATTCCATCACCTTCAAATACCCCCATTTATCTCTAGCTCCCGACTGGTTCTAACTCCTTTATGGCATTCTGCTCGTCAAGAATAACATTGGATGTTTCTGTCATTTTTCTTCTGATAAAAGTAGCTTTTGCACATTTATCGAGGCCAAATTGCATCCTGATGTCCTCCCTGAATTGTTTAACAATTGCTAGTAAGCCCTGTAGTTGTTGGTCATTTATGTTTTGCAAAGAGCTTTATATCGTCCGTGTAAAAGAGGTGATTTGTTATTATTCTATCGCCTTTGCATAGCTTCTAACGCTGGTGATGTACTACGGTGCCAGCTATTCACGACCAGTGAACTAAGGTAACAACCCTTATTTTTCGAGCACCATCCTGAGTATACGAGCGGTCCCAAGCAGTGCTGTTTCTGCAAGTGCTCTACACTTATTGCAGCCCCTATTAGTTCCATGTCCTTCTCGAGATTCTTACTCGCTGTCCCTATGGCTCTGACAATTATTGGCACTACTACCACCTTTCTCAATGCTTAAACTCTTGAGCTAACCTGTTATATCTATCAAATTTCTTTGTTACTTAGCGCATACCTTGTTTCCAGCTGGGCATGCTTTATCTATGATCCAGCATCGTTTGCATTCTTTCTCAATTAACAATGTGTCTGGTTTCTTATTCTCTATCTCGTGGTTGTTGTGAAACTTAAAACCCCATAGCATCATTGCGTTATTAATTTCGATAAGTACTTTGGGTTTATGTTTGTACGACTCTTTTGTTCTCTCAAGACTATACTTGTGACAAAGTGTCCAACAGATAATCCTTGTAATTGTGTCATGACGACTCTTACATTCTTTCTGGGCTAGTGACGTACATTGACTGGTAGTATGCCATCCGGTTTCACCATTTTGACGACAAATTCTGCACTTATTAATGCGTTGTCTATTCTCTATTTGATATAATTGGTTCTTAATTAATGCTCGTGGGCAGCACAGATCAGAGCCTCTGTTTCCGGTTTAGTCATCCATAGCCATCTTTTTTCTTTGTCTGCCTTATCTTTAACATCGCTATGGAAATGTCCATGAATTATTCTCTCTATCCACCTCTTTTCAGTTTCATTTATTCTCAATTTCTTGTACAGGGCATTATCATCGCAATCTTCCATCCTACGCAAGTCTGACCTCCTTAATTCCAATAATATCGGTTCTATGGCATATTTTTACATATCATGCTATGTTTTCTTTCCGCTCTAACGCTGTGTTCGCATCCAATCAGTCCTCTTCCGCCTCTTTTTCTTGATCCATACACCTTGTCGGTGTCACGTTTTGGGTGGAGTATCCCATATCTAGTCAGCAAGTTCCTTGTCATTCTGTCCAAGCTGTTTAGTTCGACTACTGTCCATATGATTAATGCTGATCCATATCTAAGGAGTGAAACTGCCCACGTGTTGATAGTTTCATTCTTATCCCGTCCTTAATTTTTTCCGTCATTTCTACTATCTGCTTCGTACCCTCCCCCGACGGTATCGCTAGTCCGTCCATACCCTTGCATGAATTTCTTCGCTGCGTAACAGATATATGCTTCACAGATACACAACATGTGTCACAATTTAAACTTATACATCTCTACCATAACACAAACTTATAACATCATGCATGAATGCACTTTTGTGAATGCACCTTTGGATCGAGAAACTGAAACTCCTCTTACACTTCCACCCTGCTCCTCTCTCTCTCCCTCCCTTCCTCTCACTCTATCTTTCCCTATCCCCTTCTCTCTCTCCCTCTCTCTCATCCAATCTCTCCCTCTTTCTCACCTCTCTCTCCCTCTCTCTCTTTATCTCTCTCTATCTCACTCACTCTCTCTTTCTCTCTCTCTCTCTCTCTCTCTCTCTCTCTCTCTCTCTCTCTCTCCATCGTTCCCTTTCTCTTTATCATTCACCAATTCCCATTTACGATTCCTATCCCCCACTTTTCTTTATTATTCTTAATCCCTTTTTATCACCCTTAGTTCCTCTGTCTCCCCACATATTCACAAGATTACACAAAATATTTCATCTCTTGCAGTTCTACACTCTCACTTTCAACTTATTTTTACACTACAAACAGACGTCGTAAATTCGGTGCCATTTCAAATTCCTTCTCTCTTAGTTCTCACATATATCTAACTTCTCTGTTATAAATGATATGCCTAGAAATAGTAAATCATGTTCTATACATTTCAGTAGCATTTTTGTCATTTTGAACATTTATTTTCACTATACCAGTTATGTTAGGCATGTTTTGTCTTCACTTTATTTCGTAATCTCCCTCGAAATAGATGTATGTTATCTCTTGATATATTCCAGTTTATATACATCCATGCGCATATGCATACATGCAGGGACACACACACACACACACATATGCACATATACATATAGACACGCATATATGTATATGCTCGCACATACACACACATATATAAATATACAAAGATTCATGCGACATACATATCCGCACTCACATTCAATTATATGTAAGATATATATAATTATGTTCGTATGCGAAAATAACACTATCTCCATCTATCACTCTTTCCCTCTACGTTTTGTTTTGCTTCCCAATCTTTTTCAATCTCATCACACACACGCGCACACACACATATACACACAAACACACACACACACATACACACAGACACACACATACACACAAACACACACACACACACGTACACACGTCCATATATATATATATATATGTGTGTGTGTGTGTATGTGTGTGTATGTGTGTGTATGTGTGTGTGTGTGTATATACATATTGTTGCTTTATATCTACATATAAAACACTTCATCTTGTTAGTTTTATGTATTTTGTCTTTGCATTGTACTTATGTATCAGTAATAGAACATTTTTATTCGCCAGACTAATTGAGTGTATTTTTATGTATTTTGAGAGTGACATTTGATTACTTTCAAAAAGCATGGTAATTATTTCTGTTGCAACTAATATTATTATTTGTATTATATATTGCAATAGCTTTAAATTTATCTTTATCTTCATTTTGTTCCTATTATCAATAATGATGTTTTCGTTTTTTTAATTTGTTTCTTAAGAAGACATTATTATCCCAATGGAGAACTGTGATTAGAATAAAAACATGTCATCTAAAAATGGTAAGAATAAATTTGCACAATCTGTACAGAGGCAGATAACACACACCCAAGCACACAGACACACAAACACATGCACAGCAGAGAGAGAAAGAGAGAGCGAAGAGAACATGAGAGATTAAAAACGAATGATAAAATCGATTGTTGTGAAAAACAGTATGAAAAATAAATAGAACACCACACATTAAATAGCTTGAAGTAAAAATTATGTAGATACACGCACGCACATATATGACAAAGAATCAGACGAATTAGACATCTAGGAATTGTTAGGCGTACGTCATTTAGTACATTAACTTTCTTTAATTGTGTTTAAAATATTGACACAAGCAAACAAACATGCCCATATGCAGACACATATAAAGCAGATACACACACACACACACACACACACACATAGACAGACACACACACACACACACATAGATAGACACACACACACATATACACACACACACACACGCGTATATGTATATATATATATATATATATATATATATAT
>NC_068987.1:35770357-35778630 GCF_001194135.2 Octopus bimaculoides
ATATATATATATATATATATATATAATTTATTGGGATCTTATTATTTGACATTGTTAACCAAATTCGTTTAATACTGAGTGTTATAGATATATGCCGGGATTTATTAATCCTTTTTTTATCTTACACATACGTACACACATACACACTCGCACTTGTGTATGTGTGTGTGTGTGTGTGTGTGTGTGTGTGTGTATTATGTATGCATGTATGTATATATAGACACATAATTATTAAAAGCGATTTCGATTACCGTTTTTATTTTGACTGAAGATGTTATGAAATTTCTCTTTCTTTATTACGTGTTTTTCAGAAACATGCATATTAAATGCATTCAAACTACGAATGCGTATTTCATATATGCCATACGGCTTCAATTCTTTACATGATAGCTTGTCCTTACTTCGTTTGCGTTGTTAATATAACAAGGATTTCGATTGGTTTGTTCTACTGGACCTGAGTCGAAATATTCTGATAAAGTGAATATCTTCGAGGTGCAATAGTATATACGTACACTTTGACTTACCAACACATACACACACATCGACACACAGATTCATACACACACACACACACACACACACACACACACAAGCTCACATAGACACACAGAAACACACATGTACTCACGCACATCACTTTTGCGTGAACTGTTGAAGAATAAGTGTCCTAGTAACATCGTAGCGTTTAGTAATATTTTGCTTTAGTTGAGTCAGTCTCTTGTTACACTGAATCCAAGTGTAGTTCTTCAGTTTCTACAGAGAAATTATGACTGAAGATTTAGTGGCGTTTTTACTTTTATATATGGTTCTCTTGTCTTAGGGTGGGTGATAGGGAGAAATTATGATAAAGGGATTAAAAACGGAAAACTGTAAAGAGGACTGGAAGAGGAAAAATGAAAATGAGGAAAACAAAGGAGGATCATAGAAAGAAAATAAGGAAAGGGAAAATAGAATACGTGGAACATGAGGAGACACATGGTACAGAGAGTCGCTGAAGGGCCCAACGAAAAGAAAAATAAAGGATAGTAAATGGAAGAAAAGGTGGAAAACAAAGAGAGAAAGAAGAGAAACAAGGGTAAAAGACATAAAGGATGAAAACAACAAAAGGAAAGGAAAAGTTGGAAAAAATTCAAGAAAACCAAAGACAAGGGAAAGGTTGCAAGCAAAAGAGAGGAAAGGAAAGCGGAAAATAGAGGGAATTTTTGAAAGCACGCTATAAGTAATAAAATAATGCAGTTGTGAATGTTGGGAATGAATGGTTAGAAAAAAAGTTGCTGAAAATGTTGAAGGAAAGATAAAAGAGTATGTAAAGATTTTATAAAGACAAGAAGATATTCTATTGGGAACAGTCTTTTCCGGGAGCAATAGACCCGGATAACCTGAAGTGTTCAGCACAGATACGAAACTGACGATATCCTGGTCGATTAACGACAATTTTAGCAGCACGTCTTCGTGGAAACATCATTCAGAGTGGGAGTGACCATCGCTTACAAGAGGTGAAAATTGCGATGAACAAAATCAGATAGAAGTAAGTTGTGCACATCTCCATGACGAATCGAAGACCTAGGACCTTCGAAGTGACGTAGTTGCTTTGAAGAAGCAAGATTGAAGTGAACCTGATGAGGCCGATACAGACTACCATTCACTTGTCCATAACGCTTAAAGCCGCATATTGAAAGCTGGAACTGCAAGCCAGCGAGTTTCAAACGCAAGAACCTTGAAGGACACCAAGCAGATGGTAGAGAAAGAGGAAACTATGAAGAGGAACATCGATGATCACATCGCGCATTCCGTTCTCTGCAAAGTGATCAGACAATATCTAGAAGATGACATTTTTAATAATAGATTAATGATGCTCGTACAGATTGCAGGCAAATGGAAAACGATGCAGGAGAGAGAAAGCACTGTACAGGTCAGCGGTCACAGCACTGAAGAATAGATTCATTGGGACAGACATAAGAGGCGTGGAAGACACATGCAAAACTTTCTTCACTAACCATTTCGAATTATCAGAGGAGATCCATGTATCACGTCGTAAATTTTGGAATAAGTGCCACCTATTCTGATCATTAAAATGAAAATGATCTTTAGCTGAATAACAAAACAGACAAAGGTACAGAAAAAGATGACATAACAACAGAAATGCTAAGGAGTGGAAATCTAGGAAAAGTCTTCGTTATAGACTTCAAACGCTATCTGAACGAGTGTAAGATATTCCCGCGGTGAAATGATGAGAATACCATCTTCTTTCATAAGAAGGGCGATGAAGATGTAATAAATTACCAGTCAACATGCATTTTGTCTCACCTCTATAAATTGTTTCAGGAAGATCGTAACCACTAGAAAATCGATCCATTTCGATGAGCTGGTGACGAGAGAGCAGGCAGGTTTCTGTAAGATCTACAGTAATGCATTTGTCCTAAGACAGACAAGTGAAAAAAATGCATGGTTCCTGTGTCTGCCGATTTTGTCGACTACGAACAGTCGATAGCATCGAGATGAACGCAGCGCAGAAAACTCTGGAAATTCAAAGGACTGGACTGAAGTTCTGTACACCAAACTGCTGTAATATTCCTATATAAATGATATATATATATATTAACATAATATGGTAAAAATTCGATATTAATGAATATAAATTTAATACCAGGAAACTAGCACATTAAAAGAATCAGAAGGTTCATGAAAAAATATTTTTCGAGATCCAAAAAGATTATAGTACTTGTGTATATAAGATTGACCAGTGACCGGTCTGTCAATATGCTAGAAAATGCTCACTTAAAAAATTCTCAAATACAGATTCCGCTGAATCCGTAGTTGAGAATTTTTTAAGTGAGCTTCTTCTAGCATGTTGACAGACCGGTCACTGGTCAATCTTATATACACAAGTACTATATATATATATATATATATATATATAAATTATCTACATAGGTATATGTAGAGACAACGTGAAAAGGAGGAGAGATAGAAAGGAAAGGGGGAGAGCGGGACAGAAAGGAGAGAAGGAAGTGAGAAATGACGAGAGCGGTAATAGGAAAGAGAACGATAGCTATTTAACCAACTGAGTAATAATACATAAGTGGAATTGAACATCTGAGTGTGTTAGTAATGTTGGAGTAATGACCCTCGGACAGAACAAAATGTGTGTGTATGTATGTGTGTGTGTGCTACTATGTGTGTGTATATGTACATATGTATGTATGTATGTATGTATGTATATATGTATATATGCATGTAACCCTGAAACTTTTAGCCGTATAATCTGCAATAGCGATCAAAATGGTCTTATTGAAGTCACACTACAATTGTAGACGCACCAATCATCACCATGACGTTATAAAGACTGTTATCTTACTGTTATCTTTAAGTGGACTATTTCAGAAGTGAACACTTCACATTTTTTATGCATAGAAATTAAGTCCAATATAAATGCTAATTGCAGATAATACAACTATAATCAATGAAAATACGAACTATAATCGATACGTACTTCTTATATTATCAAATAATATTTACTCAAAAATTAAACAAATACGAACTAATGAAAAAGGTAATATCTCCTACAAACATGTTCCGTAATTAAATCTAGGTGCTCAAGTAATTTTTCTAACAATCAATATCTAAGATCAATGTTATTGCAATGTAGCTAAAATTTAAAGATGCTTGTACAGATTTTTTTTTCTGCATTTAACGTATATTTCAAAGCTTTTAATTCTTTCAGCGTAACACATTTTAAATATATTTGGGTTGCGTTCTTCATGAACATCATTTCGATCTCATTTTGTATTCCTATTAGTATTAATGTACTCGTTATATTTAGTATGAACGTAGTGTTGAAATAGGTTAAAAGAATACACGTAGAAAAATATGAAAAATTGTATTATATTATATTTCGTTACGTCAAGTGAAGTATATTTCTTTAGCTAAGATAATTGATAATTACGTAATATGAATTATATAATGAACATTTATTTATTGTAAAATCTTCAGAGATGTGTTACTTTTATACATAAAGTTAATGAATTGTTGCAATTCGAATTTTGGTACAAGGCCAGCAATTTTTGTGCGGGTCAACGTCGATTACATCCGCCCCAGCGCTCAACTGATATATATATCATCGAGCCTGAAAGGATGAAATCCAAAATCGACTTTGGACGAATTTTAACTCAGAAGTTTAAGACAGAAGAAATGTATCTAAGCCTTTTTCCGGCGCGGCAACGATTCTTTTCTACACTAGACGCAAGGCCCGAAATTTGGTGGGAGGCATCGATTAGATCGATCCAGTACGCAAATGGTACTTGATTTATCGATTCCGAAAAGATGAAAAGCAAAGTCGACCTCGGTGGAATTTGAATTCAGAACGTGAAAACAGACGAAATACCGCTAAGCATTTCGCCCTGTGTGCTAACGTTACTGCCTGCTCGCCGCTTTGGCGCCATAACAATTCTGCCAACTCGCTGTCTTTGATTGTTGAAATATTTACGGAAGAAATCATCTCAGTGACACCGACTACTCATATCACAAATTTAAAACTTCGGATTAGAGTGCTTAAACTATATCATGCAATTGAATAGTGGATACGATAATTTGACGAGTTAAGTTTGTACGGATAAAAGGACTTCTATTGTAGACTACAAATTTAAACACATTTCAAGAATTAAATGACAACACCTACACATAGGCTGGAATACACCAACATTAGCCTATGTTCACTATGCTAGAACTGATAAACCTCACAACCTCATTTCTGCTTTGCTTATAACTAGCACTCTCAGAAACTTCTGTAAAAACCTCTTATGTTATAGTGGGCATGTAATTTCCCACGCATTACAGATCTTTCACATATCATCCAATTTTTGCTAGTGTTCTGTACTTTTTACCTTGTTAGAAGTGTGATTGGATGTTTTGAAGTCTGCATTTCATTGAGATAGTACTGGAATATATTGTATACGTCGCTTCGATCATGACAACTTGGGCAAGTGTTTTCTAGTATAGCCTCAGACCGACCAAAACCTTGTGAGTGGATTTGTCAGACGTTGTTGAGATAATCCGATAGGAAATAAATGTATGATTGCGCGCACTTCTGCGTGCATGTATGAATCTTTGTGCCTGTGCTTGTTCTCCGCCACCACATGGCAACAGGTGTTCTTATGTGTTCGTGCCCGTAGCCGAGAGGTTCGGCACAAATCTGATAGAATATGTTGCAATCTTCAAAATATAAATACTTGGACGATTCGTTCGAGTAAAATTCTACAAGACGGTGCCCCACATTGGCCGAATTCTAATGACTGGACGATGTAAAATATATTAAAAAGAAACAGCTCATAATCCACAATATACTATATATTATAAGAGATCGGAATTCATTAACATACAACATTCATTTTCACTAAAGACACAATAATAAATGACTTACCACGAAATAGTTATATGTTGGTAAAACGTATTTGAAAAATAAGAATATAAATACAGATATGTCTATTGTAACCACATCTACCCACACTGAGTGTCACTAATCCTTTTAGTTTCAATGTATCATTCAAAAATGAATTAAATATTGCTATGTTTAATGAAGTTAATGAAACCATTGAAATATCAGTTTAGAACTAAACTATGAGACAAGAAATATCGCAAAAGTACTTTTATTAGCATTTTTATTACCATTGTCTAACGCAATTACTGAAATAGTTTGATGGTGAATTACACGCAATTCGTGCCGTTGTTTTTCTCCCAATATCCTGAAATATGCAAAATACAGGATATTCCTGATGAACAAGAATGGCAACTGACGGAAAGACTGTTTTGTAGTATAAATATGTTAGAGAGACTAAAGAATATTTAAGGATATTTATTTTAAGACTGAGAGAGATTGCTCAACGAGGCATACATACAAGTATTGCCACTTTAAGTGGGAGTAGATCAGATTCCAACTTTTAATCATGATTAAACATTTGTCGATATTTACTTCATCATTTAATCCACCACCTAAGTTATGTTTGCAAATTCCTTCATCAAATTCATCTTAGTTTATTTCGCAATAATCTCTTCTGGACAATATTTTTTAAGGAGATACCTTTACGACTATTCACTAATGTTTCCTGTGATATATTTAACATTTGTGTTCGTAATGTTTCATCACACGAAACGCCACGCTGTTTGCCACTAATATTATCTCTATTCAACACTAGAGGATATGCTTTTCAAACTTCAGAAACCTTTAATTACGCTTCACAAGATAGAAACAGGCACTTCTATTTTCGTTGATGCGCACATCATAGTAACGCAGCGTTTATTTCGATTACACTGTATCAAATTTTACACTGCGATAGTTCCTCACACGATCTCTGTCCATTTATGCAGTGTAGAAAATCACTTATAATAATTTACAAGATTTTCCAGCAAAAAGGCAGGATAACAGGTCAAATTTGATACATAATCTCAACACATTCTCAGGACTAGACAAGAGAGACTCAAAGACTAAATGCTGATTTCTGCATCACAAGGCGTTGAGGAATGTGTAGTGTCTTACCACACATCCACAATTTCTGTCCAAACATCAAGATTCCACTTCATCGTCAAAATTTATGGTATAATAAAACAAGGACATAGTTTCATGTAATTGGATCAAAACCGAAAATCCAGTTCATAATCGCACACACACACACACACACACACACACACACGCGCGCGCGCGCACACACACAATTCTGAGCTCGCACGTTGTACTCAACAAAGACAATGCGCTATATTGTTTAACTATTTACAATATCTTTACACAGTTATCTTCGAACGAATTACTAAATGAGATCTTCATTTTGTTTTCATTCAGGCTGTGTATACGCGTATCAGAGCGGTCTTCTTACTTTGAAGTCTTTAGATACTGCGTTCTGCCTACTTGGTTCACATGTTAGCAGACTGGTTTCATAAATCTGAGGATAATACAATACTAAAATTACTTGAAGATCACCCGTCCGTCATGAGGAAATCGCGGTCGGTTCTTGTCGATAAATAATAAAGGAAATTCTGTATCTGCGATTTTTCCCCCATCTTTTCTTCAATTACTTGCCGCTCTGTGATAGCTTGAATTTCGACACACTCAGAATGGCAGACTTGCTCGTGCACACACTCAGTCATGTGTGTCCATGTATTATCGTGGGCGTGTGTAATTGTATATACACTTACACAGACATATATAAACATATATATGTGTGGGTGTGTGTGTGTGTGTGTGTATTACTATAAACGCTCCCTGCTACATGCATTATATGCGCTACTAATAATTTCACGTACATGAGTACGTTCATCACGTGCTGATTGAACTATCCAACCAAGAAGTTTAGGTTTAGATAGAGGACAGGTGTGAAGCGATACGAAATCAAAGTGTACCTAAATGAAGATTCCACCAAGATGAGTGAATGAAAAATAAGAAACGAAAAAGTTTTCAAATAAATAATTAAATGAAAATTATATATAAAAACTTAAAGAGTATGTTCAATATATATTAAAAGATATATTAAAAGATAATTTTAAAAACCTATAACTGCGTGAATGAACATGAAAAATATGAAGAAAATACAAAACATAAATATATATATAACAAGAACTGAAATTATATATACAAAGACTCAAAAGAAGCCAAAGACCACACGAAGTCGTGCATACGCAAAGCTACACACAGTATATACACTATACAAGTTATATTAAATATATATTAAAAAATAAATATAAAAAAATAGTGTAAATGTAAGTGGGAAGATCTGGTAGAGAATATACATAAATCGTGTAAATATGAGTGGAAAATTTGAAGGTCGATAATATTATACGAAAAGAAATGACAAAAAATATATCAGAATTATATTGAGAAAATAATTTTTGGAATAAAAAAATAAATCGTTCAGTCCAGTATCAGTGAACTCTTCCAATTTTTTAAGAATATAGTTAGACATACGTTTACACGTAATAAATATCTCTGATCATGAGTTCAAAATTGAGTTTGGAATATTTTATTTGAATAAAATCTGCGCCCTTTCAGCCAAGCAAAGCCTACGTGTGTTGAATACATCCATGTATGACTTAGAATTTTCTATTAATTTCAATTTGATAATCATTTTCATTTTTTTTTTCATTTAATCTAGTTTCAGCTCATGAGCTGTGGCCATGCTGGGGCACAGTCATTTGGTGTTGCTACACAATTTTACTTCACGAATTTTACTTCAGGAATTGACATTTGGTGAATCAGAGACTGTGATGCAGCTGCTCTCATCTGCACC
>NC_068987.1:35779066-35783977 GCF_001194135.2 Octopus bimaculoides
TATATATATATATATATATATGGATACATATGCATACATATATAAAATATTTTTCGTTTTCAGTTCCCAAATGTGGCTCGCCAATGTTGTGGCTTTACTATTCGCATTATGGCGAAAGGATGCCATATGATTGGTATACCGTTCTTTTGAAATTCCCTTCGCATAGTCCAATGTAGGTATCCTTATCAGTTAAAACATTGTTACTAATGTTTTCCGAGACTTTTGCTCCGTATGCGATGGACTCTAAAAACTGTTGATCTACAGAACAGAATTCTGCATTACGACAATTAGTGCCTGGGTTCGTCTCTTACTGACTCCTGCGGTTGATGATATTTTTCATGTTTGGGCAGCAATGTACGTGATAATTTAACAGTATTTCTTTTAAATATCTCCCTGTATCTATGTCCTAGAGGAAAATGATTATCTAATAGTCCCAAGAATGTTTTATCAATATTCGATTTTAACTTACACTTGACCTCTATTTATACAAAAACCTCTTGCAGTTCTATTTTTAAGAGATGAGGAATTATGTACATTATTTACATTATTTACCTTTGACGGATATTTGTCCTCATCTTGTTTATTGTTAACACAACGTTTCGGTTGATATACCTTCCAGCCTTCATCAGGTGTCTTGGAGAAATTTCGAACCTGGTTTCTCATTCCTAAGTTATTTTTCGATGTTGTTGTCATTATTATTATTATTATTATTATTATTATTATTATTATTATTATTATTATTATTATTATTATTATTATTATTATTATTATTATTCAGGTTACTGCCTGGAATCGAACTCGGAATCGGGTTAGTAGCCTGCGTTCTTAAACACAACCTTACGAATGCGAACCTAGGTTCGAAATTTCCCCAAGAAACCTGATGAAGGCTGGAGGATATATCAGCCTAAACGTTGTATTAACAACAAACAAGATGAGGACAAATGTCCGTCAAATGTAAATAATGTAAATAATGTAAAAACCTCTTGGTTGGATAGTTCAATCAGCGCCTGATGAACGTTCTTATGTATGGGAAACTATTATTACATAATACATGTAGTATGAAGCATTTATAGTAATATTAGACACTCATTAGATGGAGTACTCTTTTTATTGATTTTTACACAAAGCTGTAGATTTTTATATTAGTGTGAAGTATATAATGTATAATGTGGGAGTGAAGGGTCTGTTTATATGTGGTGCTACAATTTGCGTGAGGGGGTATGTGATAGTGATAGTTATTTCCGGGGTGTCCGCCTTATGGAGTGTGCGCATGTGTATATGGGTGGTTTGGTGTGTGTCTTGCTCAAACTTTCTTTTGCTGGGCACAGTGTCATTGGTGGATTGTCGTTTTCAGAAGAGTCGGGTCAGAGGACCTGTGGTGCAGTCATGGTGGGTCGCGCTAGTACGATAGACCGTATTTTCTTTCGTGCTGATAAGGATTAAACATCTCACTTCTGCTAGTGAAGTAAACATCCGGGCGTTGGGTACGTTTTGAAATCGCTCTCTTCACAACCAAGCATAATCTGCACTTCCTGCTACTATTGAAGTACGGCTTGCATCTTTCTATGATCTTCCATTTTATACTGTACTCCCTGGTGCTTTCTTTTAAAGCTCAGACGTTCTTGGCTAGGGTTGAGGTGTTACGTCTCTCTGGGTGGTTGAATGAAAACTTGTGGTTATTAAAGCGGGTTCTGAAGGGACATTCAGTGCCCACATATATCCGAACGCTCGGTTGTCCGTTGGGTCTTGTTCCTGTTACTGCTGCGTCTTAAACAACTGTTTCCCTATTACATTGTCCCCTTAGTGGACAAGTTGTGTTACCCCTATATGAGCATCCTGACTCAGTCTCGGCCCTGGGTCTTCCTACTAAACATTCTTAACACTAGGTGCACCACAAAAGAATAATGGCAAGGTATAACTATTAAATATTTTGTTAAATCTATTGGTACGGGAGAAGTGTCTATCAATAAAACCTACGAAAATATTACCTACTCTGGTCGTAACGCTTAAAGAGAATGGCGATGTGAACCACAGCACTTTCCATTGCTGCTATTTTTTGGTGGAGCTAAGGTCTGGCATCAACTAATACTATCCTTGAAACAGCTGGCAGCCAGAGCCGAGTTGTACAACGGTGCGGCAGCTTGGAAGATCTCTCTGCTTGAAGACAACCTGGATAGTCTCGTGTTGAGGCTCTTTTCGCATCCAGTAAGTTATCTTCCCACTATTTTTGTTTGTACATATAGTCTGTCTGTATCACTTTTTAGGAGGAATGTCCCAATTCTAGTAAGCAACTTTCTATCTAAGCTGTTTAGTTCGTCTACTGTCCATGCGATACCCCTGCTCTATATCTAAGGAGTGAAAACGCCGAGGTATTGATAGCTTCAATCTCATTCCGTCCGTTTATTTTCGACTTAATGATCAGTCTCAGTCTGCGCAAGTGCTCCACCTAAAGTTTTTCAGTCATTTCTTTCTCTATCAATTTATCCATTTCAAAAATCCCCATGTACTTATAGCCCGTCTCTTCTATCTGCTTTATAACTTCCCCCGACGGTATCGATAGGCCATCCATACATTTGATTTTGCCTCTCTTCAAGATTAACATATCACGCTTTCTCAGTCCGAAGTCCATTCTGACATCAACACTGAAAATATACACTGTAGCAACGAGGGAACTGACTTGACTTCGTCTTTACCATACAGCATGAGGTCATCCATGAATAACAAATGGTTGACTTTTTGCTGGCGGCTTTTGAATACATACCCAGCTTTTCATTTCCTTAGAATCAGTGTTAGTGGCAGCAAGCACAGTGAAAAGATCAGTGGGGACAGGCAGTCTCCTGAATTCTACTGTCCGTAAACTTCTTCCGCAGGCTGTCAGGTCCGTCCTCCAATTCGCCCTACTTTTTCCAAGTAATCGCTCAACATTCGATGCGATACCAAATAGGTTCATATATTCCAAGAAGGTGCGATCATATCATATGCCTTACAATAGTTGATCCATGACATGGCTAAGTTACTTTGCCTCCTCTTGCAGTCTCTAAGTACAGTTTTGTCCATCAGTAGATGATCCTTGGTACATCTGCACTTACGCTAGCAACCCTTCCGCTCATGTGGCAGGACTCCACTTTTTTTCAAATGTTCGTACACTGACTCTGAGAGTATTCCAGTCAATAATTTCCACATAAGCGGCAAGCAAGATATCGGCCTGTAATTGTCTACCGTGATGCGTTTTTCGATGTTTTTCAAGCACAGCACCGTCCTACCCAATTTCAACCAATCTCGAGTTACCTAGTCGGCATTTAACAAGGTATTGAGATGCGCAAATATTCGTGCATGACATGCAGCAAATTCTTTGATCGAGTTGCCTTAAACTCCATTTGGTCGTTTTTAAGCTTCCCTTTCCCTTTTCGGTCTAAGACAGAAATTTCTTTTGAGAGCATATCTAACTCTGCTTGTGTTCTTCTTTTCCACCTCGGATCTATTCTTTTCTCACTCCCATTATGTTTCTTTTTCTTGATATCAACATCCACATTTTCTGCTGGAACAATACTTGCTACCTTGATCAAATTATTTGTTTCTATGATGTTGTTTTACTGAGGTATTTCAGAATATCATTGACATTTTTCGTTTCTTGGTTCAATTTCCACCGGTGAACATTTTTAAGGTTGTAAATAATGTTACTATCCAGTTCTATATTTAAGAGATGAGGAATTGTGTACGTTATTTACATTATTTACATTCGACGGATATTTGTCCCCATCTTGCTGTTGTTAACACAACGTTTCGGCTGATACACCCTCCAGCCTTCATCAGGTGTCTTCGGGAAATTTCGAACCTGGATTCTTATTTCTAAGATATGTTTCGATATTATTATTGTTGTTGTTATTGTTGTTGTTGTTGTTGTTATTATTATTATTATTATTATTATTATTATTATTATTATTATTGTCATTATTATCATTATTATTATTATTATTATTATTATCATTATTATTATTATTATTATTATTATTATTATTACCATTATGATTATTATTATTATTATTATTATTTTTGTTGTTGTTGTTGCTGTATGTTTTTTGCAGTAAAAGGAGAAAAGGATGTTTAGACTTTCGAATACTCAGGGAGAAAGGAAAGGGAAGAGGATTGTATATATTAAGGCTTTAAAATTTACTGGAGATGATCTTTTGTCTGTTCGAACAGAGAAAACTGTAGAACTATTGGAATAAAGAGGATGTTTACATTTCCGAATAATCAGGGAGAAAGGAAAGGATAGGTATTCACAGAAGTTGTAGTTTAAAGGCTTTAAAGTTGGTCATTTTTGTGTTTGAAAAAACTAGGTATGTATGTAAGTTCCTTGACTTATTTTGAGGGAGATTCAAAATACAGGAAATTGAAGATATTCCAGTCTTTGAGAGTTATTTCTCAGTTGTCCTGCTGGGTTATATTAGTGTTTCTGTGTCTTCAGCAGCTGATAGGTTAGAGCAGCGAAGAACACGCTCAGACTTATTCTTTTCTTCTTTCGGAATAAGGCTGGACGTCACACCGGCTGGACCTGTTCTTCGCTGTTTTGACCTATCAGCATCTGAAGACAGAGAAACACTATTATTATTATTATTATTATTATTATTATTATTATTATTATTATTATTATTATTATTATTATTATTATTATTCAGTAGTTTTATTTTTATAACGTGCTTTCACGTCACTACCGAGCGTAGCTCTGTGCGCCTTGGGTATGTGCTGTAGTTTGCTGTGGTGCTCTTATGTTTACTGTATTGAAAGTGTTTTGCCTAGAATGTGTGCAGTACCCAGTAGTGCAATTTTCTGTATGTTATATATATTTGTAAGTCTTGGTGTTTTTGTTATGTATTTGTCTGAATATTTTTTTTTATACCTAAGGCATCT
>NC_068987.1:35785139-35785471 GCF_001194135.2 Octopus bimaculoides
CTTCTTCTTCTTCTTCTTCTTCTTCTTCTTCTTCTTCTTCTTCTTCTTCTTCTTCTTCTTCTTCGTATTTGTTAGGTAGATTGATTTTTTGTTTGTATTTGTCAGCTTCCTTAAATATTGAAAACAGTTTTTTTCTTTTGCTCATATTTTGTGGCTATTTGTATTATTATTATTATTGTTCAGTAGTTTTATTTTTATAACGTGCTTTAAAGTCACTACCGAGCGTAGCTCTGTGCGCCTTGGGTATGTGCTGTGGTTTGCTGTGGTGCTCTTATGTTTACTGTATTGTGCAGCAATTAAAAATCCTTCAGTCTCTGCTCTGAGTCCTGAGC
>NC_068987.1:35785481-35791323 GCF_001194135.2 Octopus bimaculoides
GTTGGTGTTATTATTATTATTATTATTATTATTATTATTATTATTATTATTATTATTATTATTATTATTATTATTATTATTATTATTATTATTATTTATTGTCTTTGCATAGCTTCTAACACTGGAGATAAACTACGTTGCCAGCTGTTCACTACCACTATTCGGAGAATTCGAGCAGCTCCAAGTAGTGCTCCACCCTTATTGCAGCCCCTATTTGTTGAATGTACTTCTCAAGATTTTCCCTCACTGTTCCCAGAGCTTCGAAAATTATTGGTACTACTACGACCATTTTCATCAACCAGTCAATTGCCTGGCATTTTCTAGCCTCTTTGTCCGCTACTACTAAATCAGACCTACTATGTTTTATTCCACTGCCAGTCTGATTTTTTAATTTGTACATCTTACTAGTTTCATGCTCATATCATTTGTCAGTAAGATCAACTCCTAATTTCTTTTCATAAATCCCAGTGAATTGTTATCCCTAGTTTACCATGAGGTTTCCTGTATTCTTTCTGTGCCAGCATGGTACATTCACTTATGATATAAATAATACTTACCTCTTTTGATTTCCATATCCTACATTCGGAATGTACTTGTTTTTTGGGGTTTTTTTATCCTTTCTTGACTTTTATCGAATTAATTCTCGACGTTTTATATTGTGCTTTTGCGGACAAACTTCCTGCAACTAGTTTTGAGAATATATCATTCAAAGACTTCTCTCGCCTGTCAGATAATCCTTTTCCTCTTTTCTGGTATTTAACTTCATTTGACATTCTGGTTTCCCTAGATCCTACTGTTAATCTAAAAGCTCTGAATAAACTTCTTCGCATTTTACCTACATGGGAAGCTGTATCTACTCTAGCTAAATCCACGCTATTTTATACAGATATTAAGCCTCTACCACGATCCTTTCTAGGTAAGTATAGTCTTGCTACTGGTTTTCTTTTTTCTCATAAATTCCTCCATTCATATCGGATTTCTTTCTGGTTTTCTGTCTAGATATGCTAATTCAGATTTTGTCCAATCTAAACAAAAGCCGCACAATTATCTATGCCATTCTCATGCATATATTTTCGCTAAAATTTCTTATGTATCACGGAATCTATCTCATTTTCATTCTTACTAAAAAGCTTCAGATAATGCATCAAGAGTATATGGTTAATTTGTTCTTAACTATCCCTAAACTGATGCCCTGCTGTTGCCTTAACACTAATCAGAGGCGAATTAAGCATAATATAAATATTAAAGGAGATAACGAGTCTCTTTGAAACATTCCCTTCTTGATATTAACTTTTCCTAACGCTATGTCACCTGAGTATCGAACTATCGTCCATTCATGCTACCGATAATTAACTCTCTTATCCTTTCTGTAATACTTGCTATACTCAAACATTCACTTATCTATGTTAGCTAAATCATATCATTGACTTTCATATAATCTATTCATGCTATGGTTAAATATTTCTTTCTCGATCTCACCTATTTTAGAACTGATTTGTCTGTTTTAAAATGATAGAGTAAGACATAGGCAAACTATATTTTTTAAGTGAAGTCACATTTATTAATGACTAGCAGTATAGCCCCTCTTTGCCCGGGATTAAGTTAGGATTATTAAGCTGATCAAGTTCTTTATTTCAAACCAAACTAAGTTACATGGTCGTCAAATTTGGGCAGAATCAGTATCGCTACGGGCGCGTATGGGTTGGGAGTTTGATTGGTAGAGGTGATCAGATTACACATGCCAGCGCTTTGAAAACACCACCCCATCATCCAACCCCTCTTTGCCCATGGGTTGGGAACCCTTTCAGCAAGTAAAATAGAATGCCCAAAAGGGCTCCCGATTCTCTGTGTCAGAAGCGGTTATGTTCAGATCACAACCAAGTCTTAAGTATATATATATATATATATGATCAACCCACACATACACACACAGACGTGCACGCGCACGCGCACACACAAACGTCCTGCGTTTATATATACAGATGATTTTCAAAATTGATGCATATATAAGAATTTCACGCACTCCTATTGATACATTTTAGTGTAGGTTTCCAAACCAGGTACAAAGAAAGGTTCCCCTATAGCTGTAACTATGAATGTCCAGCGGGCGCGGTCGATACGACTCCGAAGCCGTGATCTATGAGACTGTCGTGGTCTTTGGTGGTACCAGTAAGAACAACAGTAGCAGCAGAACAGCCAAAACAGCAACATCAATAATGTACGGAATCATACATGGAAATATGCTATTCCAACCTTTAAGCTGAATCTAATTAACCGTAGGACCTCTTCTAGGATCTCTCAACATTACAGCATTGGTCAACTATATATGGCGTTTAAAAGAGCAGAGATTAAATGGAGACTCATGCAACATAGTAGACCATACTTCAACGGCAGCTGACTGATGATGCACACATCGATTGTCCGAAGGGAAATGATCCTAAAATCTCGGTTGATCTAAGTCCCTTCTTAATTCAAATGTGAGGTTTCCAGTCTGTGCCCCATGATTGAAATTTCGAAAAGGAAATGGAGTTGTCCCTACTTGTTGATTAAGAACGGAAAACGAACATTATCTGACCGTTTTCTGACAGAAATGGAACCATTCAAAAGGAGTCAGTTCCAGGACTCCCAGAGTTTGCTTAAGTTTGTTATTTTTTTTCCCCCACAAACTGACTAAGTCTGTTTTTTGACCTACATTAGTAAAGAGGATACTGCCACCCGTCAGCAGGTTTCATGCGTCACATATATTGCAATAAAAGACGTGAAACTAAAGGTACTTTTCTGACCGACCATAACTAGCGAGCACGTAAAATATTACATAAAATGTTTCTTTCGGATTTATGGAGAGTTGGCGATATATATAAATGTATATATATATACATGTGTGTGTGTGTGTGTGTGTGTGTGTGTGTGTATACATACATACATAAATATGCATGCATACGTATGTGTATATATACATATGCGTATGTGTATGTATTTCTTTACAGGTGTTACTACTCTCTACATGTATATTTACAGCGTTTGTACCAAGTTAATGTATGTCTTTCAGCGTCTGTAATTGCATAAATGTATTAATTTCGGTCAGTAAACATGTGCGAGGTGGTAGACTGCATATTACAACATGCTATTTATTCTTGTAGTTTATAATAAGAGAATTTTTTATATTTTCTTCTTTACATTTCATTGTCGTCTGGAACTAAATGAGAAAATAAACAGATCGTTTCTCATTCAAAAAAAGAAATTTCATCATTTGTAAAATAATTTGTTATATATTTAAACGAAATACTTTACATCTCAAAATTCAATTTCACCAACAATGCCATATTGTGTTATATATCTAATTCTAAACATTACAGATTCGTGAAATAAGATTTTGTTTAAAAAAAAAAGGCAAATACAATTTCTGTTACACATATAATTTGTTTTATTGAAATTTTCCTTATATTGTAAATGGAAAAAAAATATATACGTATATTTTACATGAAGCAATATATCTCAGTAGAGTTATCGAGTCACATAAGAAACTACGAAGCATGAATAAATGGCAATAGAATTAATTTTCTATTACTCTTTTCAAAGACATGACTGCGATGATTCCTTGATGCAATTTCATGGTGGATTACACATGAAATTTGTCATTGTATTCTTTTGTACGCTTAAGCCCTGTGAAATAAAGGAAACCGTGTTGAGTAATGATAACGAGTCACAAAAGTATTCTTTTTATATATTCGATGTATTGAAACATATATTTGAGGATATTTATGCGAACTAAATGACAAGATTTTTCTCAGTTTATGTATTTTTTAAGATGTCGCTCAATGAGGCGTATACACGTATATTTTCCTTTTACCCTGGTGAACATAGGTCGGTGTTATACTTACGAGCATAATTAGATGCCATAGCGATTATCGACAATTTTTTAAACTATTCTTTTAAGTCTTTAAAAAGTTTTCCAATCTTCTTTTAAAGAAAACCTTTCATATACATTCCGTAGTCCATGTTTAGAAAGCACAATGGATATATTTTTCGATTCATCTATTTTTATGTATGAAACACGTGTGTCTCATTTGAAACTTCTCTTTATACCACAGCAAGATAATATAATATTACGCAGCAATTCACCGAGTTGTGTGTACCACAGGGAAGCGTTGCACGCCATAAGCTATGAAGAATCACCAATAAGTTTGACTTCAGATATTTCTTCAGACATGATAGAATTGCTAATAAATTAGTTCCGTATTCAGTTGTTTCAAAGTCACAATATAATTAAAGTGTACATGAACGATCAGCGTGCAATAGAAGCAGAATTTCCTGCATTAATATGTCGGAAGTTAACTTTAAGTGTATGAATTCAGTACTTCGCGAAATGTTATCAGCCGTGAAGATGTACTGAAATCGTTATCCACGGAGCGTAATAATCAGCAAGTAGACTCCCCTTTCCATTAGCATTTCTTTTCCTTTTTTTTTGTACCTCTCGATATTTACTGGTGCAGAAACGTAAAACGAAGAATTAAATTATCTTTCAACACCTGATTACCTCATTTTATATCCAAATTTAATAGCGCAATATATACACACTCACATTAATGTTCACGTCCTGTTATCTTTAAAGCTACCAATAGCATACTGCTGTAGATTAAGGCAAATATATCCTACAATATATAACTACAACTATTTGTATATCTAACACTATGATAATTTATCATTTTTTTTCAACTCACACCAACAAAACATTTTATATCCAGATTGCAATGGAAGTTCGCTGGAACCATTGGGTGAATATTACACAGTGTTTACGCATATAGCAATTATAAAGACCGTTAATAAGTACACAGTATTCGAAGGAAACAGTACAGTCCCAATCAGCTTTAAATGGTTTACCAAACAGGAGATAGTAATGTCAGAGTTTAGGTGTAGCACTGCTAACTAAAGCAGATGGTTCCAGTAGATTTACTGAATTACCACAAGTAAAATGAAATTGTATTAGCAAGACCGACACATAAAAATCTACGAAACAAACGTAAAAAGAAACACAGAAGTCGTCCACCGTCATATTGTTCCACACTATTTTTGTCGGCAAATTTAATTTCATGCATTTAGTAAACCCTATAGAATTTCACCACGTATTGAGCGCCAAATGGAAGTAGTTGCGAAGCGACTTATTTTCGGAACTCTGATATATTTCTATATCTGGAGATATATTGTTAGTCAAAACATTTGTAAATCTTTGTTTTTTATTTTGGTTCAATCAATTCGAAGAATAATTTTTTCAGCAGACAGTTACTTAAAGGATGTGTTAGCCTCATAAAGGGATGATTACATCTAAGGAAAGATTGGTTCTAAACCTAGTATTTTTGGGAAATGAAATTTCCTTAAACAAATAAGTATATATTAAGAATATAATTCATGTTCAGTTAATTGAAGGAAAGAAAATAGAGGGTTAAAAGTTAATAATTATCTATTATTAAAATATTGGTAATCTTTATTTCTTCCAGCTGTTTCCATTTGTGCTCAATAGGTAAATTACAAATTTATCCTTAAGATATTACATGCCGACCTATTCGTCCGTGCAAGCAGACTAAATATGAGGCGTTATTATTTGTATTAGTATGTATGGGTGCAGGAGTAACGGATTAATTTGAATATAGTGAGTAGTAGAGTAAAGAATAAGATAGAATACAATAGAAAAGAAAATAATGTAAAAATGGAAATAAAATAAAATGAAGGAAATTTTAAATAAATAAGATAAATGTAAAATGAATTAAATAAAAAGACAGAAACATTCACTTGTAGGATATATATATATATATATATATATATATATATATATATATATATATAT
>NC_068987.1:35791649-35792547 GCF_001194135.2 Octopus bimaculoides
GTACAATTCCTTCCAGGATCTTCCAGATGTATATTACTGCATACCTCTCCCGCCTTCTCTCCAGGGAGTAGAGTCTTAGCTGTTTCAGCCTTTCCCAGTAACTGAGCAGTTGCAAAGAGACAATCTTCTTTGTGAATTTTCTCTGGATTGCTTCAAGGTCTGTTGTTAATTTCACACTGCTGGGTGACCACAGTTGTGAGCAGTAAACCAGGCGGTGGAGGACGAATGTCCTCCAGAGGATCATCATGGTTTCCTTATCTCTGGTTCTGAATGTTCTCAGGATCCATCCATCCAATCGTCTGCCATCCTGGTAATGCGCACTTGGAAAGAGGCATCATCACTCATGTCGATACCCAGGTCTCTCACTGATTTAGGCTCTGGGATTGAAATTCCCTGCGGACCAGTGTACTCTGCAAGTTTCATATTCGGTTTTGCGCGTTGGTAACGCAGGGCTTGGAAATTTTCAGCATTGAACTGCATATTATTATCCTCAACCCATCTGTAAACTGAGTGCAACTCCTGCTGCAGGTGTGCAATATCACTGGAGTTCTGTATTATCTGCGAGACTTTCGTATCGTTTGCGTAGCTTGCAAGTGTGGCTATCCGGGCACTTGAAGGCATATCTGAGAGAGCGACTATAAAAAGCAATGGTCCCAAGACAGTGCCCTGTGGAACACCGGTCATTATTTGTGTTTTCATAGAGGTGGCTCCATTAGCCACTACTGCCTGACTTCTATCTTTAAGAAAGTCATGTAACCACACTCCAGGTTTTCCAGCTATGCCAAGATCACGCAGTTTGTGGCATATCACACCATCATCCACTTTGTCAAAAGCTTTTGCAAAATCAAGGTATATTACATCCACATTTGAGTTGTTGAGTAACTGCCTCAACACCCAG
>NC_068987.1:35792633-35793506 GCF_001194135.2 Octopus bimaculoides
AAGGAATGCAATTAGTTTTCCTCTGACTATCCTTTCCATGACTTTGCTGATGTGTGAAGTCAGAGAGATAGGCCTATAGTTTTTGGCATCTGCTCTGCTTCCCCCTTTATGGATTGGGCATATTATTCCCTCCTTCAGCTTGTTTGGCAGTCTGCCGTTTGCGAGAAAGCTCTGGAAGAGGATCTGGAGGGGTTTTGCCAAGGCATGTTTACACGATTTAAGGAGGATAGCTGGGAAACCATCAGGGCCAGCAGTTGAGTTTGTGTCCACTTCATGTATAGATAGTAGTACATCTTCTTCGCTAATGTTGATGTATTCCATTGTAGCTGCCTCACAGGTTATAGAAGAGGTAGCAAAGAAGTCTACTGGTTCGTTCACGTGTCTGTGCTCCAATGGAGTGGTGAAGACACTTTTGAATTGCTTATTCAGTACCTCACTTATCCTACTTGGACTGTCTGTGAGGGAGCCATCCTCTTCGGAGAGGGGTCCAATCTTGCAGCGTACTGAGGCTGTTTCTTTTGCGTAATGAAAGAAGGCCTTTGGGTTTGACTTAATGTTTTTTATAACCCAGGCTTCTTTGTCTGCTCTCTCTCTCACATAGGATTGTTGCAGCCTTTTTTCAATCTCCATCAGTGTCGTTTTTAGGCGGGACCTGTGGCCATTCTTGGGATGCTGGTTGAGTTGATTTGCAATTTTCGTCCGTCGTCTCATGAGGATCTTCCTCTCCCTTGGAATCTTGTTCCTATTTCTTTTGGCCTTGTGCTCTGGCACATATTTCTGGCATATGGCTTGCACAGTGGACATGAAACATTCTAGTTTCATGTCAATGTCTGGTGTGGAGAGACATTTTGGCCAATCCTCTCTGAGGATCTC
>NC_068987.1:35794067-35794732 GCF_001194135.2 Octopus bimaculoides
CATGAGGATTTCTTTAATTCTAGTGAGGCAATCTTCAAATTTGCCTATGTGGTTTGGAGCATCCGGTGGGCAATATGTATTGCATATGACTATATTATGTTGTCTTATGTATACAATTTGGGTGTCGCATACCGAATTTGAGTATGACAGTAAGACCTGGTGTGTGAGGTCGTCACGGATGTATACAGCAACTCCACCATGGCTCCTTTCCCTTCTGTCTGTTCGCAGTATGACATATTTTGGTACTTGTACTTCTGCATCCTCTATATCAGGGCTGAGGTGAGTTTCCACGAGTGCTATGCGTAGGGCTTGATTGCATGCAGCAATATCTCTCAGGAAAGAAATTTTGCTTTTATTATTATAATGCAACAGGCCCCCCATATTTAGTAAAAATATTGGCGTGATGCCTGTGCAAGCGTTAGGGGAGGCCATCCCATGTCTGTTGACTGTAGTGGTCTTGCGCAGTAGGGCGCAAGGTTCCTCGTCTGTGCTTGGCGTAGCCATGTCACCTGCTGCACAATCTTTTGCGCCATGCACAAAAAAGACTCTTGCTCAGCTGCTGCGTTGCGTATGATTTCTGAAGAGCGCACGTCCTTGAATTTTCTCCTCGGGGACATCTGTCGTCTTTCCTCAGGGAAGTTTTTATCCTTTAAACCTTTGTAGTT
>NC_068987.1:35796268-35799678 GCF_001194135.2 Octopus bimaculoides
TATATATATATATATATATATATATATATATATATATATATATATATATCTATATATATGTGTGTGTGTGTGTGTGTGTGTGTGTGTGTGTGTGTGTGTGTGTGTGTATAGATAGATATACATATACATGTATATATATTTACTTATATATATATAAATATATATATGTATCCATATAAATATACACAGATATGTATACCTACATATACATACATGCACAAACATAAATATATACATCCATATACACATACACACATATATAGTTTTGTACAGAAGTGCACAAGTATATGCACACTTTCACGTAAGTACATATATCTTGCATATGATAGTATATTTATATACGCTTTATAACTTGCAAATTAGTTTAAAGAATATGTTACAATATTGTTGTTGGTGTAATGTAATAAAGGCAACGATATTGAGTATTTTAAGTTGTATAGTTGATATTATTTAGTTACTTATAAATATATTGAAGGAAGAGAATTATGTTAAGGCTCCACATGTTTCAGAAAAAAATCATTCAATAAACGAGCACATATTAATTTGAATTTGTTATATAGGTTAATGATTTTTAATATATATGGTTAATTATTATCAAATAATATCTAAGAATATGTTAAATGATAGTTATTAACTTCAGGTCGCGGAGCCAACGATAACGTATAATATAAACGTTGTAGTCGATATTATTTAGTTTTGTGTAAATACAAGGGAGGAAGAGAATTACATTAGCTGAATTAATGACTCCAAAGGGTTCACAAAACTTTTTCCACTAGAAGGGCACGTATTAATTTCAATTTGCTATTAATAATATATTTTATAATTATATTATCCTATGATATAATTATTTTATTTTTTAATTAAACTTAGAGAACACATTTCGACGCATGAATACAAGAATTTTTTTTTCATTTCAGGATTTAAAGTATTTTAAAAGTCTCTTCGATACAGAAGTTACATCTCCCACTTGAGACTCTGTAGCACATTGCAGATCTAACGATGCCCCATCTCAATTTAGATTCAATGTAATTATCATTTAATTCCTATATGAACTTACTTAATCAAGTGGAGTTAATTTTTTGACTCTTTTTAAAACTCAGTAGGTGATGAGCGACTCTGAATTTAATTCTATTTTCAGTACAGCGTATATAATAATATTTTTCCCCTGAGATTTCACTATGTAGAATCTATGCAATTTTCTGTTATTAATAGATGGTATAATTATCATTACAATTATATCATCTATTAATAACAGAAAATTGAATAAATTCTAAACTAATAGATCTATACAAGACATTAAGTCATATATACTATAACCCAATCTGCCAAACGTATACAATAATACTAAAAGCCAAAGATTCCCTTAGGACACAATGGGAATAAACCATACTAACTAACTTCGTATTAATTCTTAAATTAAATATACATTTAAAGATGTAAATGAAAATTGTGACTGCAAAGTTAAAACTAGCTATAAATTTAAATATTCATGTAAGAACGATAACGTAGTGTACCAATGTACAATGGTATCTCAGGAAAAAATACTATTATATAGGTTCAACTGAAAATAGGATTAAACTCAGAGTGGCTAATCACCTACAGAGTTTGACAAATAGACAAAAATTAATTCCACCGGATTAGATAAGTCCATATAGAAATTAAAAGATAAGATCATTGTATTTAGACTTAGAAAGGATATTATTAGTTGTGCAATGTCTTAAAGAGTCTCAAACGGGTGATGCAACTTGGGTACCAAAGAGGCTTTTAGAATCCTAAACGATTCTTTAACTTAAGAAATGAAAAAATAATTCATACACCAAAATACGTGTTCTCCAAGTCTAATTTTTAAAAACATATAATTACATTATAGGACAATATAGATATAAAATATATTAATGACAAACTGAATTTAATACGTGCTCTGTTATTGGAAGAATTTTTCGGAACTCCTTGGAGGTATTGATTCAGCTAAATTGTTTTCTCTCATGTTTTTACACATAACTAAATAATATTGACTAAAACACTTATATTACACATTATTGAGGCCTCTATAATCTTG
The DNA here is from genome assembly GCF_001194135.2 of Octopus bimaculoides. Lineage (NCBI taxonomy): Eukaryota > Metazoa > Mollusca > Cephalopoda > Octopoda > Octopodidae > Octopus > Octopus bimaculoides. Next base: position 35,798,328 of record NC_068987.1, read on the forward strand.
CATTAATAATTATAATTGAACATATTCTTAGATATTATTCAATAATCATTAACTATATATATTAATTAAAATCATGAACCTATATAACAAACTGAAATTAATATGTAACCATTTATTGAATGATTTTTCTGATCCCTTTGGAGCTATTATTTCCAATAACGTAATCCTCTTCTTTCCATATATATATATATATATATACATACGCAACTAAATAATATCGACTATATAATTTACAGTACACAATAACGGTGCGTTTATTACTTTCCGTCAACAACTACAATTTAGCATATTCTTCAAACTAAATCGAAAGGAATAAAGCGTATATAAGTGCGGGATTATACGCAGAATATATGTACTTCTGTGAAAATATGGGTATATCTGTGCACAATTATGTATGCGCATGCGTGCGTGTGGGTGTGTGGATGTATATATTTATGTATGTATGGATGCCTATGCATATATATATGTATGAATATATATGTATGAGTGTATATATATATATTTGTGTGTGTGCGTATATATATATGTGTGTATATATATATATGTTTATGCGTATGTATATATGTACATATACGTGTGTACATGTATGTATATATATACGTGTGAGCGTCGCTATATTTGTATGGATGCACAGGCTAATATAACTGATAGTTTTGTGACCACATGACTCCAAATATTCAGATATTTTGAATAACCATTATGACTGGCTACATCTCTCTCTAGAGAAGCTATTGCGTATGTATACTAATTTAAAATTCCCTCAACCAATGGGCACTGATTGATTAATTTTGAATTTGTATGTTAATTTTTTTATATATGTAAATGAGTATGAATATAAATGTATTTACATATTTTTTTTATATATATCATATAAATGGTTATCTATTGTCTTTTTGTCCTTCTTTCATTTACTTATTTCATATCTTTCAAATTTATTTTAAATTTTCTTCATTTTATTATATTGCCATTTTCCCTTTATTTTATTTTCTGTTGTATTCTATCTTATTGTTTACCATTTATTATACTTTAATTGATCCGTTAACCCTTCAGCGACACATAAAAATAAAAATGATAACTCCTCATATTTAGTCAGCTTACATGAACGAATATTTCGGCATGTAATATCTTAATGTACATCTTTTTCCCACAGGAAATTTGCTCCTAACATAAATGCAAATTTAAAGCACAAATTTGTAATTTACCAATTGGACACTAAGGGAAATGTCTGTAAGAAGTAAAGATTACCAATTTTTTGATAATCAATAATTATTAACATTTAACACTCCCAATTAACTGATGAATGATATGTATGTGTATGTATGTATGCATGTATATGTATGTATATATATAT
>NC_068987.1:35799778-35805339 GCF_001194135.2 Octopus bimaculoides
CTAAAAACTACAAATTTTTCTCTAATTGATAGCGATATTCATGGTACACAGAGAACTAAAAACAGAAGAGAAGAGTAAAAAAACAAACTTGCCTTTAATTAATTTGGTACGAATCGTTTCACGATTAGTGGTAAGAAATTACCTCATTTCGATCTTCAGCCAAATATTTTAATAAATTTGCCAATGTCTAAATAACTCACGTAAATGTTGACCATGCGACATCAAGACCACGTGAGGCAGACATTAAGAAATTTATCGGCCAGTGAGTTTAAAATCTCTCAATATATATATATTGATAGAACGGACAACAAAAGAAAGAAAGAGACCTCGATATGATGTAAATAGAGGAACTTATCTGTAAATATATGTGACACTTATTCGGTAGCCATGATAAAACTCCGAATTTCGGATGCCGGGGTGGGAACCCCCGCTCCCATCTCTTTAGTTATCCGGCCATTGACAATTCCTGTGAAAAATGACCGTTAAACAAAGGGAAATTACGGTGTGGTTGACCGTTATTAAGACAAAAGAGCTATGGACCGCTGAGTAAGGGGAGGGAGTAAAGGTAAGGGAATAGAAAAGTCTATAGTGTTCGCATAAGCGCACCAATCCATACATTCGCATATATGTAAATATTCAAACACCCCTCGCTTGAAACACACACATTCTTAACCACATACTGCGTGGGTTCCCCACCCCCCGACATCCGAAAGAGTCGGAGTTTTATTATGGTTATCGAATAAGTGTCACATATCTTTACAGATATATATATATATATATATATATATATATATATATATATTGGAGGAGTTATGTTTTATATTCGGATTCTATACATTACCTGGTGTTCATTTTGGTGTGAGAAATAATTGTCAAATTTTAAAAAGAATGCGACCACCTTCTGCCCATCGCATTGCCCCTGCACTCTATTTCTACGTTTTGAATACTGAAAATTTAATGAAATGTAAATTTGTGTCAATTGTATTGGTTAAATATTGCCTGTATGACTTTTTTATAATTTATATATCCACTCCCACTAGGAAAGTAAAATAGTTACTGGGATCTTTATTTATATAGTTTGTATCAAATTATTTTATAAAAAAAAGCCCACTCTCAGCGTAAAAACAACATTATTAATTTTTAAGAACTATTATGATATGCAATAAAACATTCATGCCCAAAACTCAAACGAAAGACATGAACACTGAATACCATAAAATAGGCCTTAATAGCAGTAATTATTAAATTAAATGACCATGGTATTTTCAAGTCAATGTAAAGTAATCTTTGCCTTCATTTCTGTAATTTTAATATGAATGTGTACCTATTTTCGTTGCCTATTCTGACTTTCTAAACTTTTGTCACTAAATTGATAGCATGCTCGTCTCCTTGGCTATTACAGGGAAGAGGTATTCATGGTAATGGTCCTGAACGAGCTTTAAGAAGATCAACATTTGTAAAGTTCCGTAAATCTGGAGGAGATGTCATAACTCTATGTTCCCAGTTAATGAAATCAACGTAATCCTGAGCTTCAAAATTAATTTTGCTTAACCGTTTGAAATTTCTTAATTCTTCAATGGGTATTCAGGGAAAAGTACTTGCTTTAACAATTCGCTGAATTGCTACTTTGCTAAATTGTCTCCCTCCATCATGCAGCATAGTTCATTAAAATATTCTTTGGATTGGCAAAATACGAATTAGTTTTTAACTATTTCTCCATAATTTCTTTATGATCTTGGTTCATATCTCACTTTAATGTGCCATATACCAAAAAGTACTTGCTATTTCATGTAACTATGAGTGAGACTCAATTCAGAACCAGCTTGGAGCATAAACATGCGTTATGATTTTAACAACATATATAATATACTTTCGGGCATTTTTTTCATATAAGTGAATAATTCTGTTTGTACGTGTTAGCCATCTTGATCGATGGATTTTACCGTGTGATTTTGCTGCCAACTGCTCAGAAACAAACCCTGTCTCAATATCGAGGCACATTTCATACAGATATTTTGGATCTGAGCTCAAAGTATCAAGAACTTCTAATGGCAACTCCTTCACATTAGTTTTTACAGGATAAAATTTGATTATCTTGAAGTTTGTTACATCTTTAATTTTATTGCCAATTAATTCTTTTCATGTTCGTGGCCCTGTTGGTCTTCCATCTATGGATTCAAATACCTGTCGAAACGGAAGCTCATTTCTATGTTGCAGGCATATCAGCTACTGAAGTAGTTTATTTAAGTGTAAATCAATTATCTTAATTACCCCTCCTAAATGACCAGTGTTTAATGGAGGGCCTTTCACATAACACAGCCTTTAAACTTTCTTGACTGTCAGAATCAATTAAAAACGTAATATCGTCAGCAATGCAAAGAGCTGTACCATTATGTGGAGAAATGTGATCTAAAAACTCGTCATCGGGCTCTTTCATAATAATATAGTACTCTTCACTTTCCATCCCACTTGCTGTTTTAGTTTCATCCTTTCTGACATCAAAACCGATGAAGTCGATTTCCATATCCTGTTTTCATTCTTATAACATAGTTTTTCCAACTGTTTTTCTTTCTCTTTCAACATTTTTGTTAACTAGCATATCGTCCACCTAGCTTATCTCACAAAGCTGCATTAACAATGGCAGCAGCAGGTCTGCAACTTACCCGATATTTGTCTGCTGTGATGGCTAGATTCTCATAATGTTTTGTTGCTTTTCTCTCAGTTCATTGTCTGGAAAAAGTCGATGTCATCGTCATCATTGTCACATGAATCACAACTATCTTCAGTTATATTACTTGGGAATTGACAACTAGTTGAAACAACATCCATGTCTAAGCGCATTTTTACCTTCCTGTTTTCAAATCTTTTCGATTTATCTGCAGTTATTTTTGTATCTGAAGTTATTTTTCTGTCATCAGGTCTTAGGTGATTCAGCTTTTTTTCCTTTAAAACAATTGATTCCCATTCCATTTTTTATATTCTTATGCTCCACCTACAGTCATATATTTTTATGTGCTTGTCATAACACGTGCAGATGCATATATCAAACATTTCATTGAACTCCTCTAAATATTTATCAAAACTATCACCTTTTTGCCTGATACTTATTCTGCTTAATTTATGAGCAAATATAAACAATTTCTCAAGTTTTAGAGCTATTCCCTCAAACCCAATATAAGGAAAATAAATTTTTTCCCATATTGTTTGCACATCTGCAGCAACAATCCGGTAGCATTCTTTCGCTGTGCGTGAAATTTTTGATATCTCTTTACGGTTTCTAATGTATAAATTATGTCGGAATACATCAGACTTTGATGGCGTGATTACTGTAAGAAATTCTGCAGGAAATCCAAATGCTGAATTACTGCCTTTGCGGCTAGTTACCGTTTTATATACTTAAATTATTACTGTTTAAATTTATATATTTTTGTAAAGGTTAGCTCTGAAATCATCTGAAAAACAAAAGAAAATCATTTAACAAATGCATATATTTTCTAAACGAAAATTATTTAACATACATTGAAATGTTGTAATTGTACCAAATTCGAAGTATACCTACCTACCAATTGTCTTATATCTCAATATTTTTGTTCTTTTTACTCATCGGATGTTTAGACAAGGTGTCTATAATGAAATATGATCAAATGTTTCATATCGATTAGCAATTTAGTACATATTTGCTAGAGATTATATGGTTAATATAGAAAATTAGGGTATTTAATTGTGAGGGTTGTATGCGAGGTGTACTGGGGTTACATAATTCTAATTTCGATATATTTCTTAAAAAAATACTATTTGAAACACTGTGCATACCTTGGAATTAAAGTTCCTTAAGATGGTTGTGTTTCCTTCAGTTTCCATCTTCCAAATCCACTAAGTCTCTGGTCGGCTCAAGGCTGTAGTAGAAAACCCTTGCCCAATGTGCCAGGCATTGGCACTGAACCCGCAACCATGTGGTTGGGAAGCATGCTTCTTACCACATAACCAGGCCAGTGCCTATACATGTGACATTTCGTTTTATCAGATATGGTGTGATGCAATGTAAATTCCTGTAAAGTATGAGCTCAAAACCGAAGTTAATGAATAGTTTAGGTTATTTTGGCGGTATTTCATCTATTTCTATTACACCGTTCGTCAACAGTAATATTATTTTCTACTCTAGGCACAGAGCTCATAGTTTTTAGGGAGTAGGTCCGTCGATTAGATCGACCCCAGTATGAAACTAGTATTTGATTTATCGACTCCAAAAGAATGAACGACAAAGTCGACTTCGGCGGAATTTGAATTGAGAACGTAAAGATAGACGAAATACCGCTAAGCATTTCGGCCGCTGTGCAAACGTTTCTCGCCGTCTTCAACAACAGTAATATTGGAAACACAAAGAAATACACCATTTTGAGTACACCGATCAAATGAAATAGAATTACGATAATACCGATGAGCACAGAGCTATTTTTTTCGATGCATGGGAGAACGTTCAATTCGCGTTAGCTGTCTACCTTGGAATCCACCTAAACAGTACAAAGTTAGGTGTAGAATGATGCATCCTCGTCTATTTAGTGCTACAATCAACGGCGAATATTCACATGAAGGCTTTTTATGAAAACTTTAACATTTCTCGAAATTTGATGACTTTCTCTGTCATAGGTACCAAACACTGATTTTTACACAACAGTTCTATTATAACAGATTGCAGCATCTTTCATAAACATAATTATCAATTCTTTTCAATGCCTACATATTGCAGCGTGCATTAAAGCTCAGAATCATACAACAATTCAACTTGCATATTTTATGCAGATATATTTAATCATTTAAGAAGTGACTTAAGAAGTGATTGTCATATAAAGATGTTAGTCATTTTATCGACATTAATTTTTAACTCGAAACATATAAAGTTGGATTCGTATTTAACTTAAGAATATTATGAAGTACCATAATTAATGTTGCGTATATTTCACATCAATACCCTATACACATACCAATAAACCCAAGCATACACACACAGCGCGCACAGAGACACACTCATATACATACATACATATATACATACATAAATATACATATAAATATATATATATATATATACACACGTGTATTTATGTATATTTGTATATGGTAAAGTATGCATGCATATGCATATATATGACTCTTTATATCGTTTTTTTATATGCTTGTACATTTTTATATTTATATTAGAATGTTGTAAACTTCATGAACTGAAATTTGTAAATCTCTGAAGAGGCCTAGAGAATCATGCATGTATCTCCATTGCATCCTTTTGATCTACCAATTACTCTAGCTTACTGGATTTATATAGATAGAATGTGGCATGCCACCTCTAGGCCGAAACAGCAGGTAAGACTTTGTCCCTTCTTTGGTCACTTTTGAATATTGAATTTTTAATTGTTGATATGACATAATGTGTCACTTGTGTTTGTATATTGTCTTTATTGTCCTTTTGGTTGAAAAATAAACAGGTTAATTAACATAATACGGTGTATGCAAGTTGATGAGTACCACATATTCCCCTCCATTTTCTTATTGATATATATATATAT
>NC_068987.1:35806221-35822063 GCF_001194135.2 Octopus bimaculoides
TATATATATATATATATGTATATATATATATATATATAAAATACAAAATGGGTCAAGAACGCAAAACATCCAGACAGTGGGACAACAAAACATACACAATTTGGATGTAGGGCTAGATAAAATAATGGTTTCGTTTCAAACATTAGGACAATAATTGGACAACATTTGATAGTATAGAAAATCCTATGATACTTACCGGTTAAATGCCTCTTGTACAGTTTCACTGCATTTAACCCTTGCTTGTACTACAATCATTACACATAAGACAATTATTAAAACTTGCCCGTCAATAGAGATTTTAGAAATTCCAAATATAACAGTTTCTTTCAAATTGTTGTATGATTCAGAGCTATATGTTCATTATGTTGTTCAATTTCTTACCCATTTATTTAAACATTTCATTGGATTCTGCCGAAGTCTAAAATCTCCTAGCAAATTTCTGAGGTAAATCTAAATCTACCAGTAAATAGGTCTCTATGACATATAGGGTCATAGACATCATAAGAACATATTTGTAAATGAGGAAAACATGACTTAAAATGGTACATCAACATATATTTCGAAATCCAAGTAGATTCGGTTCGAAGTATGACAACTTTTGTACGTTTCACATTATTTGTATTAGCTATGGGTCTTTTAAAGCAAAGGGATCTTAGTTGTGGAAACAACATAATTGTTAATATCAGTAAAAATATTGCGGGTCAAATAATAATTGTGTGTGTAAATTCTATTATAAGTTTGCTAATAAATCCCGTGTCTTGATTGGTTGAGCTGAGATATTTGATAGCGTGTTTACTGCTGAATATAGTTTATTTTTTCTTGAAATTAAAATGGAGTTATTTTGAATTAAGCAGATTCTGTTCCCTATTCTAATCTGGTAATATTACACAGCAATGCGTGTTTATTTATTCGGATTATTCTATGAAGGTTTTTTTCTTTCCTGTACGACCATCTGATGAAAACATTTGAGAATTATTTTGATGTAAGGTTGTAATTTTCATATAAAATGAACGCACATAGACAGCATGAGTCTTTCGTAACAGTTCAATATGTTTGCTTCAGCTTGCCTAGTAATTGATTTTAAGAATTTAAATTTAACTTCCCTTATCAAAAAGTACATAATTATTCAAAAATCTGTCTGTGCTTGGGATATTTCTTTGCTTCAAATAAACAAATACATATCTTTCCACTATAGACACATGACCTGAAATTGTGGAGGAAGAGGCTACTCAACTACATCAGCCCCAATACATGAACTGTACTTATTTATCGACCCCGAAAGAATGGAATCCATTATCGATCCCAATAGTATTTGACCTCAGAACCTAAACCTGGAAGAAAAGTTGCCAAATATTATTTAATCATATTTTATTTCCTTTCTTTGTTATCTAACTTCATTATTTAACGACATAGTCCTCTTCTATTAATTGACAAGAACAAGATGCATCCCACAAGTTTTGTGACATTCTCAAGAGAGATGTTTATTTATTTTGTAGGTGTACAAAACTCTAACCTCCTTCAAAGGAAGATTTTCTGACTTCAATGTATTTGATGCTGCACTACACCTACCTCGTGAAAGCCCCATGGAAGTTCTCCATAGACGTGCTGTCCAGGGTCCTTGTTACAGCTTGGGGGAATAAGACAAAGTCACAGAGATTAAGGTGTAGACACTAAGGAGGCTGAGGGATAATTTTCCGTCCGATCTCTTTCAAGTTGTTGGCTACCAGCATGGAACTGTGGACCGGTGCATTGTCCTGCTGCATCTGACCTGGCCTTTTGCGGCAAAATTTCTTGCTGAACTGTCACCAATACTGCACAAAGTACTTTTTGTGGACCATCTGGCTAGAGAGGACCAATTGTATATTGATGATACCCTTACTGTACTGTCTAAAAATATAATTATCATAAGCTTTGATGTAGACATGCACTGACTAGCGTCGTATGCCAAGGAAAAAGAAATGATCGGCTAAAAGAAGTTAACCGAAAGTTAACCACATCTGTGACCTCTTAAGGGACACACACCACCCATGCGTGCCTTCCTGCTCCGCTTAATTCATTCTGTATTTCTATGATGTATTTTCTTATCTGTGCATGCGACTGCGCCTTTAACTATATAAGCGCCTGCTGCTGGTCTTGTCCCTTACTTGTGATATTTTTCTTGTATCCCTCCGTGACTTGTGTGTTCGTTCACACCATTGTCATCTTGGAGGTTATTGTTGCTGTCGTTTTAGTAGTAGTAGTAGTAGTAGTAGTAGTAGTAGTAATTGTTGTTGTGGTGTTGTTGTTGTTGATGTTGTTGTTGTTGATGGTGGTGGTGGTGGTGGTGGTGGTGGTGGTGATGTTGATGTTGTTCTTGTTGCTGGTATTGTTGTTCGTGTTGTTTTTCTTGCGACCAGTTATGAAGTTAATGTATTTGTGTTTGTCCATGTATTAAGTGCTAGCATACCATGCTGTGAATATCCGTGAATTGTATAGAGTATCTATCTCTATTTCTTACTTCTTATATTCATCATGGGTATGTGCATGCTTTTTTGAGTGGGTATTACACTATTTGTATTTGTTTTCTGGTATTTTTTCTTGTCTTTAGTTGCCGTATTGTGTGGTGTCGTGCGGTGTGGTAGTGCGGAGTGTTATTGTTCCATTCGTGTATTCTGGTGAGGCTCTGTCTTTCTATTACAATGTGTGTGTCCTTTCTAAGTTATGTATCGTGTCAGTTCTACGCCTTGATAATCCCTTAACCTTTATATTATTAGCCGTTACTCTATGTTCTAACTGGTCATGTTGACAGAACACTGACGAGTTTCTCTCCTGTGTGAGCTCCGGCCATGGTTTATCTATTCGATCCCCTCTACTGTATGACGTCTCCCAAATGTAGGTTGTTGTCTTGTTCCTGCATCGTCCTTTAGTACACCATAAACTACAGGCTATATTTCTAATCTTACAGTTAAACTGTGGGTTCAGCCTTCATGTTATATAATTGTTCTCCGTACATGGGGACCTATCCAAGGGAAAACGTTTAAAAGATCAGGGATTTTATGGGTTCCAAGGCCTCTCTCTTACTTTAATCCGTAGATTTATCTCTTCTAACGCTTTTCAAAAATGGTATGCTAGTTCGCCGCCGGTGGTAGCATCAACGAATATGACACTCTGGTATATATTTGCTTGTCATATAATGAGTTTGTCATACCATGAGATTTCCCTGTCCTTTCCGTGCTGTTCCAAGAGTTACTCCCGTATAGCGAGCAGACCCCCATTTGCATCACTCTCTATGATAGCTTTGTATTTAGTCATGGCTCCTTTGTACACTCTAGTCTTGGTTGCTGCCAGAGAATTGCATGCGGTGGATGAAATGCGGTATGTGTCTTTCTAATTCTAAAGTGTCACTCATGCGGGACACATTCCTCATCATTCTCATCAGGACCGATACTAGAATTTTAAATTTGGCGTTGTTTGCAACAGATGCGTTCTGGTGAACCAGGTATTTGGAGGTAATGGGTTTGGTATAATGGGAATGAAGGATTCGTACTTTACTGTTCTTGCTTTCCAGCCAGCGTTCTGTTTCTAAGACAGGAAGCTTATAGTTCGGCTACTTGTTAGGGTAGTCTACTGTTACCTTAATACTCTGGTAGATGGAATTAGTTACTTGCTGGATGCTTTCCATATTGTAAGCTTCTAGTTCATCGACATTATCATGTGGAGATGCTTTGGCCACTATGTTTATATCATCCATATAGCGGGAGTACATAGTTAGGATTACGGAGTTTTCTGCTAATCTCTATTTGAGTCTCCCTATCCCACCATTCTATAAATAGCCACATCGCCAGCGATACTGATACCGATGGCTGTACCATCCTCCTGGCTGTATAATTTGTTATTAAACTTAAATATGTGACCCTTAACTGTACACGCACCCACCGCATATGCAACCATCTTTTTAATCCGATCGTGGTTCCCGGGGGTTCTATCACCCTAGTTCACTCGTTCCATCTCCCTTTAGAAGTCGTCTTGGCCATTGAAGTTACAGGTCTAGTGGGGCAGAAACAACTAAGGTCATGTTCATCTATGTAATCCTTGTGACATGTCAGTCTCAGGAAGAGGCCACGTTCTTCTACACCACGAAATTCCATGCTGATCTCGCTGATTAATTCCAGACATTTTTCCGCAGCAAATCAATATCAATGGATGGGTATAAGGATACTACATCCATACTGCCTATTATGGTCGAAGGCATGGTTGCTTTCATTGATTATGCTGTGGAGGTCCTCTGTGATATCATTGAAATCAGGGTACATTCTGATCCGAGAGCGTATTATCATAGAGAGGGAGTACGATATTCGGTAATCGTTAGCAACATTGGCTCCACAGACCAGTCATGTTGGTGGTCCTGTCACTGAGTCAGTGGTCACCTTATGATCCTTGCGGGGCTTTATCCAGCACTGGGATGTCGTTATTAACGGCCCGGAAGCGTCTTTGCACCTAAGATGTTTGACAACATCATCATGTCAGCATTGAGGACCTTCTCTCTCTTTCCTCATATTTCTGTATCGTTGTTTCCCTCATATTGGGCGGGCACGGATACAAATAACATAGTATGCAAACCGATATACACCACAAACACACACACAATAACATCACTAACGGTCACAACAAAAACAACAACAGTAACAACAAGCATCACGATGGCAGAGGTATGAACACAGAGACACAGAGGGTTAACAGAACAATATCAAAAGTAACCGTCAAGAGCAGCAGCGGCAGCGGCAGAATAGTTACGCAGCTGTATGCGCAGCTAAGGAAATACATCATAGAAGGACAGAATGGATTAAGCGGACGAGGAAGTCACACATGGACTGAAAGGGTCGCTGAAGAGGTCAGAACTTTGTGACGAAAGAATTCCAGATAATGGAGAAGCATTTTTACCCACAGTCACCTGTCAAATACCCGTGATCTCACCATCGTAGCTGATTAAGTCGCCCAAGGTACGATCATGATATGACATTTTCTAATGGATTTTAGGTTAATTACTCATTGCAATTTGCAAACACGTATACATGTTTTCAGCGTGTGTTGTATAAATCTATGCACGTAAAGATATTTTTCCTTTATCCTTTTCCAAGTTTTCGCTTTAGATACAGCAATGTACACACGTTGATATTAACATGTGCGAGTGTTTTTGAGTGCCAAAAGTGCGTCTCTATATTTGGGTATCTTACAACATACATGAAAGAGTAAGTGCGATACTAATAACCTTTTTCAGTATGCATTGCAGTTTATCTATGTATGACATTTTATGAAAATTTTATATTTTTTTTTTTCCCCTTGTATCACATGTTTTCTGTAACACAGTATACTGCAAGAATAATTTCAAAGAATAATTTCAAAGAGTTATGAGAATTCCAAATTTGCTAAAATTATTTCTAATATAATCAAGCTAACTTCTTTAATCCTCAAAATTAAATTTCGCCAACGAAATTATATCATACAATATTTGAAAGCACCACAGCCATACAAATAGTATACTTTTACACTCACATCGTGCAGAATCTAAAGATAGGCTATCATGTTAGGTTTTCCTCTTATTCATAGTACCAAAAGTGAAAAAAAAAAAATTTTATGTGCTATATTAAACAATTTAATTCAACAGGATTATCATGTCACATAACAAACTATGAAGTTTGGATAAATGGTAACGGATTATATTTTCTCGCACTATTTTGAAAATAGAAACTAAAAAATAAAAAAAAACATTTTGTCGAATCGTTAAATCTTCCATTCCTTTCTTTCTGAAACAAAAAATAAATACCTACGAAATGCAAGAATTCATGCTGAGCAATAACAAATGATGAACGATCACTTTTATACTATTTATTTATAGCAGAATATATTGTGACATTTAGAAAATAACACGAGTTGGATAGTTGGTCCGTTTCCTTAGCTTTGATACAATAAACATTATTGAAGTTAGATATTAAGTTAGATATTAATAAAAAAAAAACACATTATACGTAAAAAGTGAGGCGCGACAAATCATCAACCAGTAGATAAACGGGAATGGTAGAATGGTAGATATCAATATTTAGCTTTAATTTCATCTCAATCGATACAGTCCACTCGGGTCACCCTCGAAACGAATACAAATCTCTAATCAGAGTATATGCATATAGCGTAATATAAATATAAATATGAATATATCAATTTTTGTGAGCTCAATCGGCCGTTTGAATGAACATTCCCATAATGATGTTATTTTTCCTGCAGCTTTTGTCCGATTTTGAAGAAAATCGATGAGTGAGTTAGGCTGTTGGCATTGAGTTGATGTCAGTATATCGTTGCACCATTGAGCACGTCATCGTCAGATGCAAAATCTCCGATCCGTCAACAAAAACTCCGTCGCCTGCTCTGACCATTTTTCCTCCGCCTGCCACATATCTACTTATCCTGCAACAGCATGTCGGACCAGAAATAACAAGGTAATGGTTAATAGTTCTCACGGGAACGTAGAAGGTTTCAATACAAGTTCAGAGGTGGTCTTAACTTCAACATGGAAAACATGAGCAACGCCATATCCAAGAGCTAGTGAATATATATATATGTGTGTGCGTGTGTGTGTGTGTGTGTGTGTGTGTGTGTGTGTGTGTGTGTGTGCGTGCGTGCGTGTGTGTGTGTGTATGTGTGTGTGTGCGTGTGTGTGTGTGTGTGTGTGTAGTACCATCAATCCCAAGCAGTGCTTAGGAATGAACGAACTTTAGGCTAGTTTGTGATAAATTTGAACTTCGAAAGACAATTTCTCTACATTTACCGAGGAGAAAAATTCTCTCTTGTGGTAAAAATGTACAGTCATATCTTCCCAATGCCTCCGTCTAGTAAATTTTCTGAATCACGTTTCCGGCTATTAAGCCTCCTTCAGTGGGAAATACAGCAAGCGAGATTACCCTGTGTATTTTCAAATTCCTATCTTTAGCTGAAAAATAATCAACAACTCCGACTAAATGCGCTGGTTGACCACCTGGGCAGATGAGAATAGTAGCATCAGCGACATAATAGTCGAATGTCACTGCAACAGAAAATAAGAATTTTAAGTCAGTGATGTCGCAAATAGGCTGCAGACTTTTCAAACAAATCATTAAAAGCGACAGAAGCAGTATTAATATCAAAAGGCAATCCTTCTCTACAACTTAACTGGATGCAATATTTTGGAAGCATGATTTTAATATTCTTTTATTTGTTTCAATAATTTGACTGCGGCCATGCTGCAGCGCCGTCTTTAGTTCAACGAATCGACCCCAGGACTTATTCTTTGTAAGCCTAGTACTTATTCTATCGGTCTCTTTTCCGATGGTGGAAGCACAGATATAGACACGCGCACACAAAAACACACAAATACATATACATACACATATATATATATGATGAAGACACCTTCCAAACAGGCCACGCAGTGAGACTGAACCATGAACGATGTGGTTGGGAAGCAAGCTCATTATCACACAGCCACCTCTGTACCTATAATTAATTACTCAAAATTTAGATAGCCTTGCACTGTTATCATTAATAACTCAAGTATAAAGTGTGTAGAGGCGCAATGTTTAAAGCGCTTAGCTAAAAGTATTGTGTTATTTAATTTCGAGACCAAATCTCTTCAGAGTCGTCTGCAATTTTCATTCTAATATAACAAGTGTAAAACCGCATGAAACAATAATGTTTTCACTTGTATCAAACATACATACACTAAAATTACTTTTCGAAATGAGTTTATTTCAAGAACGATTATTTGAGGAATGTAATCTATTATTGTATTGTTTCATAAATTCCGAAATGAAGCATTTGGTATACCGACATTGTGACAATTGACTCCTTTTTGTTTTTTTTTCAGAAATAATTATGTGTAATTATATTTGGTGCTCCACACTGGTATTTTGACAACAATGGATATGTAACTTTCTCGTACATTTCGGAAAGCTGTGGGTTAGGATACAATCTTCAAACTAGAATTGATTGTAGCTTGATTCCCTTCACTAAACACTCATGTTTCTGACTTTATCTCCATCCGATTGATGTACAACTGCCCTTGTACTTTAATATTTTCATTAAATGCATCTTATAAAAATAATATTACAACTTGTATTTTTTGATTTGCATCTTCTGTCTCTCAGTATACATCCAATAAATCACTTAATTAGTGTAGCACTTAAAAGGTAATGGCCTATTTTATGTGATGTAGTTCAGAATTAATAACAAAGTATGGTAGTTATTACATGTCATTATATATAAACTTTATTTTAGAGAAGCTGGATGAGAAATATTATCTCTGCGCCGATGGGTGTCATTAAGCTATAAAAAGAGGTCCAACGCTAGAATTCCACGTGAATACAAACCAAGAAAATAAAGACTCAAAATAAAATAACCAGAGATAATGGAAAACAAGTGTTCAAATAAATCGTAACATAAAAGAGAAAGAAAAACAGACTGAAAATAAGGTTTTACTTGAAGACAAATAAAGAAATAATGGAATCATTATAGTATTAGCTAACCACAACAATAAGGAAAATGACGACAACAGCAACAACGAAGATGATGGTGATGATGATGATAACAATAATAATAATAACAACAACAGCAACAGCAACAACAACAACAACAACAACAACAACAACAATAACAACAACAACAATAATAATAATAATAATAATTGGGAAACAATGCGGTGCATAAAAGAGATGCAACGTTGGTAGGCACTGTCAAGGCAGAATTACACGCAGGAAAGAAACAAAAGAATATTGCCGTAAGCATGGGTGATGTGAAAGAACAAGCGGGTAAAGTGCCTAACGGGAAAGCACCCCCCCCCCGACCAGATGGGATTCATGGCCTCAATCTGAAGTGATGTCACGCGGTGCATGAAAGACTAGCAGTCCAATTCAATGAGTGTGTCTAAAAAGGTAAAGTCCCCGCGTGGATTGTGACTGTGAGAACATTTATAATGTAAAATAGAAGAAAGAGGAATATCATGAGAAACCACCGTCCCATAACATGCCTAAATATAATCTGGAGAATACTAGTGGAATATGTGCAGCAAAGACATACGATTTCCTGACACAGGAAGAAATGCTACAAAGGGAAAAAAAGGATGTAGGAAGAGTTATCAGAGTACCAAGGATAAAACAGTGTTGAAGCATTGTAAATCAGCATCATAGAAACATGTCTATGGCTTGGAGTACTTTAAGGAGGCATATGACATGGTGCCTCATTCATGGATCGTTAAATGCCTTCAGATGTTTGGTGTTGCTGACAACATCACAAATTTTCTGATGCATAGCATGAAAGAGAGGAAAAACAAATTGTACTCAAGTAGTATATTCCTTGCAGAAGTTAATATTAAAAGGGATATATTACAAGGTGACTCGTTTCCTCCTTTACTTTTTGTAATTACACTAATAACTATAACAACGACACTTAGGAAAGTTAAGATGGGTTAACGATATGGGAGGAAAGTCCCAACCTTCAACCATCTTCTGTTTATGGAGTACCTGAATTGTTTGGGGAATTCTGCAAAAACGGATATATTCCTTAACCAAAACAGTCCAGAAGTGTGGTAGGGACATTGGTATGGAATTTGGGATTAATATGAAAAGATTACTTAATATGAAATGAGGGAAGAAAGCAGCCTTCATAAGATCGCGGTTACCATCACGAGAGGCTATGGGTGAATCCGACGGAAGTGGGTATAGATACTTAGGGAGTTTGGAGCTGGAGGACATTCCACACAGGAAATGAAGGTCAAGGTCAGCGAGGAGTATCAAAAAGGGTGAGGATGGTGTTGAAATCCAACCTGAATGCCAAAACGTTCATTACCGCAGTGAATATCTGGGCAGTTGCGGTGGTCAAATATAGTGCGTGCATCTTCAAATGGACTAAGGAGGAAATACCAACACTGGATAGAAGGCCGAGAAAGTTGATGACGCTTCATCGAGTGCCACACCTAAAGCAAACATAAACAGACTGTATATGAAAAGAAAGAATGTTAGCAGGGGAATATTTAGTATAGAAAATTGTATAAGGAGTGAAAGGAGAACGCTTGTTGAGTATTTGATAAATGGTGATGAAGACTTACTACAATATGCGTCGAAAGATATGGGTGTAAATGCAGATGAAATGATGGGCAAGGAAGAGTTTAACCAAAGAGCTGAGGAGAAGAGAAAAAGACCTTCATGAAATGAGAATGCATGGACAGTTTAAAAGGAATACACAGGACGTTAAGTACAATATAGTATCGTGGGAATGGCTTGAGCGAGGTGATTTGAAACGTTCCACCGAAAACCTGATCATTGGTGCACAAGACCAGACTCTTGCTACCAATTCAGTGAAAAATAACATCTATAAAACTTATGACACCTAGAAATGCAGAGTCTGTGGAAATAGTGTGGAAAATGTGACCCACTTGGATGTGAGAGCCTTGCAGAGAAAGAATACAAGCGCCGCCATGATAAAGTGTGTGTGTATCTTCAGTGGCTCTTATGGCGTAATTACCAATATGATGTAACAGAGAACTGGTATGAGCATATACCAACTAAAATTATGCAGAAGGATGGAAAAGTAACGATACTCTGAAACTATAATGTTCAGACAGTTTGTGTAATGGAACACCGTCGGCTGGATATCGTCATCTTGAATAAGAAAGACAAATACTATCAGATCATCGATGTAGCCATAGAAAATGACATGAGGTTGAAAAAATCACTAAGTACTCTGAATTGAAAGTGGAAATGGCAAGACTGTAGAGAATGCGAGCGGGTTATATAAAAGAAGTACAAGCTGTGTTCTAAGCGCTGAGCTCAATCTCATCGAAGCTTCAAGACATCTTAAAGCAAATCCCAAGAGTGTGGCATCTTAAAGTTGGAACTGTTCCTGTTATGACGGGTGCCTTAGGTATGATAAGAGAGGATGTCAGAAACATCTCGATAAGATCCCAAGAGAACCATGGCTCAGATTAATCCAAATGATTGTGCTAACAAGTACTGCCCACATCTTTAGAAAAACCATATAAATTTAAATGTGTGTGTTGTTTTACATGTAGATATTTCGCTACTGCTCCTGCCACCTCCCCTCCATAAGCTTTCAGTGAAACTATATTATCTTTTCTTCTTCACTTGTCCCAGGACGCTGGGTGTGCCTCCGCAAGAGATTGTATCAAACATGATGTGCGATGTCGTTGTTGTGGATAGATTAGTCTTCTAAGGTAAATGTTC
Source organism: Octopus bimaculoides (assembly GCF_001194135.2). Taxonomy (NCBI): domain Eukaryota; kingdom Metazoa; phylum Mollusca; class Cephalopoda; order Octopoda; family Octopodidae; genus Octopus; species Octopus bimaculoides. The sequence goes on from NC_068987.1 coordinate 35,817,465, forward strand.
GTCCCTCAGCGACAAGTTTTGGATGGTCTTCATGCCAGTTCTTATGGTGCGAGATACCATTGTGATAGAATATTCTCCAGTGCAAGTATTGGCCCACTCGACCATGCCCGGTTTTATATTCTGTAGGGTTAAATTACTAGGCAACCGGCAACAGTGTGGACATTACACTCAAGTTTGTCATTGCAGAGTCTATACTTTGTGTCTACCCGATTGTATGTGATATTAGCTTGAAAGTTACTGGTGAGGCGACTCTGATCTCGTGCCGCTAGGATAAACCCTTCTGTTTCAGCTTTCAAAATAGCTCTCTATAACTGCTTATCAGTTCTTCTTATATCTACATTAGCTTCCCCAGCTCATCTAGGGTATTTTCCAGGCAATGGTTCTTCTTGCCAGTCTCGATGTTTCCTTCAAGTTTTTCTGTTCGGCATTTGTTTTACACATTCTTGCTGCCTTGGTGGGTGGTATCATAACAATGGAAGTGAAGCACTCGTCTGTATTTATATGCCACTTTTGAGATTCACTGCAGCGTGTTGCTATGTTCTTGTTGTCTTACCAGCTATATCACTAGTCGGTGTTACTTTGTATGTACACTTGAAGTCCTTTTGTTGTCGTTTTATAGGACGTTTCAAGCTGGATCAGGCCTCTGTTGCCTTCCTTTAGTGGGAAATAGAGCCTCTGAACGTCAGATTTTGGGTGGTGCGTCCTGTTTAGTGTCAGCGGTTCCCTGGTCTGTATGTCCATAGGCCGGATATCACTCAGATTCCCAGCACTTTACAGCTGCAATTCTCTTTTTAGAGTTCAGCTCAGTATTCAGGATCATTCTGATACGTGTATAATACTCCCTCCTGATCTTGTCTTTCATTGATCCATGCTCAACCCCATTCCTTTTGTGTATTCCAAGATACTTATAGAAGCCGTCTTAGTGCAGGTCCATGATCAAGTTGGGTCGTGTTATTAGATATCAGTTTGAACTAAGCTTTTGCACACTTGCGAAGGCCAAATTCTATATTGATGCCATCGCTGAATTTTTTCACATTTACTGCTAGACTTTTTAAATCCTTGTCATCGTTTGTACATAACGTCCAATTGTCCATACAGAGCAAGCGTGAGATGATTTTGTCAAATAATTTGTAACCGTACTCTGTTTTATTCAGCTCGTGAGATAAGGGAGTGAGGGAGAGACAGCAGAGGAGAATGGGGAGTGAATTGCTTTCATCTTCGTATGTCTAAGTATTGGTATATGAGAAGTTATGGTTACTTTGTCATTTTCTGACATGTTGTTCTGGAATATACGCAGAGCATTTCTTGCCTTTGTATTCCATAGTGCTGGCGTAATATCCAGGGTATTTAATTCCCAGTTCTATCATGCCTTGTGAGACACTCTTTCTTGACTAAAACTAGGCAGCCAGAGAAAGTGTGTCTCAATGTTTCTTACTCATTATCACATATACTGCAGTTACTGTATTATGCTTCATTTTGCGTTTGTGGTAATTTCTGGTGGGTGGCTTTGATCTTGTGCTGCAATAAAGTACCTTTCAATTTGCACCTCTCAACTGGCGTTAGTATTTTATTTTATCTATTTCTCCTATCTTAAGCTTATTTCAACAATTGCCATAAAGTGGGCTTTTGTTGCTATCGTTTTATCATGTCATTATGTCGTCCCAAATGTAGTTTATATTTTACTTGCTCTACAGTTATCGTTGTTTCTTTCTTTTTATTTATGTTTTTTTTCCATAATTTATTACTTCTTATGTCCACATCCTTGTAGTTTTCGGCTTCCTTCGGAAAATAGGGTTTTGCTTTGTTCGCGCATTGTAACCATTTTAACCAGCTTTCTTAACTGCTGAATTAGATGTTTCTTTATAGTTCGAGGCGGATATATCATAGTTTTCTAGCGATTTAAGGCATAGAATGCCTTCAATTATTTATACATATAATATTTCTATGTCTGATTTTGGTTCATGTATTCCATATACAGTCTTTTTTTTCTTGTTTAATCCTCTAGTCTTAAAAGTCCATTCAGTGTTCTGTTAAGAATATCATATTTCTAACATATAAGGGACATTTAGAATAGTTATGCCTGTTACCGTATTCTTTTCCTATTTAGCTGTTTCGGTATTAATCTAATAAGTTTAAAGTATTCCTTTCTTATCTTTCCTTGCATTAGTACCTATAATACCTTATTTAGTTAATTGATTCTCAGGTGCTTGTAAAGCTGGGCTTGGTTTCATTCTCTTACTTGAGCTTCATTATCTAGTATGATATTGATGTTCTTAATTAATTTTGCCTTCTACAAATTTACTTTGGTACAGTTTTCTAAGCCCAAACTCATATTGATTTATTTGGCATATTCGTGAACTGCTTGTTTCCTATTCTTATGGCAGCATACAACTTCACAAAATCTATGTAGAAGAGATGGCTGGAAATAATTTTACCATAACAATTGTATCAACATTGAATGTTGTTTAAAATGCTAATTAAATACATCAATAAATTACAGACAGAATAGAAATGTATTGAGGGGATCTACTTGAAATATTCTTCTTGTAACGTGGATGAGTTTAGGTTTTATGCCTGTCTTTTGTGTCTGTAGCTGCAAAACTCTTAGCGATTTACTTCTGACATATTTCATTTTTTTTCTTTTATTGCTTTTGATATTTTATTTATGGATAGGATTTCTAAGATCAATGTGTGGAACTTATTGTCAAAATATTCTAGTGGTCAATACATACCATGCTTGTACACTTCTTTTATTCTTTAGGCAATTTCAGGTTATGGCTTTTTACAACTATACGGTGTCTTGGAGCATTACTTCTGTTCTTCTCTGTACATGTCTGCTCCGTCCATAAAGGATTTTGAAAGCTATCTCTTGTTTTGTTATTTTATTCTATAGGTTTTGGTATCATGATGCTTTTTCTGTTCTGCGAGTCATTCTGTTCTGCGAGTCATTCTGTTACTGTCCACTACACCATCAGCATTTCATAAAACCTCTTTGCTAGCCGACAAATGTGATTACATGTATGCTGCAGTCCGCGATTTTTGTCACAGACTGGAAGTTGGAACATGCAGTATTGGGTTAAACCTTGGAAGTCTGCTACAGAGACATTGAGTTTTGGCAAGGTGACTGCGACGAGGCAATGGGTCGTAAGCAAAGTTTCGAGTGGCATGGGCGCTTCAAAAGCGGAATAATGTTCCTAGAAGACGATGAGTAATCTGGAAAGTCTGCCCTGAGCGTCACGCCCAGAAATTCATTAGCTTGTGCAAGAGGACATTAGGCGAAGGGTACTGGATCTATAGACAGCGAAGAATTGAATTCTTCAAGTTGACAATACACCCTATCTTTGAACTACTCTACCTACTCGTGAGTTTCTCGCCCAAATCTAGTTGGTATAGCTTCCGAGTCCGCTCCATTCACCAGTTTTAGATTTCTCATTTTCAGTAACCTTTTCTGGCATGTGCCTACACTATATTTTTGTTATTACATAGCGTTGGCATAGCTTCCATTGTATATAGGTCCCACTTCTGTCATATCTTTGAATATATTCCTTCTTAGCCAGGATTGGGTAGCCAGAGAAAATATGATTTATTGTTTCTTCACCATCACCACAGTTAATTCTGTAGTTACTTGTATCACTTTCCATTACATGTTTTTGGTAATTTCTGGTGGGGAGGCTTTGATCTTGTGCTGCACTTAAAACTCTTTCAGTCTCTGCTTTGAGTCCTGAGTTTCTCAGCTAGCTATTGTTGAGATTTTGTTTTGTCTATTTCTTTTCTATTTAATGTAACTCAGTATTTCTCATAAAGGGACTTTATTTGACATCGTTTCATCATGATCCGTTACTGTTCCAGTTTTAGTTTGGATTTCATTAGTTTTACAGCTTTCGTTGACCCTTCTTTTTCCTTCATATTTGTTAGGTACTATGATTTCACTTTTGTATTTGTCAGCTTCCTGTTTTGTGGCTATTTGTATTAGTTTCCCTTGCTTCTGAAGTAGGTAATACTGTAGTTCTATGGTTGTTAAAATGTAATGGTTTTATAGCTTATATAACGTTTTTAAGTCATATTTTTTCTGGTGCATCCCTGCCGTTATTTTTCTCGTTTTCCTGTCTATCTTGGTTAGTTCAGGATATTGTTCAGCTAATGATATTTTAGGAGTAGCGTATAACTGGGATGGCTAATGTGCAGATACCTATTATCTTGTTCTTTGAATTTCGTTGTTTTTCAATAGTCATCAAACTTGTCCATAGTGTACTTTTCTTATCTTCTCTTTCATTTGTATGTTTTTTTATCGTATCGAGTTCATTGCTTACTAAGTATTAGTGCGTGTGGCTTTGGTCTTATTCTTTTATTTCATTTGCTTTATCTGGTGCGATATTGCTACTATTAGCTAGTTTTCCACTTTTCAAGGTTGCTTTCGCACATCGTGTGAGCCAAATTTCATGTTTATTTCTTCTTCTTCTTCTTCTTCTTCTTCTTCTTCTTCTTCTTCTTCTTATTATTATTATTATTATTATTATTATTATTATTATTATTATTATTATTATTATTATTATTATTATTATTATTATTATTATTATTATTATTATTATTATTATTATT
>NC_068987.1:35822750-35823262 GCF_001194135.2 Octopus bimaculoides
TTCTTCTTCTTCTTCTTCTTCTTCTTCTTCTTCTTCTTCTTCTTCTTCTTCTTCTTCTTCTTCTTCGTATTTGTTAGGTAGATTGATTTCTTGTTTGTATTTGTCAGCTTCCTTAAATACTGAAAACAGTTTTTTGTTTTGCTCCTGTTTTGTGGCTATTTGTATTAGTTTTCCTTGCTTCTGGAGTAGGTAATTTTGCAGTCCTATGGTGGTTATTTTATAATAGCTTTCCAGCTGTATAAGACCCCTGCCGCCTTCTGTGCGTTGTATATATAGCATTTCTATGTTAGATTTTGGGTGGTGCATCCTATATCCTGTCATTATTTTTCTTGCTTTCCTGTCTATTTTAGATAGTTCGTCTAGTGTCCAGTTAAGGATATTGTAGCTGTAACTTATAACTGGGAAAGCTAAAGTGTTAATGCCTATTATCTTGTTTTTAGCATTGAGCTCTGTTTTTAGTATTGATCTAACTCGTCTATAGTACTCTTTCTTTATTTTTTCTTTCATTTGTG
>NC_068987.1:35824235-35828469 GCF_001194135.2 Octopus bimaculoides
ATTTGAACTGTTTGTTTTGTTCAAAGAAACGTTATTATTATTATTGTTATTATTATTATTATTATTATTATTATTATTATTATTATTATTATTATTATTATTATTATTATTTTTATTTTTATTATTATTATTATCATTGTTATTATTATTGTCATTATTATTATTAGCATTATTATTATCATTATTATTATTATTATTATTATTATTATTATCATGTTTTTTTTCTTCTTCAAATATTTCTTCCATTTCTCGCCGAGTGTTTTCCGTACACCTAGGGTAGAGAGGCTCATTCCATGCATTCCCAGTTTACACACGCAAATTCACAGGTAAAATATGTATTTAAAAAAGAAATAATAAATAAATAAATTTATGAACGGATGTTGTTTTCACAGCGATAATGCTCTTCTCAGTACATGAGTCGTTCCAGTTAGCACGATTTTTTGCTCTTCGTGTAGGGATGCTAAGCCTGGTATCATTTTCAAATAGGTTATTCTTATTCGTATTCTTCTACTTCTTCTTCTTCTTCTTCTTCTTATTATTATTATTATTATTATTACAATCAAGGCGGTGAGCTGGCAGAATCGTTAGCACGCCGTACGAAATGCTTAGTGGTACTACAGGATATAAATTCCGTCGAAGTCGACTTTGCGTTTCATCCTTACGGGGTCGATAAATTAAGTACCAGTGAAACACCGGGGTCTATGTAATCGACTTATCTCCTTCCCAAAACGGCTGCATTTGTGGCAAAATTTCAATCTAGTAGTAGTAGTAGTAGTAGTAGTAGTAGAAGTAGTAGTAGTAGTAGTAGTAGTAGTAGTCTGCTAATTGGTAGAGTCTTTAGAGTAATAAACAATTACTTATGGATTTTTTATTGATTGTTAGTTCAACAAGCGCCGAGGTCAACTTTCCTTTTCATCGTTCTGGTGTCGATAAAATAATTTACCATGGTAGTCGAAGTTCTCAACGATTTCCTTTTCCCCAACATTGCTAGCTTTGTACGTAAATTAGATATAATTTTTAGTAGCAGTATTATTTTCATAGCTGATATTGAAAATACGTGATTAGCATCATTACCTATAAACTTAACGTTTCATGTGGGACATTATACTTTTCATAATAGTATGTTCGACTATGAATGAATCAATCAAATCCTAGTTCCAATTAAATTGACGGAAAACTTCCTCTGAAAAATGTAGGCATTTTCTATCTTTAGAGCATATGACTATTAATAACGTATCATTTAATGTTTTAAGTATCGTATAAATTCTGAATTTTCTCCATTTAGCATTTAACAATTTGTTCCATTATAAATCTAATATGAGCGATAACTCATTAGAAATTATTAGGAAATAAGTGAAGCGTAATAATCCGTTGACGCAGCTACATTCTTTCAGCTAATTACCTCAAATTCAATGTATTCTGACAGCCTGATATTTATTAATTACAAAGCAGTTACTTCATGTTTGTGCGTGTTTAATAATATGAAACATGGAAACATTTGACAGTACATGGGGCTCGAAGGAAGATTTATGTTAAAACAGATTATATCACAAAATGTTATACCTTACTGTTGAAAAGTTGTTAAACAAGTCACACCTGTTTTCTCAGTCATTCTAAAGTTGTTACCTTCTACAGCAGAGGAAGCTCGTCGTGCGTGTGCGTGTTTCTGTGTATGCTTTTGTGTCTGAGTGTGTACTCCCAGCATCGCATGACACCCGATGGTGGTGTGTTTACGTCTCCGTAACTTAGCAGTTCGGTAAAAGAAACCGATAGAATAATTCCTAGGCTTACAAAGAATGTCTTGGCGTTGATTTGCTCGACTAAAGGCGGTGCTCCGGCATGGATGCAGTCAAAATGACTAAGGCAAGTAAACGAATAAAAGAATATATAAATTTAACCATTGCCTTGTACGTTGTGTAATAAATTCTTACCTCTATAGCTAGGATTCCTTCCAAGTCAGAATGATTTACCAAATTTAGTATACCAAAGTATAGATTCGACAAAAAGATGTAATATCAATGTTGGGACTTATATATGCTTTAGGTGTTTTCTGAGGAACTAATTCGAGCTGGTAGATATAATTTGCGCCAACTTTAACCAATCGGCGTGGCACGTTTCTGTCGCTTAAAACATATTGACTGTTGCAATCATTTGGATATACAACTTTACCTTCACCTCTCCCCGATATTCTAAAAGGTGCCTCCCGACCACATGAATTCCTGGTTGAGTCTCACTACATGGTTCCATGGTCAAGCGTCTCCTATTATAGCTTCGAGACGACAAAATCTTCAGTGATCGGCCTCAAAAATGCATCACAGCACACCTGAAAATTACTTGGAATACTATTGAGACATTACGGTAAGTCATAGCGGAGACGATCTCCAGATTCGGAATATTAGATAACAGAAATTCCAAGGAATAGAATTTGTGTGTCGGCAACAATTATATTTCATAGGAGAACTTAAATAATTAAGCATGTAGGCTGTGAACAGAGGAAAACACAATATTTCAGAAAAAAGACCTTCTTCAGAGTTAATGTGAAAGAAAATAATTGAGAATAGAAGAATTGCAGTGTTTCTAAATCGGAGGATTATCAGCAACTGATATGCATCGCATCACTAAGCAATATCAAGCAGTTGGATTTGACAGTAATAAAAATATTACAATCTCCCAGAAGAATCTAAGATTATATGCAGCTGAGCGATGTTACTGTAGAAATCATTCTGAACAATTCAATGTAAGTAGGTTTTAAATATCACGATTTTATTTCTATCATTTCATTTCATACGTATTTTCTGAGATGTTCATATATTAATTACAGACTGCGCCCTATCACTAGGAGGTGATATATTTATTGTTAAATATAAGCATTTGTCCTTCTGGTTACATATCCACAGCGTGTGAAAGGGTATCCCAGAAAATTAATACATTACTTGTCGCGAGAACTTAAACGGTGAGCAATTGGTGAAAACGAAGAAAAGATAAGCAGCATATACAGAAATGTGCAGCATCATTTAGCTAGATTAATCTGAGGAGCATAATGAGCTATTGCTTTGGTTGTAAAAGAATTGGGGACGATAAAGCAATTATGGCAAGAGATTTAGTTGTATTAACTAAGTGACTTAGCTTACACAAACACATGTAATGTCCAGTCGGACGTCTAAGTATTATTTTGCATTCTTTATATAAGAATCCTGGTGTATGTAGTAGCAGTGAGGTCTCACTTCTAGAAGTTTTGATATGATATAAAAGGTCATAGCTCGTCGAAGATGATAATTTCTGAATTTGCAAATGAGTCAAATATTTGATATTCAGTCACTTGTCATATTGTAGATACTAAAATCAAATTTTAATTATGTCTTGTCCAAGTGCAGATATTGTGATATACATAATTCTCGCCGTGGTACTTACAGTGAGTTTGCTGCTGGATCTTTTAAGGGGAAATAGGATCAATAGATCATCATCATGGATTTATTAAAGGAATAAACCAGATTTGATTTGAAAATCGTTATCAGTAAATAGAAGCACCAACAGCTTCAGAATGAGGGTTGTTTGAGGAAATCAGCCTCCTAATACGTAAAAGCAACAACTTAAAAAACATGTTGATGTCAAAAGTAATCATTATAGTGCCACAAAAATCGGGCCTTGTGTGTCTAGAGTAGAAAAGAATATAGTCAACAAATTTTTTTGGAATTTCGGTTGAAGGCAGCAATAGCAAAACATATTGCAATGAAGAACATTAACCTCCAACAAAGATAATAAATATAAACGAATTATCTGATTTTTAAACTTCCAATTTGTTATCAATTCGAAGAGCAAAATTCTTATTTCACAGGATTGTTCACTAGTTCGGGACCTATAATCGCTTGTTGCCTAAGACATCAAACTGTCAATAGATTTCTTTCAACAAAAGATGCTGATCACCACGAGGTTACTCTTTTAATCTTTTACTTGTTTCAGTCATTTGACTGCGGCCATGCTTGAAAGCATGGACTTTATTTTTTGTAAGCCTATTACTTATTCTATCCATCGCTTTTGCCGAACTGATAAGTTACGAGAACGTAAACACACCAGCCACGGTTGTCAAGTGATGTTGGGGAGACAAACACATACACACGCATATACACACACACACACACACACACACACACACGCACACACAGTAACACACACGCACACACACAAACACACACACACACACAAACACGCACACACACACACACATATATATATA
>NC_068987.1:35829325-35831200 GCF_001194135.2 Octopus bimaculoides
ATGTATGTATGTATGTATGTATGTATGTATGCATGTATATATATGATCGTACAATATAAAGTATCATGTACACTCACAGTGAATAATATAATTGCGGACATACCTCTACACCGCTCCTATACTTAGAAATATACATGCATGTGTATATATTTGTATATATATGTGTGTGTGTCTATAAAGAAAGAGAGAGAGAGAAAGCAATCCATAGTGTGATATTCACACATACACGTACGTGTACAACACACGTCAGTTCCTATGTCTGTGTATGTGTGTTTGCGGTGTGTGGGTGTATGTGTGTGTGTGCGTGTGTGTGCGTGTGCGCGATGTGTCTAATTATGTAATTACGAATATATATATTCGTTTGTGTGTATGCGTATACTCGCTCTGAAATGTTAAATGGAAAAATTTCACTGAAATGTTATAGTGTATTTAATGACTGAGCTCTTGATATCTTTATTGATATTTTCCATCGACATGTCGTCTGCTAAATGATACATATTTCATGAGCTGTCTATAGGCGAATTTAGCGATGGCTGGCGTTTAAATTGATTGAAAGCAATCCGGTTATTAAATATTTCAATAGACGTTGCTATTCCACTGATGGTATTTATTCAATATAAATTTTCAGTTATTTTTGTAGTGGTATGAGGTATCAAACTTAGTGAATTGATTGACTATTAAGCTTTCGGTAATTTTAGGTTCTGTATAGTTATTTCAGCTCTCGCTACAAGCATTTCCTTTCGTTGATTTCAAAGTAGCAAGAACGGTTCACTTTAAATTTATTTTTAATATACATTCAGTAGTTTTATCTTCAATGTGTACATTCACTGCAGTGCCAGGAGTAATCCGTCTGTCTTCATTATGATTCTTTTCATTTCGTTTTTTACATTTTCTTTAAAAGAAGCTTATATTACATGATTTGCAGGGGTTTTCTTTACTGTGTATATGTAACACTTGACAAAACATTTCTGTATATATTTTCTGCGCTGTTTTAATTTGCAAGGCGTTTCATATTATGGGGTGCTTTTACAACTCCAGTCCCGCAATTCTTGTCTGTTACATTTTCATTCCATATCTTAAGTAATAAACAATTTAAAATAATATGTTGTTAAAACTTAAAATCCTCTTTGATTTGGTGTCAATTTATTCGGCTTGGTTAACATTTTATGCAGTATATTCATTTACATTTGGCTCTATGGCAACATTCATAACAATTCATTCCCTTGATTCAGACACAAGCTAAATCATTTCCCAATGCAGAAATTGCCCTCACAACAACGATCATATCATTTTTATTTGGAATAGAGATAACTGACTGAGATTGGCGTATATTTGAATATGTTAACCATAATCAATTTCTCGGAGTGGATATACGACGCAGTAACTATTTTCTGCAGACATATTCCCGAAATTAGCGCGTCAAAACGAAGACTTTTGATTGTTACCATTAAGTTGTAATTAGCAGAACCATATACATGTTTGCCTCTGGGGGTGAACAATTTGTATACGATTCTGAGAATTATGATTTACTTACAGTTCGCGCTGAAGAGAAGCAGACATTCGGTAAAGGTATTAATTTCGAAACCGGTCCGTGAATAATAATGTTTTTTTTTTATGTAATTTTCACTGTCTTGCCGGTAAACGTTTTGGTATTTCGCTAAATTTCTCTTGAGAACCATTAGGTCTTAGTAGACACAACATGTGATCTTCTTCTAGCACATTAAATGTCCACTTTAGTGGTCATCGTTATATATAAACATATACTTTAATCCGCTAAGATCTCAGATATTTTTTCTGAATCTCTTTGATTCTTTAAATGTGCTAGCTTCCTGGTAATAAATCGATATTAATTAATATCTGATTTTTTACCCTATG
>NC_068987.1:35831908-35836919 GCF_001194135.2 Octopus bimaculoides
ATATATATATATATATATACATATATATATTGTGTGTGTGTGTTTTTATGTATGAATGTGTGCGTGTTTGTGTGTGGAGTATGTATTGCTTGACACATCACTACAACCACATTTTACTTATATCCTGACATACAACCTGAATTCACGCTACGTTCTAAAGGGTTGTAGAATAGCCTTTTAAGCACGCCTTAAAGCCTGGACTTATAAAATACACGCAGCTACGATTTAAAGCTTTGCTCACGTCTTTGTAGACTGAGTAAAATATGTCGCATTATAGGGTAATTTTACAAAAACATTTATTGATTATATTTTTTAAGAATTTGTCAAAAATATAATAAAATACGTTGAATAACTCAATGATTGTTGCGCTTTTGCATTCATATATGATGTCGAAGGAGAATGTATATGAGTTCAAATTTTCTTGATTGTATGAACGTTTTATCAAAGCTGAAAATATTTCGAAAAACAACGAATCGCAGGGTTGTTGACATTTATGTCTTTATGAAACGTGTAAACACAGTTAGAATATTAAGGGGTTCGTTAAGGAGAAAAAACGATGATTTGATTATTGCTATTTATTTTCTAAATTCATTTTGGGCTGGAATCCATTCATCGACAGAATACGTAACAATCCCGTATTTGACAGGTAAACTTTTTAATCGACGATTTCCTACATCCAGTATGTGAAATCATTGTGGTGTAGTGTTGTTTTTAATGTATGCCCCTGCTTTGTATTTCTATTTACATGAGACGTCTTAATGATATAATTTATAATTATTGTATCAGTGTTTAATGTGTTACACCTAGAAAAGGTTATTGAGAAGACGTAATCTTACTATTACAATTGCACTTGCTAAATTCGTTTTTGTGACTTTCGTTTTAACGTTAACTTAATTCGTTCAGTTCAGTTTATTTGCTTTATACCATTAACTTGCTCCACAACTATTGGGGTATGCATCCATTGATTACTTACAACCAACTAACATACATACACTTATCATACCATAAAATACCAACTATACCTGCACACTATGGTACTTCAAATGAATTGACCTGTTAATACCTGCCATTTTCTGACAACCATTGACATCTAATGCGCAACACATTTGTCGCAGCAGTGAGATCTATGCAGGTGATTTCAAACTATATGTTTCATGCATATTTCAAAAATCCAGCTTCAGTATTTCCCCAGATATTTCTCTCATAATTACAAAGAATTTTATCTCACTCATTACTAGCCTGTTCCTCGGTTTATAATTACAAATGAATTTAATCTCACACATTACTAGCCTGTTCATGAGGTTCCAATAGTTCTCCAGGAGTTCAAGAATATGTATACTATACTTCAGCGACGTACAAAAATAATGGTATTGTATGGCAGTGAAATTAATAACGAGCTATAAGTATTGTAATAGATATTATCGCCTAACACTATGGTAGGCTGTGTCACATTAGTTCAATGTATGAAACTATTAAAGAATATTAAGGTAGCTGTAAAAGCAAAATGAAACAACAACAACAACATAATGACAACAAAAACAACATTGCCTGAGGGATAATATTAACATAGTCACATGTTGATAAGGAAAGAGAAAATTGTAAATTTACTGAAATTTTGAGGCACACAAGTTGATATAGATTTTGAAGAATTGTTCTTTGTTATTTATATTTGGACATGAAAACTATAGTTGACTAAAATGAAGGCTAATAACTATTGATGTCTATACTTATACTAATCTTTCTTATATTTCCATGTACCTTTGACGCCTAAGTAAGAATGATATGAGATTTATGCTGGCAACATATGTATAATATAACAAAGCCAATATACTTTAACATAATTTTTGTTTTTATGAAATTACAGCACATAGCAACAAATAATAATGACAATTATTGTTATAATGAATATGCCATGTGAAATTATACATAGTGTTTGGTGTAGAAATTGCGATATTTACGCAAAAAATCTTGCATAACTTTGTAATTGTTTATGAGATATGGACATTGGTGAGAGCCTCAAGCCTACCCTACATCAGGCTAGTGTAATAATGTAATTTCTTTTCTAGAAAGGAACTTATTCACTTACGGTACAGAGATGTGAAATGTCTAAACCAATCTTCCATATGGTGACATAGTAACTCTCTTTATTAAATACATTTTTATGGCTACATTCCAGCTTATATAGAATTATCATGCGTGCGCGCGGTACCGTTTATTATTTTCCACGTTATGTAGAGAATTCAGATGAGGAAAATATTTGTCATGTACTACTTCGTGACTGATTACAGGGGCATTTGTATTTGGCACTATTGCATTAATATTTTAACTTTATATATTAGCTGTAGAAAATAAATTTAATAATGTGAATTGATGTCCATGTTGCATGTTTTCATTGAATAACCAAGCTAGATCCCTCACTATTATACACAACATTTTTTTATAAGACCCACATGGGATTTTGCTTTTTCTTTTTAGTAAATCGAATTTATTCTGTAATTGTGTTCAATCTCTTTTCACAATCTTTTCTATGAAGTGCACATATCTGAGAGGCCCATTTGTTATTGTGAAATGCAATGCTATTTTCATTATTTACTAATTTGCCATCATATGTGCTTCATTCTATCATTTTTCAATCCAATACATTTCTCTCGTATGGTGTGATTAATGCAATAAATCAAGATTTAAAATTATTTCGAAAGATACAAAGTTGTACGTTTCGAAACCCCTTCATTCTTTGTATCAATATTCAGAGATGTCAAGTATATTGTTCAGCTGTCTTTAGCATATATACTGCATTTTTTTTTTCTTTTCAACATACCGAACATAATTTATCCATACGTTTCCAAGAAAACCTTAGCAAAACCTATGTAGACATGGTAATAGAATTAGTTTTATTTTCAAGAATAGCAATCCAGTAGTTCATTTGGTATATTAGCTCAACCAATATTCTCAAAACTACATTCAAGAAAAGTGATATAGATTTCTTGTTTAAAGTCGATATGGGCTTTGTAAGATTTCTTCATCCAAAGCTACTGTAAAGCCAAATATTATTGTAAAACACTCAGTTTAAATTACTCCATATTGCGTGTCTGTTTTGGTTTGTTATAAGGAAAATAACAGGTCATAGGGAACAATCTTTAGTATAACATTTTTCGTTACGTTCCTTCTCCTGAAATGTTTCTTAATCTCTTTTTCCATAACCAGTTTTATTATTACTTTTCTTGTTTCGCTTTAGCGCTCTCATTTCTAATAAATTGTTAAGCATTTGGACTAAGGATATGAATGTATGTATTACTAGTAACAAGAACAGAGAATTATCAAAAATATCTCTACAAGTGTACATGATATTGCAGGTGATAAAGCGAAACAAAGATTCACCATAAGCTTACATGATTACATGTATATAATATGCCTTCATTTCCATTTAAGATGGTATTACGATATATCTGGCATGAATGCACTTTTATGAAATTAATATAGATAAGTTTATTTCACGCCTTTATTTCATCTATGCTGATCATCGAAGATACACACGCCGAATGTAGGACATGGAACAAGAAGTAGATTTGGATAGCAATGATAAATCAAGATGAAATAGTTGATTTTACATTGACATTGACGTAAACTTAGTAATCTACTATTTTTCCATGACAGTGAGTCGCAATACGGCGACTGACTAAAAGATTCATAGGCCGACTATGAAGAAGAGGCGATAGACGTGTGGAATCTTGCATGCATAAATTTCAGCTCTACTTATTAATAAGCGACTTGTTTATGTCAGATAAACTGATATCAGACTGTTGAAAAAAAGACTTTAAAAAAACTAGTAGTAATTAGTTGCGACGTCTCTTGAAAGAGTACGTACTGGAAAAGAGTCTATCGCACAATGGTGTTCATACTGATATGGTTGCAACATTAGAGCTTAATCTGCCAGCTCTATCAGCATTGCAAACGTTATCAGCTGAATTTAGATGGGGGAGAAATAGTCTTGAAAATGAACCATGTGCTGGACGTCCTACCCGGCCGCTTGTGTGGATAATACTGATCGTGTTCAAAACATGGTGATGGATAACAACCGAATGGCTATAAATTAAATGGGGGATGCTATATTCCATGAGAAAGTTGAGAATAATTTGGTACATGATATTGGAACGACGGATGTCTCCGCCACATCTTCTGACACTTGGTCAAGCGCATCGAGGTGAACACCTCATGGGAAAATCTAACTTCGTTTGAGACAGATACAGCTGGTTTCTTTGAAAGATTCCCAATTCAAGAGCATTGTTTTGTTTACTACTTTGAGCCAGAAATAATTCATGCAGTGGAAACACTCCTCCTCACCTACCTGAAGCAAGGTCAATACCGTTTCATCTGCAGGGAAGATAATGGCCTCAGTTGTTTTTGAATGTAAAAGGCTCTGTGTTTATTAACAATCTTCAAAAGTGTCACACCATCAATGGAAAGTACTATTCTAAATTGCTGAAGCATTTACCAAAGGCTATCACGATCAAACGTCCAGGACAACTGAGGAAAAGGGATTTGCTCTATCAGGACAATGCTCCAGTACACAAGCCTTTGGTTTAACTAGATGTTGTGTGTTACTGTGACTTCGAACTAGCTGACCACTCTTCCTATTCTCCGGATAACAATTTTCTTTTCTAACAGGATCGCGTAAAATACCAAAATGTTTGATGATTCCGTCTGCCTATTTCTCATACAGTTCGTCTGAATATCCTTAGACTCTCTTCCTCTTTCTCTCAATGTATCCCAGGATGCATGCGTGTGTGTTTGTTCTTTTATTCTTTTATTCGTTTCAGTCATTTGCATTCGGCCATGCAGGAGCATCATCCTTAGTGGAACAAATCGACCCCGGGATAATTCTTTGTCGGCCTAGTACTTATTCTTTCGGACTCTCTTGCCGAACCGTTAAGTTACGGGGACGTAAATTCACCAACATCGGTTGTCAAGAAAAAGTGGCGGGGTCAAATGCAGACACACAAATATATATATA
>NC_068987.1:35837182-35840429 GCF_001194135.2 Octopus bimaculoides
GATCAATAGGGATCGTGTATCACAGTCGATGTAAAAAGCGGGGAACAGATTAGGTTTATCCGTGGAGAGAAAAGCCTACGGAAAAGACCACGGTCACCTCAGGCTTTTTTTTTTAAAGGTACATGAAAGTAAGTACCTTCTATAGATAGATAGATAGATAGATAGATAGATAGATAGATAGATAGATAGATAGATAGATAGATAGATATGCATTTCCGTGAGAGTTAGAGGTTGGGAAGCCAGCCAGCTAAGGGATAGCATCTATCCAATATACTGCTGGTAGTGTCCCCAATTATTAATACCCACGTGCTGGTTATTTCGTGGTAATTTCGAAATCTAGCGTGATATACGGGTGGGAGTTAAAAGTGGTTTAACCTGAATTTATACGGCAAAAACAAAATGGAGGGGATACAAAAATGACATACATCAGCCGGTAGACATTCTATTATGTCTATTTATTCCAAAACAAAAGGGAGTATTATAAGAATACATAAACATGCAAATACTGTGTGCTACAAAAAATATATACTGGTAATACATAAAAGAGTAAAAGATTAAGAGATCAGTTCCTTACGGCCGTTTCTGCCAAGAGGCCACGCTATCCTCCATGCTAGCTCCATCTCTTCAGTGTTCTGAAAGAATGGGTAGATAGAGACTGGATGTTGAGTGTGCCTCTAGTCTTCATCAGAGGGTCTAAATGTCTAGGAGAGCCAATATATACAAGAGTCTGTTACTAATAGTCACAGTATATTTTTCTTATTGAAGAGGGCGTAAGAAGAATAGGAGCAAGACTTAGAGTGCGAGAGTAATAAAATTTAGTAAAAAGTATTAGGCATAGGAAAGAGATATAAGTCATAGACCTCAAGTTTTCTCTCCCAATATTCATGTTATTTTGTCCAGTGGTGGATATGTAGGTATATTCCTTCTAAGGATGAGTTTTTTAGGAAGGGTATATTTAGGATGTGGTTCTTATTTTGTTTGCATATAAATACACGTTCTGTTTGTGTTTACAGTGGTGGATTTGAAAGTATGGGTTGAAGTATGGTCCGTGTTTCAGAGGTGGAAGTTCATATGTAGAATGTCAGTTGGTATTAAAGCGAGTATGGCACCAGGTGGTGACCAAAGTACGGTGTCCGTGCTCGTTACTTTTTCGATCAACAAGTCCCTGAATCCTTGTCTGTAGTGGTTATGGTCAGTCCTGCAACCTAATTAGTCAGCTAAATTTTTGAAAACTATGACGCGGTTCCAGTTTGCTGATGGTTAACAGATAACACAATAAGTATAGATTTATAGGGGGGCCCAAAAATAGGTATGTATGTAGGTAATTATGAGGTATAAAATAGTCATGTAAGGTAGAAAAATCACATCATGGAAAAGAAAAAGGGAATACAGTAGTCAAATCTCTAACATCAAGTAGAAGTTAATGTGTGATTTAGGAATCACAATACATAAGAATTATAGAAAGTATTTAATATATCAAATATCGTAAAACTAAACTTATTTTAAAATTTACTTAATTAGCATATCTCTAAAGTAACTACAATCCAATCTAGACTAAAAGAAAGTGAACGCTATAGTATATATATATATATGTATATATATGACGGGCTTCATTCAGTTTCCGTCTACGAAATCCACCCACAAGGCATTGGTCGGACCGAGACTATATTAGAAAACACTTACACAAGGTGCCACGCAGCTGGACTGAACCCGGAACCATATGGTTGGAAAGCAAGCCTCTTACCACACAGCCACTCCTGCGCTTAAATATACATAAGTAATATTATATAATATAAAATTAAATACCGCTCAAATGCGTTTAAGCTTTAACTCCGAATTCCTTATCCAAGACTGTGTTCAGTGCGTGAAGATTGGTTATAATTAAGAGAGACTTATTTATTCCACTACGCCAAATTTTCGATCGATTATAGCTTCCATAAATAGATCTAAACTGAGATTTAAGAATTCTACCCAGTCAAATCTATATATTGGATCCCATAACTCAACAACCGGTACTAATTCTAATAGAAATATTACGCCAGACCACAGTCTACAAGCTGTGGATGCTCTGATCTCAATTAATCCGAAAATTAATGCTGCTAGAAAAAGAAAACATGTAATTGCCGCATGCAGGACTCATGCCAACTTGGCGGATCCTGTTTGCACAGAAATGTAGTTTATAGATGCTGTGTAGATTCCTACTACACACAGGTTAAGGGCATACATAGGACGACCTATTGATTTTAAACGTCGCTATAGTTCTCATTAAAATATAAATTCACTACAATGCTAGCAACATATATTCACGAAGTTAAGCTAAAGAATATAAAATATTCATTGCGTTCATCTATAATAGCAGAAGCCCCCTTACAATACAATTACCCGTGCATGTAAATTATGTATTAAAGAGTCTATAAATATTCTCTCTTGATATATATATATATATTATTGAATAAGTTCTCGGGTGCTATGTACTCTTGTAACTATAGATTTAAACATTTTGATAAATCAGGATAGATTGATCATTTAATTCTATGATTAGGTACATTCCACTTAATATTTATGTTCGCCCCTCCCCTGCTCCTTCCTCTTAGTCCTTATTTACCTGCATATGATCTACCATATTTTTTAAATTTCACTTGCCACAATTCATTCTATAACATCGGCTCTTCCTGCTAACACGTGTACTTTTCTTTAAAACCAAAACCCATTTGCTAATTACAACAGAGGATGAGATGTGAAAACTTAAATAATGCATTCTCCCTGATGAAGGAGACGGTGTCTAAAATTTGAATAGGAATCTTATTCAAATACATGTATTACTGTACCCTTGAAATGGCCGTCGGAGTACCTACATCGAATAATTGGAAACCTCAGCCTCCATCCTAAAAACGTTTTAATTCACTTTTCGTAAGGATTATTTCTTTAATATGTGTCAACATCTTTAACGACGCGTTTAATCTATAAGTAGTACAATGGTTTCCATACATACCTTTTAAGATGTTAACATATATTTTTATACATCAATATTTTCATACTTCAATATAGTTGTTCTACCTATATATGTATATCATATTTATATATATTTATGAATCCATAAATTTTTAATATCTTTTAATATTTCAATGATTTAATGATTGATGCATTAAATATATTTTAATAATTTGCATACACCGGTTTATGGCTGAGTGTATGTTTATCTAAATTTTAGAACCTAATTGAACTCTCTCCTTAAATATATATATAG
>NC_068987.1:35840911-35841758 GCF_001194135.2 Octopus bimaculoides
TATATACTTTAATAATATTTTATGAAATTTTATATTGTACATTAAATATTATATTGTACTTCATGTTCATTTGTTGCGGGCGCAATCAAATGAACAAACACGCACGGTGTAACGAAATGAATATTTTGAAAGTAGCTAGCAAGTTTAAAGTAATTTGTTGCTCTTCTTTGCTTGTAGGATGTTTGTTTTCATCATCATGTGAGAATTAAGGATCCTCTCCGTCTTTTCATACACTTGTATCGTTGTTTCCCTCATATTGGTGATGTGAGGTTGCATCACCTAAATGTAGTGCAGCAGGCTGTCTATTGACAGTCTGCCGGACTTGTCAGTGGGAAGCACAAAACGTCCCAATCTTTTGTGTGCTGCATGTGCTTGCTCAGTCCACTTATGGATTTCTTATCGACTTGCTGTGCCTCTCTTCCACTCTGTCTTCTAGTGTATTGTTCCAAAATCTAAGTTCGGTTCTAGCTATGATGAAGTGTGCTTCTATTTCGTCGTTTGTCTGTTGTGTGACGTAAACCATTTTGTTGAACGGGAGGGGTTATCGGATAAATGCGATTCATATCGACGACTTATCACATGATTTGAAGAAAAAGATTAAGCAGGAGTATAAACGAGCACGGAAAATGTCACTGAAAAGTAACATATGTATAACGAATTATTTCTAGAAAATGGACATGTGTTAAGATCAGAATAGTAATAAACGAGTGAAGAGTGCATATATACTGCGTGTGTCTATTTGGCAAAAATAGATGACCGTACCGAAAAATAACAATATATGTTTCAACACACAATTTCATATCAGGAATCTTGCAACACAAATTCGTAAACGTATATATGTATATAT
>NC_068987.1:35841931-35847594 GCF_001194135.2 Octopus bimaculoides
ATATATATATATATATATATATATATATATAGTTGAGGTGTGTTCTGTTAAGAACGTATTAGAGTACAGATACTGTATGGTTGCATTCATTGATTCTGCTCAGAAGATCCTCTGTGCTGTCACATACAATCCGGGGAGGATAATGATCCGAGGGATGTAGTACAAAAGAGGATGTAGTACAAATACGAGTAGCTTCAAAGAAGAAGCCATGCATGTTGCAGCATGGAAATCTAAATTTTGCTTATTCTAATCTAATTATTGTGGAAATTTTTGAAAAACTGTTATTACACCAAACGCAATTTTACAGTTAGCCTTCAATCTGGAATTACAAATTAGACCACTCCATGTATATACTAGATGATATTGTATATTATATATATCCTAGATTATTATATATCCTAGATTATATTATGATGAAAGTTTAACGACATCCCCTGCCTAACGATAGATTACTCGCATATACTGTCTTTATACATCCTAGTCGAAATATATCAATATTGAAATCAAAACGTGTCGGTATGTTGCACATTTCCGTATTTGTTTATATATCTATATGTTTGTAGATAAAATATACATCGAGTGATTACTTCACGTGAGTAGTTATTCAATAAATAGAGGTCAATAAAATGTATATCAATTTGAAACTAGTGCAACGATTGATATGACTGAATAAAAGCTATGCACTTGATGCCTCTTGTATGACCGCATTTCGATGGATGAAATGCGTAAATGAATAAGAGAAGTAAACATGATATGTGGGTATATATATCTTCCGACTTATGTGCTCGAGTGTTTATGTTTAAAGAATGTATATGTGAAATGAGTATTTTCTAGCACGCGAGTATGATATTGAAGCTCCAACTAATTCTGATATATCTCTACATTATTTTGGATTGATGGGAAAAGAAATTTATGGTCTGTAAGAAAACTGCGAGTTGTTGGGAAACTATGACAAGTATAAGTAGATGATATTATTTGTTATGACATTCTTTGTCAAAGTAGTTTACTAACTTTCGAAAACGGAATTGTTTCTAAGTATTTGCGGCTCAATACGCGGTTCGATATCATATTTATATAGTTTCCTGCCACTTTGTATGCATCTTCCATTATTATGATAGAATCGAAAGTAAAATTCTCAAATTTGCTGCAATAGTGTCATTCTGCATTGATCCGTCACTGATTCGGTTGTACTATTTTCATGAAATTTACTTTTTATTTTCTTGAACTATTCTTCCATGAAATCTTTATTCTGTATTTATTTACCACAAATATATATTGGCAACACTAGTGATTTATTCTTATATTCAATGCACCCGTATTCTAAAGTTGTTCGTCATAATAAAAAAAAAATATTTCACCTACTCTCTTGATACTACAGAAACGTATTTCCAATACTTAATGCCCCAGACCGTCCTAGCAAATGAGCTCCAGATAAACGTTATTTGTGATCTCCCAAACTTTTAGCAATAGTGTTCGAGTCTTTGTGAAATTTCCCACTAAAACCATGAAATGTTATAGTGTCGTAAAATGTAATCCTTTATCTATCTATCTATCTATCTATCTATCTATCTATCTAGGTTTTACTTTATATAGTATTGGGTTAGCAACTAAGTTGCCGCGGTTTTATAAATTTTGGAATCTATTTTTTCGAGAATTCTATTTTTGAATCATTTTGGAATCTTTTTTTCTTTTTCTAGTTAATTTTAGTTATTTTTTGTTTATTTTCAGATCATTAAAATGGAATGTTAAGTTATGGAAAATTAGCATTTTCGACACCTCCTTGCTTTCGCTTTTAGTAAAGGTTCTAAGGCCGCATAAGCTGCTCACGACATTTGTGCTGCGTATGGAGAGGGTGCCCTGACTGACAGAACCGCTCGTGGCTTGTATGCCGAGTTCAAAAATGGAAATTTTGACCTCAAAGTCGCACCTCATTCTGGCCGTCCTGTTGAGTTCGATGAAGAACGATTAAACCAACTTCTGCACGGAAATTCTCGTCAAACAACAAAGGAGCTGGCAGAGAAAATGGAATGCTCCCACACTGCTATAGAGAAGCATCGTCAGTTGATGGGAAAGATTCAGAAGTATGGAGCATGGGTTCCGCATGCTTTAAGTGACAAAAACAAAAATCAACGAGCCACAATCTCCTCTGGTATGCTTGCTTGCCACCGCTCAACTCAGAGACACAAGCAACGATTTTTTAATCAAATCGTTACTGGCGACGAAATGTAGCGCCTGTACATCAATATGAAGCAGTGTAAGAAATGGCTTAGCCCCGGTAAACAAGCGACACCGCGCGTGAAACAAGATCTTCATCCGCGTAAAACGATGTTGTGCGTATGGTGGGACTAGGAATGGATTATCCATTACAAATTGCTTGAACAGGACCAAACGGTCAACGCAGAACTATGTTTTTACAGATCGAATGACTCAACACGGCTACTCAAGAGAAAAGACCTAATCTGCAGCATGGAGTTCTTTTGCTGCATGACAACGCCCGCCATCATATCGCCAATATTACCAAGGAAACCATTCAAACGCGTGGCTGGGAAGTGCTGCCACACCTGCCATACTCTCCTGAGTTGGCCCCCAACGGATTTCTACCTCTTTCGATCTCTTTCAAATGCTATGTGCGGAGTTCCGTTCAATACTGATACAGAATTGAGAGCTTGGTTAGATCAATTTTTCGAGTCGAATTCGGATGATTTCTACCAACGAGGTATTGGAAATCTTGTTGGTCGTTGGGAAGAAGTTGAAAACAAGAAGGGTTGAATACATTAGTTTTATTTTTTATTAAACCTTTTTAAAAAAATTATGCTTAAAACAACGACGAGAACTTAGTCGCCAGCCCAATATATAGAAAAGTGCAAAATGATCACAGTTGAACATCTCCACCCCTGAATTTACTGCGTTTGGGCTAATATGCAAATAAAAGCCATACATTTTCTGATCTTTACCAACCATACTTTAATATTGAACGATGGAATCGGGATACATATGCATACTTTGAGACAAATAGAAAACCGGGCATTTCTAAAATCCAAATAAAATATATGTATATTGATATGTACCTATTTATCTAGCTACTCACACATGTGTACTTATATACTGATATATAATGCTTAATAAGATAACGAAGATGCACAGTAACAAGATACTGCACTTTAGGGACACCTTTTGCGGAATAAATCAGGGGTGCGATGAATATGATGCTATTTAATATGGCTAGTACCTGCATGAACGATTCGATCAAATTGAAGATTCCAGAAACACTAGGGACTTGTTGCTAAAAAACGGAATAGTAGCAAGTTTGGTGTCATGGTCAGGATGCAAAGGAATAGATTAGATTGAAGAGGCAAGTGGATCGGTGGTACTAGAGTAGTGGAAATGATGAAGGATTTTTGTTTATGTGTAAATATAAGGGTTATACATGTTTTAGTAATAGTCGACTGAGGAGGATGGTTATTTTATCGTTAATGCAACTTACATTACATTTATTATTATGCCACATACATTATATTTGCTTGGAAGGTTTTTTTTAAAAAAATTATGGTAATTTGAATGCGCGGTAATTGTAGACCTGCATTGAGAGATTTGTATTTATCTTCATGTGAATTGAATTTTCTTAATGCCCTATACCGTAGAGAAAATATAGGTTTCATCAAACAACGCCGTAGATGCTGCACATGTATCGATGACAGTTTTAATTTCCGCATTGCAACGTTGCTTGGCCGAATAGTAGAATTCCCTTTTGGATGGATTATAATGTATTTGTCCGTCAAGTCATTAGATATGGTAGAAGTATAAAGTTTGAGTGTTTGGGGATGGGTTAATTTGTTAAAGGTACACTTGGAGAAATAAGTTTACAGTAGTAAAATATTGGTTAGATAGTTTAACTGTTGAATATGTAAACACGATGATGTTTCCACAACGTATGCAATAACATCCCTTATACAGTTGACAATGAGACTGTAAGGAGTGTAAGTTGTTTAATTAGGTAGGCTTAATTTACTGTCTACAAGTATTGGGGTATTGGTTTTACATGTACTGTTATGTACAACGTCACTTCCAGTGGGTATCTGCCATTCTTATGGGACATACTGTCATTTCCGTTGGGTGATGCGAATTGACTCTCAGCGCCATATATCGATCTTTCGGTTCGTTGGCAGTGCACGGTTAAGACGTGAGTATGGTTTCTGTAAATTTCTCTGCAACAGGGGGGGCGTTTCGTTATATATGGTTTTATTTCGATAGCTTGTGTTATTTTAATAGCATTGGATGTTTATAATTTGTAAGTGTGTATTACTTTATTATATATTTCTTCATTTTAAGTGTACATTTATTTATTAATTCTATAATTAAGGATAATTTGAGTTGTCTCCAAGTAACAGAGTGCATGACTCTTGAATTATAATGAATCATTTAGTCTTTTTTTTCTTTTATTTACGACGTGTTATTACATATTTGGTTTCATTAAAAATGTATATGTATGTATATATTTATCGATAAATTGATATAAATTTAATTCTATTTCCATATTTTATTGCATTACCTTCAATAAACAATGTGGTTAATATATTTTATTGCACTGAAATTTTTTATAGATATTCATCCAAGATCGTCTTTTCCCTGTACATTATTCCAGGACTTTGCAAGATGTATTTTTCCACTTGTCTTTATCAGTTTTGTTATTCGTGTAATATTCATGATGCGATATTGTTTCAGAAATTAAGTACCAAGCAGTCAATATTCGCTGTATTATCTGGCTGTCATTTTAGGCATCTGTTCTTTGTTATAAGTACTACTTTGTAGCGATAAGTTATCCATATATGCCTACTCTGTTGTTCTTACTTGCAGAAATTAAGTTGGTGCATTCCTACACAGCGTTTGTATTTCTAAGAATGTTTACACAGCCGGAATGGATGATACGGCACAGGTGTCAAAACCATAATGGTATCCGTTTGACTGGTAACAATGGGATTCACGTTTATTTTTTTCGATTATGAATTGTTTTTCTTTTTCTATCTTAGGCTCGTTATTTAGAGGTGTCCTTGATTCCTACTAAGTGGAAAGTATTTATGAATTCATAATTTGAGAAACAATTACATTTTTGTAGTTTCGTATTCTTCATAGATAATCTATTAGACTTAGATAATTCTTATATAATGGCGTGTAGCTTTTGGAGGTTCTGAACCATATATAGAGAGAAAGATCGATCGATAGATAGATAGATAGATAGACAGACAGACAGACAGACAAACAGGCAGACTGACTGACAGACAGACAGAGAGGTAGACAGACAGGCATATAGATAGATAGATAGATATATAGATATAATTGAGATTCAGTTGAATTAGGTACTTAAGTTGAAATACCAAGTCAGTCCGGTGTTACCCACACAGCCAAAAGTAAGGTGAATAAAATCAAAATTAATAACAGTATTTCAAGTAGCGATGCACCACGAGCGTTTCAAGCCGTCGTGAACGGATGCTATAATGATTGCATTATTCAAGTAAACGGAGACGCTTGAAACAGTCATACTGCATCAATAATATATATCCTGTTGCTTATTTTGACACACACACACATATAAACACACGCACAAACACACACACACACACCCACACACACACACACACACACACACACACACACACATATATATA
>NC_068987.1:35849390-35853097 GCF_001194135.2 Octopus bimaculoides
TGAAGAAAAAAATGCTTTGTAATTGATGTATCAATACCAGCAGATGACAACGTCTCTCTAAAAGAAATGGAAAAGCTTTCAAAATACAAAGACCTGGAAATAGAGGTAACTCGAATGTGGAATCTAAAAACAGAAACAATTCCTATTATAGTAGGTGCCTTACGTATAATAAAAAAAATATTCAGACAAATACATAACAAAAACACCAGGACTTACAAATATATATAACATACAGAAAATTGCACTACTAGGCACAGCTCACATCCTACGCAAAACACTTTCAATACAGTAACCATAAGAGCACCACAGCAAACCACAGCACATACCGAAGGCGCACAGAGCTGCGCTCGGTAGTAAAGTGAAAGTACGTTATAAAAATAAAACTACTGAACAATAATGATAATAATAATAATAATAATAATGATATTAATAATAATGATAATATTTACATCAAAAATACCTTAAGAATGAGAACCGAGGTTCGAAATTTCCCCAAGGCAGCTGATGAAACCTGGAGGGTATATCAGCCGAAACGTTGTGTTAACAACAGACAGGATGAAGACAAATGTCCGTCAAATGTAAATAATCTAAATAATGTGTGTGTGTGTGTGTGTGTTTGTGTGTGTGTTTGTGTGTGTGCGTGTGTGTGTGTGTGTGTATATATATATATATATATATGTAAACAATAACAATACAGCTGAGAGAGGTGTAGCAGAGATGAGATGTTCAGTAGGCATTATTTATTATCTGTGAAAATCCTAAATGGTGAATTTTACTCTAAATTGACTCGACTTCACAAATAACAGCCCAACCTCAAGGAACCAGCCTGAAAACTCTGCTCGGATATCTAAGGCTGAAATTCTATGCTTATTTTAGAAGCCCAGGAAACTTTAATTTGACCAGACCTGAGACATGCTGATGTTAAATAGTATAGTAGCTGGGTGCGCATGTGAGTATTATGAATGTATATATGTAAGTATGTATGTATGTGTACAGTGGCAGACTGGGTCAAAAAGTATTGGTTGCCAGTTGACTGGGTGGTGGCATCCGCAACTACAATGCTATCGTTTAATTTTTATAACCATGAGAGATGTCGTTTTGGAGAATAAAAAGTAAATATTTTGAAGCGGAATGGTATGTGATTTAATAAAGATTTGGCTATTGTTTCTAGCACACTCCACGATCACCTTCCTCGTTTCTTTGTTATTGTCACATGTGTAGATGTTTATAAATAACTTCCTTCACATAAGCACGTTATGGAAGGATGTAACACACGTGCTACATTGTTTGAGATCTAAGCAACAAAAGAATAATCCCAATTTAAATCCTCTCCTCCACTCAACTGAGGCCATGTGTGTGTGTGCGTGTGTGCGTGTGTGTGTGTGTGCGTTTGTGTGTGTGCGTGTGTGTGTGTGTGCGTGCGTATGCGTGCGTGTACGTGTTTGTGTGTGTGTGTTGTGTACGTGTGTGTGTGTTGTGTGCGTGTGTGTGCGTGTGTGTGTGTGTGTGTGTGTGTGTGCGTGCGTGCGTGTGTGTGTATGTAAGAAAACATATTTACTCGTAGAAAGGTATACTATTAAATTAAATTATGTTGTAGATACCTTTTTTAAAGCACTGTGGATAAATTCCAGCACTGATTTTCTCAGGGTCTCAAATATTTTGAAATTATAAACATAGAAGAAATTATTAGTTACACTGACATTTCTAGCAGTTGAACAGCTAGCATGTAGCCATCTGTTTTCTGCAGTAGGAACGATAGTGGATTCAGTGCCAAAATGAAAACAAGTATAGAAAGACTATCTCCCTGAAATATTCCCTTTGAAATCCCTATACTATCAGAAATAATTATTCTGTTCTCAGTTGTAAGGGTACAAACTGTTGACCATGTTTTGTGAGTCTCCTTATAGCAGCAATTAAGGTAGTAGCTACTTTTGCCAGATGTAGGTACTTCAAAATCCATGAATGGATGTCGAGGTGAATGCCTTCTTATAGTCGAGCCATGCTATCACAAGGTTTCTACGTTGATTTGTTACTTCAGACAGTACGACTATGTTTCTTAAAAGGTGTTCGATGCATCCCCACACTCCCTTATTTCCACCAGCCTGTTCATCAGTCATAATGCTGTTCGACTCAGAATGGGCCTGGAGGAATTGGTTGATGCAACTTGTGAACAGTTTGTAAATAATGTTTAGGCTAGCAATGGGACTGTAGTTTCCAGCCATTTCATTGATTTCATTTTTGGCAATCATTTGAGAGTTGTCCTTGCTGTAACAAGCCAATTTGGTATATCACTCTGTTCTTCCGTAGTTCTTTTAAACATACATATCAATTGGTCTCTATAAAATGTCAGCTTCTTTAACCAATATCCAAATGTTAGGCCCCTTGCAGGGGTCTTCCCATTCTGCAGTTTGTCTACTGCTTCAACGAAGGTTTCTGCATCGATTTTATGTTTTACTGTTAGTACTGGTACAGTATTCTCTCTCAACTGTATTTAACCATGTTGCATTGAGGTTGAAGTCCGTCTTCCGTTCCAAATTCTTGACGAGAATGACTGTAGATCTTGGGAGGAAGCTTTCTGCCTGGTAATATATTCGCTGTATAACGCTTGTGGGCTGGAAGCAAACTTGCGATTGACACTGGCTCGTTCAAAAATCTAGCGGCTCAGCTAAATTGACTGATAGAATAAATAGACTTAAAATGTAAACTGATTAATAATAGACTGATAGGCATTAAAAATAAGTCCTGAGGTTGATTTGTTCGACTAAAACCCCTTAAAGCGGTGCTCGAGGATCGCTGCAGTCAAATGACTTTAAGAAGTAAATAAATAAAAGAATAATCAAACTTAAAAAGGTTGTTTTCCTTGAACTGTAAAGGGATTCGGGGACGACCTTTGGCCTA
Organism: Octopus bimaculoides; assembly: GCF_001194135.2. Taxonomy (NCBI): domain Eukaryota; kingdom Metazoa; phylum Mollusca; class Cephalopoda; order Octopoda; family Octopodidae; genus Octopus; species Octopus bimaculoides. Next base: position 35,852,289 of record NC_068987.1, read on the forward strand.
CACTTACGGTGAGTTCTCTTCTGTTTCGTCAGCTGAGGCGACGATCGAATAAGACGCAATCTAGAATACATGTTTATGTATGCATGTCATTATTCAGTTTTATTTCAAGATGTCTTGCCAATGGAGACAGATCCAACCTAGATCTTTTTTGGTTCTAACCTATCTTCTAACCTAAATCCAAGACTCCTTCATTGGAATTTTAACAACATCAACAGGGCATTTTTCTATGTGCGTATGTATATGAGCAGATTTGTATGTTTTGTTTTATGTCGGTATTCTCATGCATATAGTTGCTTGTCGAGACATGTTCATATATACTTAAATGATTAAGTCCTGGGTATTTTTACAGAATCTTACAATTCTAGTGATTGAATGGATCTGGAATCTTCGAATCAGCTATCTCCTTTCTGATTTTGAGAGGCCTAATCTCACAAGGCAAGTGTCTTACATATACCAGAGTACCCAAAATTACATGTATAAACCGGAACTTGTAATCTGGATACTTCAGCATATGTATGCTGAACTTGGCAGCAAAATAAAACTGGATATCTAAATCGCTAGTCTCCTGGTTGTTAATTTATTACTCCTTGGCTACTGACAATATGCAGTCTCTATACAGACACATAGGTTTACCGATGGGAACACCTACTATGAAGAGTAAAATAAACTAAATGGAGTTTTTTTAAACTCAAGGAGGTCAGCCACCAGATTTATTTACCGGTAAAAGCTAATACGTACCCGCTAGGTTTATATATCACTAACTTACGAATTTGGAAACTTACCTTTTCATATATATATATATATATATA
>NC_068987.1:35853184-35854011 GCF_001194135.2 Octopus bimaculoides
ATATATACAGAGAGAGAGAGAGAGAGAGAGAGAGAGACAGAGAGAGAGAGAGATAGAGATGTATATATGTATACGGATTCAGGTGTGTATACATACTTATATTATACATCGTTTATAGAAAAAAAACATAAATCCGGAGGAGTAGCACACTCCAAGATGTAGAGAAGTTGATATTATAATGGGGGCCGGTTTATGGGGTTACCCTGGGTTTCTCGCTCATAACGGTTTTAGTATTGCGACGTATCTTCAGACCCTTAAAACAGATGGCCTAAGACCTCGTCAAAATATGGAAGGGGAATTCCTCTCTAAAAAAGTAAACACTAGGTGATTGTCTCTCTTTGCCATCGTTCATCAAGCTTCGTTCGCGCACCACCTAGTGGTCACCAAAGATCCTTGGTCTGAAGATACGCCATAAGTCTAAACTCCTTATGATCGAGAAACCCAGGGTTACCATATATACCGGCCCCCATTATAAAATATATATGTATCATATATAATCATAAATATACAGGGATTAGCATTGAGTTGCTTCTCCAACATACTGAAAATTTAGAAATAGCAGTCAAAGAACTACTGATTCTAAACTACAAATTTTTCTCTAAACGGATGGCGATATTTATGGCACACATAGAACAAAAAACCGGAGGGAAAAGCGCAAACAAAACAAGTCTTTAGTTAATTGGATACGAATCGTTTCATGGTTAAGCGAATGAAAATTTCACTATTCCAATCTTCAGCCCAAATATTCTGATAAATTTGAAAGTGTCTCTAAAAAAATTCACGGTAATTTTTGGCCATGCGACACCAAAATCAACGATAAGAAAGGC
>NC_068987.1:35854600-35856144 GCF_001194135.2 Octopus bimaculoides
ATATATGTATAAATGTTCTTGCTTTTAAGCGTATCAGAAAAGACCTGGTTGATGGTCCAAAATTCAGGGTTCTTTTACAGTATTTATAAATACTGGAGGACAGCTACAATAAGTGTACCAATTTGAGAGGGAAATATCTTTTAAAGAAAGCATAATTAACTGATCCTCAAGTATTGTCTTTTACTCAAACCCAGACACATTTCAGTACCCATTCATATACACATACGTGAATATACAGAGAGAGAGAGAGAGAGAGAGAGAGAGAAAGAGAGAGAGAGAGAGACAGACAGACAGACAGACAGACTGACAGACGGACAGACAGACAGACAGAGAAAGACGGCGAGAGAGAAAGTGTTAGTGAGATGGAGAGAGGCAGTTGGGCATGGATATATGATCAATGATAAGCATATATATGTGTCCTACATGTAGGTGCATGTGAACTATAAAGCCGCCTTGAATTGTACGTCTTCTTCTCATGGTAATACATTCCAAGTTCTGTTATATTGCTTTTGCTTTGTATATAGACCAGCACACAAGATGTCATAAGAATATATAGGTCCAATCTCACCAACTTGAATAACTGTAACACTTACAACGTGAAATTAGAATCATAGGGAATTCTGAAGCAGCACTCACTAGAAATCCATTTTTGGATCCGTTATGTTGTGCAAGGTGAAATGAAATGTATCTTGCAAACCGGACTGACTGACGAAGTAGCGAATCCAAGCCAGAAACTAAAGTGTGATGTTCGTGAATAGATGGCCGTTGCTTATATATATTTATAGATATATGTGTGTGTGTGTGTTTCCATATGTGTGTTGGGGGGTACCTGCATGTATATAGATATAAAAACACACATATATACACCAATGTGTATGTGTGCATGTGGTGGGGAGGTTTAGTGTGTGTGTGTGCGTCCCTGTGCTTTGTATCTGTTGAGTGTGTACGAAAATACATTGACATGTGTCTATATATGTATGCATGTATGTATGTATGTTCGTATGTGTACAAGTTCAAAGCTGAAAAGAACACAGATAAGAAGCCAGAAAAAATATCAATTTATAATATGCCATTATGAAGCATATAAGTTTCCTTTGAAGGTTTTGGGGTTTCTTTCTCTTTTTTTCTCTTCTAACTAATTTTTAGACCTGTTTTTGACTCATATAGAGATCACAACATTTTTCTGACGAACAATTTTATAGCTAGTGAAATTTATATGATGTTACTATTGTTCATTTTCATTTTTGCCATATTCATATTCTCTACTTTACTTTGTTTACTAAGCGTCTCTGTGTCACATCAAAGCATTGATTGATTTCAGAGGGAAAGATTTATGTTTAGTATATCTATATGTAAATTGTGTGATGCTAGCGAGTTCATTTTTATCTATATATGTTACAATTTTTGGGTAGCTGTTATTATTTTTTTTATTTAACACTCTAACACAAAAACATTCATACACAGCTATCTCTCTCTCTCTCTCTCTCTTTCTGTCTCTGCCTCTCTTTCCATCTCTCTCTCTCTCTCTCTCTCTCTCTCTCTCT
>NC_068987.1:35856633-35862407 GCF_001194135.2 Octopus bimaculoides
ATATATATTTATATATATATATATGCATGTATCTATACGATTACGCATATACATTTATATATTATATATACGTACATATATTCTTTTCACAAAGGAATATTAATAGGACATTTATAATATTCATCAGGAACAACGACAACGACGACGACGACGACGACGACGATGATGATCATGATGATGATGATGATGATGATGATGCTCATAATAATAATAATAATAATAATAATAATAATAATAATAATAATAACAGAAGTCTTGTCTAATCAGCCGAATATTTTTGTGAAAGACCATCATAACGGGATGAGCTTCCTAATCGAAATATCTGTCTTAATTGACGATAATGCCTCTCTGGAGAAATTATCAAAAAATAATATCTGAAAAGAGATATAACGAGATTGTAGGGACTTCAAATATGAAAGGATTCTTCTAATAATGAGCGACTTGGGAATGATTAAGATCTTGCAGTTATATTCATAACTGAAATCCTCGCAAAACTTCCACATCTATGCATCGATAGTAGATACAAGATATCACATCTTGTAGTGATGTGACAAGATGTAAAACCAAAGCAAGTACTGTATTCTCCTATTCCCTCTCCTCCTTCTCCTCTTCGTCCTCCTCTTACTACTACTACTACTACTACTACTACTACTACTGCTGCTGCTGCTTCTACTACTACTACTACTACTACTACTACTACTACTACTACTACTACTACTACTAGAACTACTACTATTAGTAATAATAATAATAATAATAATAATAATAATAATAAGGAATTCTATTCTCAGGCATGACAGAGTTGGTATCTACATACACTCGAATAACAACAGAAAAAAGGTGGTATAGGCACACGACAGAAAAAGTTACAGAAAATGAGAAAGCAACAATTTTATGGGATGTGCCAATACACACAGATAGAAAAATTAAGTCCAATAGCCCAGATATAATTGTCAGAGATCATTAAGAAAATATATGCTTTCTAATTGATGTATCAATACCAATAGATGACAAAGAAATGGAGAAACTCTAAAAGAAATGGAGAAACTTTCAAAATACAAAGACCTGGAAACAGAGGTGACTCGAATGTGGAGTTTATAAACAGAAACAATTCCTGTCATAGTGTGCGCATTAGGTATTATAAAACAATATTCAGACAAATACATAACAAAAACACCAGAACTTACAAATATATTATATCATACAGAAAATGACACTACTAGGCACTGCACACATCCTACCTGAAACACTTTCCATGCAGTAACTATAAGAGCATCACAACAAACTACAGCACATACCCAAGGCACACAGAGCTGCGCTCGGTAGTGCATTGGAAGCTCGTTATAAGATTAAGACTACTGACGAAGGAGGAGGAAGAGGAGGAGAAGAAGAAGAAGAAGAAGAAGAAGAAGAAGAAGAAGAAGAAGAAGAAGAAGAAGAAGAAGAAGAAGAAGAAGAAGAAGAAGAAGAAGAATCCTTCCTACTAGAGGCACAATGATACTTTGGATTACAAATCAAGCATCTCTTAGTTAATGTATAAATCCCAACAGATGAAAATAGGCCGCTAATAGAGAGAAATGTTTCCCTATGTAATATTTGTAAAAGGAAAAATAACAACGGAATCTGAAAACTGAATGAAATCAAAAGCCCATAACCAAACCGCGAGAATTAGCTTTTAAATACACTGAGAAGAATACTTCACCTAACGTCTGCATCAATATTATATTTAGTACTGTTAATGCATTTGGACTACAAATCCCTAACAGAAACTCCAGAAATGTAAGGTGCCAGGGCGGTATTCCACAGTGCAATGAAATCATATAAGTAACAGAAGAAAATTGATAAGATATACTGATTGATGTGATGATACTAATGCATGAGTGCAGACCACAAAAAAAAAAACATTCAACAATTCCTTTGGTCGATGAAAGCGAAATTAGGCGACGGACTGATTTTGTTGTTGGTTGGACATCCAGTGCATCAGCAATTTAACTCACCGAATGTTTATTTTTTTTTTACATGTTAACTTAATTCAAGTTTCTGATCTCAAAATACAGTTTTTCCTATCCTCTCTTCTCCTACCTGTCCTTATACTATGTAAAAGGTCGACTGTGATATTTTTTTGCCTTCCACTCAACGATGTAGAAGAGTGACACAATTATGGACGCTCGATTTCTAAGTCACCATCATATATGAACGATACTTTTGATATATTTTAAAATGAGATGTCTAGAGCTGGATGTTCTTCAATCATGTTCTGCTGATAGAAAATTGATTTCTAACTAAACAGAGCTTAGAATTTAAATTTTGCAATGGAACTTGGTAGGATTAGTGGTAATTATTTAGTATTGCAGACTATGGACATATACATGGTACTTTTAGTCAGTGTTATTAAAACAATATATTTTTCGAAAGACACATTAAATAAAATCTTGCAATTTGTCTTCACAGTATTGTGAAGAGTAAAACTATTCAAATCCTATACTTGCCGTACCTTCCGTTTATTTCGGATACCCAAGAACTGTCATAAATATATATACTACAACAATATATATTGATGAATCTGTTTATATCATGATAATGTCTGTAACATGTGATAACTGTCAAAGTTAACATAAATAGATGTTTCGTTGAGGTATATTTACATGAGAAATTCTTTTCAATATGAATTAGGCTTTAATATCTATATCATTAAATGCCAATGTTTCGAAGTTACATTTCAATTAGTATTTTCGACAGCACGAATAATAGACTGTAGCTACTTTATTATATAAATGTAATTTACTTTGAAATAAATGAAATTATTTTATCAAATTAATATTGTTCTTCTGCTTCAAATGAAACGTCTTCATTTCCTTTACCGTCTAATAGAATGGCAAAGTGTTCACATTGCATCGACAAGTAATTATTCTTCTAAAATTCTTTTGTTTGGTACAAATCTTGAATGAATTTGATCAGATTTGCAGAATCAAACTTTTACTTTTACAAATTACAAAATCAAATTTTCACCGTAACATATTCACAATTTATTATAAGGTAACAATTTGAATGCCGAACTTCTAAAGTCTTAACATTATTAATTTGAGAATGCATCAATAGAGCTAATTCATTGGTTCAATGTCATAAATATATACAGAAAGTGTATAGTACTTTGAATTAAATCTTGCGATATATAAGACAAATGATTATTGGGCGACGAAACTTTTAGAAAGAACGATGCCGGAATGTTTTAAAATCAGAAAATCTTAGGTGATAAATACAAAAATGCTAATAATCGGCTATTCCGCAATATCATCGTACAGCAGTTTAGTTCCGTAAAATGAAAATTGGCCACAATTTAGGATGTTGATGGTCTAATAAGTACATATACGACAGGAAATATGGCATTTTAGAGTCTCAGAGACGAATGGGAAAAAAGAAGAGACTATTAGCTGGATGAAGAAGTAGTCTGAACTATTGCAACAGAGAGCAAGATCTTGCACCAAGTGATGGTGCTAATCTAGTTGATAAGATAAGGGTCCAAAAGAAATTGGTAGTAAGGACTTCATGTATACACTTAGAATTTCCTTTTCAATGATATAGATTGTAAATAATAGACTCCATAAATGTTATTTTAATATACATTAAATATAATTTAATTGTCTATTTCATTTTACAAAAAGTTTCTGCTCTTTGAATTAAAATTTGTAATTTTAGATTTCAGATTTTAAATTTTATTCCCCCTAAGTGAAGCAAATTACTTTGTATGATTGCAATTAAGGCAATGTAATGTAGTAAAACTTGACAGCGATTCTGGCGTTCGATTTATGATTTTAAGGTAAATCGAGGTTATTAAGTAAGTTTGGACGCAATTTTTTAAATGTGTTGCTGTGTAGCATTAGCAGGAGTTATACCACAATAAATGCAAGGGACAAAATATGACATGCAAGCATGTAAGACAATTAAATTACACTAGTCTAATGTTCTGTTGCGAATTAATTATGCAAATTATATAAATACAGACCATTATAATTTATTACATATTAAATCACATTGCCGAAATCACACAACCTTCATAATTTTTGTAATGTTCTATCTTTTCTCTAAATCCCCCGTCTCTCTCTCTCTCTCTCTCTCTCTCTCTCTCTCTCTCTCTCTCTCTCTCTCTCTCTCTCTCTCTCTCTCTCTCTCTCTCTCTCTCCTCATCTCTTAATCTATATTTCTTTCTCCATATTGCGTCTGGCAATTAGTTAATTTTTCTTGCAACATTTGGGAGGAAATTCATAAGCATCGCAGGTTAATGACAAAAATATTTAAGCAACCTCGGTGAAGCATCTCCATTTCAATGTGTAGCTTTCAAGCTCTCTATTCGAATTTACAGAAGACTTCCTAAGTTCTGATCTAATACAGCTAATTGACGAAGATTGAGGATCATAGAAATATACAATGTGAAAATCAAAATTAATGTGAATCAATTCATGATTCAAACTTAAACCCCACGATAATCTGAGGTTTCTACAGACAGAGTGGTTCCAGGAAGTGTATTTAAAACGTTATAAAATATGTAACAGATTTACCATCACTTAAGGAGACATGAGAAAGTATTTTGCCAACCACCAAAATCTATCAGTCTTTGACTGTCACCCTATACTATTCATGTATATGCACAAGACATACACACGCAAATATAAATATATTGATATATCTCCAAAATGGGGACGTATACCAACACGTCCCTGTTGCGCAATCGTGAATATCTCTTCATATGAAACTGTTGGTTGACTTGCTAACCAACTAACAATGTATATATATATATATATATATATATATATATATATATATCTTTAAGGCACTCAAAGGGACAGCTTGCTCGTGAAATTAATGCGCAAGTCGCTGCACACTCCACAGACGCGTAAGCGTTGTTCTCCAGCAGATTCAGCGTGACACACAGTGTGACAAGGCTAGCACATTGAAATAGAGGTATTACTCATTATTTGCCAGCGAAGTTGACTGGAGCAATGTGAAATAAAGTGTCTTGCTCAAGGGCACAACGCGTCGCCGGGAATTGAACACACGACCTTACGATTGTGAACCGAATTCCCTAACCAGTAATCACGCGCCTTTATATAGCCAATAAGGGATATGAATATGCGTTATTACTATCGGTATAAGTTACCTATGTTAACCCTGGGCATGGATATGCAAGCGTACTATATTCATAGGGTATAGGCAATAACAAAATAAACAAGAGTTTATCAAGAATCAAATTTAAATTAAGCAAAAAAATACAGAAAGCTTTTGATCAACACATAAATTCACCATCATCGGTTATTATTTTTCGATACAAAACTTAACATAGCTAATGGCTGTTAGCAATGTTAAAGTTTTGTATGGAAAAATAATAACCAATGGGAGTCAATTTGTTTATTGATGAAAAGTTTTCTCCATTTCCTTTACTTGCTTCATTCATTTTGTTTCAGCCATGCTGGAGCACAGCCGTGACGGTATTTAATCGAAAAAATCGACCCCAGGACTAATTTTCCTTAAAATCATAGTACCTATTCTATCGGTGTGTTTTTTTGAACCGCTAGGTACGGAGACGTGAAGACAGCGGCACCGGTTGACAAGCGGTGTCTGAGGACAAACAAAGACACTCTAAGACACACGTACATAGATATATACATATGCATACATACGTGCATATATATATATATATATATATATATATATATATATGTGTGTGTGTGTGTGTGTGTGTGTGTGTATGTGTGTGTGTGTGTGTCTGTGTATGTGTG
>NC_068987.1:35862417-35868344 GCF_001194135.2 Octopus bimaculoides
TATAAATATATATATAGGTATACTCTTTTACTCTTTTACTTCTTTCAGTCATTTGACTGTGGCCATGCTGCAGCACCGCCTTTAGTCGAGCAAATCGACCCCACGACTTATTCTTCGTAAGCTTAGAACTTATGCTATCCGTCTATTTTGACGAACTGCAAAGTTACGTGACGTAAACACACCAGCATCGGTTGCCAAGTGATGTTGGGGGAAGAAACACAGGCACACAAACATATACACACACACATACACACTCACACACGCACACACACACACACACACACACACACACACACACACATATATATATGTATATGTTTATCTATTTATTTATTGATAGAAAGGACAACAAAAGAAAGAAAGAGACCTCGATATTATGTAAATAGAGGAAATTATCTGTAAAAATATGAGACACTTATACGGTAGCCATGATAAAACTCCGAGTTTCGGATGCCGGGGTGGGAACCCACGCCAACATCTCTTCAGTAATCCGGCCATTGAAAATTCCTGTGAAAAATGACAGTTAAACAAAGGGAAATTACTGTGCGGTTGACCGTTATTAAGACAAAAGAGCTATAGACTCCTAAGTAAGGTAAGGGGGTAGAGGTAAGGGAATAAAAAAATCCATGGTGTTCGCGTAAGCGCACCAATCCGTATATGTGTATACTAAACCACCCTCGCTTGAAACACACACATGCTCACCCACATACTCGCCAAAAATTATACATATATGTACATATACATATATTTACCGGCATACACGGGTATACCGGCATACAACCCCACATACACACACACGCACTCAACAACCTCGCACCTATGCACACGCACGCAAAAAAAATTATACGGCTAAAGCAAAATACAGAAGAAAGTGTGAGAAAGCTATAAGGTTAAAACGCGTCTAATATGCGTATATATTCACATGCACGCACTTATATCTATATACGCATGTACCCGTACACACGCACATATTCAAAAGCGCGCACATAAGGTTCAAAGCAAGTTTTTCTGTTTTCTGTTTTCTCCCCTCCATCCAATTTTGCGTCGTACGTGTGATGAAAATGGGTTCTTTTCAATAATAGCAAGCGTTCTACACGGTGGTTGGATAGAGACGAATTGCCATAACACAATTTACAAACGAATATTCATCAAAACAAGTTAATGGTATCTGTTTGGTCGTTCAGCGCTAGTGTCATCCACTACAGCTTCAAGGTATGTCAGTCACAGCGGATGTATACATAAACCAATTGGATGAAATTATGAGTGAACTTGCAATTAAACAACCGAGATTGGTCAATAGAGAGGTCAATTCTCTTACAAGACAGCCCGACCACATGTTGCGCAAAGAACGCTACTCAAGTTACAGGTACTGACCTTGTGAGTACTCTATCATCCACCAAATTCTCCAGACTTTGCATCACGTATTCCAGGCATTAGACATCATTCTGAAAGGAAAAAAACTTCAAATCTAAAGATGCAAACACAGCATTTCGTGATTTTATCACCTCTTGCTCTCCAGAATTCTTCGCTGCCGGCATAAATAAGCTACCAATAAAATGGCAAAATTGTGTTGATAATTTAGGCACATACTTTGATTAACTGCATTGCATCTTGTTGAGATAAAGTAAAATGAATGTCCATTCTTAATGACCTGATATATATTGTATTCAGTATGACCTGATATATATTGTATTCAGTATGTGCTTATTTCAACGAGAAATGAGAAGTGTGAGCAAGAGTAAACTGAATGTTAGCTGTGTTAATGTGCAGATGCTTCTATAAAGAATTCTGTTTCATTTTTAATGCAATCATGGGTGAGTGGTCAGTATCTATGATTACTTTCCGGCCTACGATGTCTGTTAGCATGAAGGGTGGGAAATTTACTCAGTCCTAAAATCCGATCAGACGTCTGACGGCAAGCAATACCAGTGTGGGGTGTTGATAAATGATGTATCCTGCATGAAAACGGATATTGCTCCACCTGACTTCCACACAGTTTTCATAAACGAAATATCTCACACAGCCCTTATTTCGAACCCTACTTCAGGTATATATTTGTGCTCTGAAAGCTATATACCATTCTGTTGATACATTACAACAGATTACGTTTCTATACCGTATATCATATTACTGATAGCATCCCATATCAGTTGCAGTATGCGGATTTCCATTTCATTTAGCTTTAATTTAATTTCATTATATTTGCATTAGATAAGACAGAATGACTAATTAATGTTATTAAATTTTTAATTTCTCGTCTACCAAATAGCATTGTATTTAATCATATTCTGCTACTCCAACTTTTAATTTCTTCCACCATTTGCTGATAAATCACACGTAACCTTACACTGTAACGTGAGTTGTTAAGACTTGACTAATTCTGATTTGATGGTCTTCATACTTATCAAATGAAGGCATTTTAATACAATTGACGTACATAAATATAATTCTACCATTAGTTATATATGATGTTGTAATAATATTACAACAGGGGAGATATATATATTAGTTATCTGTATACGTTCAGATGTAGTTTGTGTCTACTAGTCTATTTTCCAAATATGTATCCCTCTCTCTCTTTTGCCTGTTTGTTTGTCTTATTGCCTGCCTATCTGTGCATCTACCTACCTACCTCCTTCTCCACCTCCATACGAGATGGTATCAAACATTTCCAGGGCTAGTTGTGTTTGATATATAATAACTTATTTACCTAAGTTTTTCCATCACCACCTTCGAAATAAACACTTTATACTTCAAGACACCGGTTCCAGCGTTCCCGTCACACTTGGAATTTTGTTAGGAAGTCGTTTCTTTAAGCGAGTCCAGGACCTTTTGCGATTCGCATTTTCATTTTTGGGAATAGATGTAAGTCTGCAGGTGTTGAATCTGGTGAATGGGGTGGGTGCGAAGCGATGCCATGTTGCTTTTTGAGAGAAACTCACGAGTGAGTAAAGCTCGGTGACGCGATGCATTGCAGCCGACAAGAATCTAATTCTTCGCGCTCCAGAGGTCCGGTTTCTTTCGCCGAATGTCCTCCCTTAAACGCTTCCAAACGTTGCCGTAGAACTCTCGATTGACGGTCAGGCCCTGGATGACGAATTCCCAATGCACAATACTGCAGATGACCCAAAAGGTGATGAGCATGCTATTGATTGAGCTACAGCACTACTGTAGCTTCTTTGGTCGTGGAGATGAAGAGCTCTTCCGTTGTGAGGACTGCTGTTTTGTCTTAGGGTCGTAGACGTACACCTAACTCCCGACACCTGTGATGATCCACAACATAAAGCGAGGGCCATCAGCGGTACGCTGACGTAGATCTTGTCAGACTTCGATCCGTTGTTTTTCGCTCCTGAATGGTCAGCAGGCAGAGGACAAACCTGACAGAGACAGGCTGTATGTTCTATTCAGACCTTAGGACTGCATGCACGGACCCATTCGACAGACGAACAATATAAATAATGTCTTTGATTGTTCTCCGACGATCCTCAACCTCAAGCTGATGGATTTCCTCCACATTTCCGGGGTTGACGTTCGTGGCAAGTCGTCCAGGTCACTGATCGTCTTCCAGAGACGTTCTTCTGCGCTTTTCAGCTGAAATATTGCGTGCGGCTCATTGCCTCGTCGCCCTCAGCTTGCCAATACATGTTCAATATCTTTGTCACAGACTTGCCAAATTTAATGCAAAATTTCACATTGTCTCTTATTTCCAACTTTCTGCCCATGACATAATCGCAGACTATGGCATAGACGTGATCATAGAAAGACAGATTTCAATACATGTGAAGTAAAGACAGTAATGTAACTCGGCACATTGCCTCATGGAGGTCATTGCTAGTCTCACTGTGCACGCAACTGTGTGCTGCATTCTGTTGGTGCTCTATAGAACTAGTCCAGGAACATTTTTATAGCTCCTTGTACTTGTAATGTGGACTCTGTTAAAAAGCACACAAGGTTGCTCAATGTGGACATTGATTACATTGCACATACAAGGCAAACATGGAAAGAAATACTGGTAAAGTATTTCGTACAATGCTTGAAAGTGGCTGCTAATTGACTGGAATAATTTTGTGAATAGATGAGCTTAACTCCCATTAGTTAGGGTACATACGTGTATGTATACGAGGACTTTGTTTTAAAGGCATCTTCTTATTTTCATCCCTCTAAACTTTCTCACACGCACTGTAAAAAGGCAGCTCTCATAGCCTACTCTTCTGAAGAAAACCTGAAAACAAAACCTCACAATGCACGTAAAATAAGGTAATGACGTTAAAATTTTGGTTATTTGACTGACAAAAATTGTGTTCATAATCTTAAATCCTGCAAGAAGCTGATATATTCTGGAAGCTTTACTTCACCAGTGATTTAACAGACACTGTTTCGGAGGAGCAATACGCTAGGTAACATAAGATCGGTCTCCCTCCTTATATGTTACTTCATGGTATCATCAAAGTGTAAGAATGTTAAAGAAAGCGTTTTACGCGAACAAATTCTTACAAAAATGCTCACTTTCAGATGGGGTTCTGTGTCAGCCCAGAACTACTGATCGAGAAAATACCGGACAGTATGATTGCGACTATATATTTATAAATATCCGTGTAAATGTATGGTGATCTGATACTTTTCTATGTTTCCAATGTACGCACACGTACACTTAATGTCCTTAATATTTTTATTTTTTTTATTTTCTGCCTCAGCTTCCACTACATCTAGTCTTGTGACAAATCAGTCACAAGCTATAAACCGCCCACAACAAAATTTAGTTCCATTTGAAACACATTTATTCACGCTTGACTGATTAATCCCATTTGTGAGTCTAATGATTCAAATATTTAATGATCTTCCGCGCATTTTCTTCTGATATCTCTCTACACAGCCATTATAAATGTTTTTTTTTTTCTCTTTGTCAAGTACTTTATATTTATTTTCTCATTTCTTCCATTTTTGTTCCTCTTTTGATTCTTTTCCTCCTTCACTTTACTTTTCTCATTCTCCTACATGATCCTTTTTTCTGTTCTTATCTCTCTCGCATGGAACCGAAAATCCAACGACTTAAATGTTTTCCTTCGTTTCTTTTCTTTTTCTCATCGCCAATCTTTCTATCCTGCTAAACCTACCGCTCATTCTTATTACCATTTCAAATATATATATCGCTCTCTGTGGTTCTATGTCTTTCCCTTCCCCCCTCTCACTCTCCCTTACCCCTTTTACTCTTACTTTTTCTTCATCTCTATCTCTGCGTTGTTAACTATTTACATATCTGTATATATAAAAGTCAGGATGTGTGTGTGTGCGTGTATGTGTATGTGAATGTAATTTGTGCACGTCCACAAAATAGCACGCATGTCGCTCCAATTTTAGGAGAACATTGGTCATGACCCTAGCTGTATTTTCACGAACTTATTTTTCCTAGAGGCACCAGCGAATAGCAGTAAAAATTAATTTTTCAGCCAAAACTTTTACCAATTTTCAAGTGAGAGAAATCACCATTGTTTCCAAACAGAAGTTAAGTCCCTTTCTAGTGACGAGTAAGTTTTTGTTAAAACTTTTGTTGTTTTGTTTTTTACCATCGAGGAAAATAAGTATTTCGTTGATATACGGGCAACACACACGGACATGTATGCGTACAAAAAACGAATGCAATAGGTGTACGTACGTACATGTGTGTATGCGTATGTGTGAATATGTGTTGCCCATATATACATACTAATTACACATTAACTCTTTCAGCTGTTTCATCATCTGACTGCGGTCATGCTGGAGCACCGACCAAATCGACCCCAGAGCTTATTCTTTCTAAGCCTAGTACTTATTCTGTCGTTCTCTTTTGCCGAACTGCTAAGTTACAGGGACTCAAACACACCAGCATCGATTGTCACGCCATGCTGGGAGGACAAACAAACATATACACACACATACATATATATATA
>NC_068987.1:35868969-35873230 GCF_001194135.2 Octopus bimaculoides
AGCAGTATTGTGTTCTTTTAAGTCCTATTTGGGCTAAGAAAAATCAATAAACTGATTCCGTATGGGGTTTTGCATTTAATCAGAATAAAAAAAAACCATAAAACGATAAACCGATTCCTTACATGATTCCCCAATAAAATTGCCTACACTCCATTTTCAACTATAACTTTCACCAATTTTGATGTATTTTGTTCAGACTTGATGCCAGCATTACTTAGGATTCATGGGATCTTTGAATGCTTTAAGTTCTTCAGAAGCGAAAAAAAATCGATGAGTGAAAAAAATCGATAAACCGATTTCTTATGGGATTACCTAATCAAGTTTTCTGCAACTCATTTTCAGCCAAAAGATTACCAGTTTCAACGGATTTCGGCAAAATTTGACGTCGATGTTACATAGTTTGATTTGAAATAAAGAACTTGATGAGTTTAATAATCCAAACTTAATCCCGGGTAAAGCCGGGCTATACTGCTACTGCTTAATAACTCAAATCAATATTTCCATTTCCCTACCATCACTTATTTTTATAACAACCAATAAAGAAGAAATATCTGGCAAATCATAGTTCACCCAGTCACTATAAGGAAGACCCACACATAAAAGAATACATTCTGTGTACAATCTGCAATGCAACAAGTTTAACCGAGTAACACTCACTAAAAGGTAATTACCTTTTGGTCAGTGCGACTCGG
This sequence comes from Octopus bimaculoides, assembly GCF_001194135.2. Classification (NCBI taxonomy): domain Eukaryota; kingdom Metazoa; phylum Mollusca; class Cephalopoda; order Octopoda; family Octopodidae; genus Octopus; species Octopus bimaculoides. The sequence goes on from NC_068987.1 coordinate 35,869,662, forward strand.
TTAAACTTATTTCATAGCAAATTGTATAAATTATAATTCATATATACGTATAAATAAGTCGTTATTGATAAGTCCTCATATATAAACAGCGTATACATAAATGCAAGACTCTATAAATATGCATGTGTATGCGGGCAATGTCAAAATATTGCCAACGCATTGTTTGCAAGTAACTTACCTAAATATCTCTTTACTGAGTATTTTTTCCTTACATTATCTGGTATTCCATCGCGAAATAATATAGTATTGTGTAGAAGTTCCCGACTGCCATGTACTTACGCGTTACAAGTAGAAGGGAATAGCACTATGCATGCATCTCATACTTCATAAGTGAATATCAATTTAACGACTCCTTAAGTGGTATGAAAAATAAGAATCAGATTCTAAGATAAATTCTTTCCTACCGCAAGTTCAAAATTGCTTCTCTAAAAAAGTAACTAAATAAATTTGACATCTAGCTAGACGATTCTCTCCTATACAATTGAATGACGCGGGTAACCACAACTAAGTATCTATCTACCTCTGTATATGTTTATTTAAGTGTGTGTGTGTGTGCGTGTGTGTGTGTGTGTGTGTGTGTGTGTGTGCGTGCGTGTGTGTGTGTGTGTGTGTTGATGTTGAATTTGCCGTGACCTCACTTATTTCGCTCGTGTTATCTCTGTTATTCACTCTTTCTACACTGCTGTCCAACTTTCGTATCCCCACACGCAACTCTTTCTCCACAATTTCCTCTTCTGTTCAAGTGTCAGCATTTCCTTAGAGTTCGGCGCCAAGAAAGCTCTGTATATCTCCATAATTTTCCTTTCATTTCATTCAGGACACCTGTCAGAACATTAGATCATCGTTTGTATCCCACATATTTTCTGCTTCCAAATTGTTAAGACTTCATTATATAAATTTTCCGGTATCATTTACTTGAGGCGTGTTACTCCACCTCAAGAGGTGTAAGTTAATTTCTTTCCCTGTAATACCGAAGCCAAGTATAAAAGAAGAAAAAAAAAACGTTTCATGTTAAAATTTGACGGGAAATGTGCAAGTAAAACTCTTTGGGGAAAATTATACTTAGTTAAACCAGACATAATAGCAATGAAGGAAGAGAAAATCGTCTTGGGTTGAACAAAATACAAATAAATTTGATGAATAATTGTAGAAGATATTTTATACAATCTAAAGAGTGAAGAATGCGTCAAGTAAAGCAATATCACGTCTGGGCATAGATTTTCTTCGACCCGAACAAATTCGATGGCTTCCTCTTGGGTAATAGGTAGTTTTTCCAAATATTTTTTTCGATGCTTTGTGCTCATGTTTAAACAAATATCACGTTGATGAAAACAATGTGACCTTTTCTTCTTTACAGCTCCGCCGAGATCACTTTATTTGTGTCAGTTTCTATTTTGTGTGTCTCTCTAGAAATTAAGACATAAGAAGTAACACACCTGACTGTTCAGACGTAATTCGAAAATTTGGCAGGATTATGTATGGGTTTAAGGAAATAATATGAAGGATTATGAAAACTGTCAATTTCATGAATGTCTACGTAGAGTACTGTAGAAATATTTTCCATACGTCATGATATGGAACCGTTCTTTACCTTCCACTTGTTCATTGTGGTTGCATAAATATCAAGTATATGCACTGACAGCTTGTTATCTAAAGATTTGACTTTAAATGGTTTCCAGTGTCTCTACATGTCGTGGGTTAAGTCATGTGAACCAATACAACCTACGGTGCTTTCATATTTTAAATATTTACATTTGTGCCTTAATCTTTGAAATTTAAACTAATAACAGATATTTTTAGTGTTCCTCTGGGTTATTGACTCGATTTTTATTGCTTAATTGGTTATTGACTCAGACCCCTTGAAGGTCTATGCCAACAAAAGGCATATATTTTCAATCTGAGCTTCCGTGAGTGTTTCCATATTACATTTTTCAGCGGTCTGCAGTAGAATTTTGGATCACACAGTGATACATTTAGGTTTTACGACTGAACTTCGAGATCGCTACTTCAATTAAAATTTATATCATTTTATAATTTACAAATTCTACTTTATTTCATTCGATTTGCAACACAGGCAGTTTACAAATTCGACTCTGACATTTAAAATCTTTTGAAAACAACTATGTTGGACACGATATAAAAGAATTACTTCAGTTTTTTTTTTAAATCGCAGTAGAAGTATAGAGAGAAAACATGCTAGATAGTGGCTTGCGGATCATAATTAACCTAATCAGGAAATGCATGGCAAGCAATAGGAGTAATAATCTTTATAAGAATTCACTTGACAATTACAGACGTTTCAGAAGAAAAGCACTCCTACATTTTATTTGGGATGAAATGCCTTCGAGTAGCAATTTTGTTATTTATGAAATCGTTTCCCTGCAAACAATATTTGTTGAAGATAAAATGATTGATACTTCCTTTCATTTAAGCCATTCTCGCAATATTTCACTTTCAAACGCTTTGAAATGTGAAATTAGAATTTGCAAACTGTAAACATCACATTATTTCAATTGAAATGACAATCGAAAAGTTGTACACCGATATCATTAGAGAAAAGGGCAGGACAACATTGCAAATACGCAGAGCGGTATAATGAAAACAGAAAAATCAAAGCTAGAAGAGCGAAGAAATAATAAGCGAAATTTTTATTTCATAGAACTGAGAGAAGTTTTAGAATGAACACGAAAAATCCAGAGTGTTCGGTGGCGTGATGATTTGACAAATTCTCGAGAGAGCAACATTATTAAGGCACATTTAAAAAAATATTATCTCACGTCTTCTTTATAGAGATTATTCAAATTTAAGAAAAAAGATTTACCTTGAATGCTGAGAAACCCTCTGCATGAAGCAGAGTAAAGTATCCTTCCGGGGAACTCCTTGTGCCTGGTTGTTTACATGTGTATGTATGTGTATGTGAGACTCGTCGGTTATTAGCTAATATCCACTAAAATATTGATTTCAGTTTTGGCACAAGGCTAGCAATTTCAGCACCAATACCTTTATCGCAATGAGAGGAAGAAAGGCAAAGGCAGTTTCGGTGAAATTTGAAACACAGAACGTAAAACTGAACGAAGTGCTGCTAAATATTTTGCCAGGCATGCTAACGATTCTGGCAGCCCATCACATTAATATCCATTAAAATATTCAGAATACGCATCAAGAAAATCAAATATAATTAAAGAACACAGCATACGCTACAATAAGAATAATTTAAAACACAACCAAAATAAAACAACCAGCACTCATATGATAGAAATTAAACAAAAAAAAACAAACCGATGAAGTATGAGAGTAAGGGACGATATAGAGCGTTAAAGTCCAGACAAGTGGCATACAAAGGTATACAAATTAGGTCATCATAATGAAGAATGTAAACACATTTTCCAGCATTGTATTTAAATTGCGTATCATTGAAGTTTCAAATAATACTAGATGCAACCCGATCAGTGGTAAAAAGTACTATCGCTTACACTACCATTTCCGACAAAAAATATTTAACCATTCAGCATTCATATACGTAACTATGACACTCTGGAGTGCCTGTATATATATATATATATATATAT
>NC_068987.1:35873456-35874110 GCF_001194135.2 Octopus bimaculoides
AACGTTTAGAGGCTACGCTCTTCAACAGAAAGAAACAAGGAGAGAAACAAGGAGAGAGAAAAATGTGTGTAGAGGTCAGCGATTTATCATGGCGAATGCCGGACAAAAGGGTCGCACAGGTAGCGATCCCAAAACGAACGTGCGTGTGTGTGAGAATGGTTGTGATCTTAACGTATGCATGTGTGTATGTAGGTGTGAAGGTGTGAAAATGTGTGGATGAGAATTTGTCAGTGCTAGTGAATGTGTGGTGGTGTATTGTGAAGTGATGTGTTGTGTGAAATGGTATAGCCTGGTGTGATGTGATGTTGCGTGGTGTGATGTGAAGGTGTTAGGAGCTGGGGAGGCGAGAATGAGGAAAGCACGGGTGGGATGTAGGTTAGGCTGAAGGTGGGGGTAGAAGTAGGGGTATGTGAGTAGACAGTGGCTAGGGCAGGTTGGTGTATGTGGGTAAGTAGACATTGGTGGCAGAGGTTGGGGTAGAGGTGGAGTATGTGGGAGAGAGTTGAGTGGTGGGGTGTAAGGGATGGGATGTGAGGGATGGGGTGTAAGGAATGGGGTGTAAAGCATGGGTTGTAATGGATGGGGTGTAAGGGATGGGTGGGATGGGGTGGGATGGGAAGGAATGGGAAAGTGAGGTAGAAGTGTGTAGGGGTA
>NC_068987.1:35874704-35885141 GCF_001194135.2 Octopus bimaculoides
GAGAATGGCACAGAGCAGGAGTTGCAATAGATTGGTAGAAGTGTAGATGAAGGAGTCGGTGATGCGATAGAGTCGATGATGGGTGCCGGTGAGGAGGGTGGTGTTGGAGAGGTAAGGTCAAGTGCTACAGCGTGGGCGGGAGCAGGGGAACGAGCCAGTTTGGGAGGTTGGGTTGGGGAAGAAGCTGTGGCCAAGAGGTCTCGTAGGTTGTAGGCTCGTTTGAAGGAGGGGATGGGTCGGTTAGGAAAGATGTGTGAGGTGGAGGGTTCGGACTGGTGGCCCCAGAATGCTCGGAGAATGGTGTGTTGGAGAGGTAGGGTGGTGGGATGTTAGGTGAGGGGCAAAGGCAGGCGGGAGACAGCAGGGCGTGTTCGGGGTAGAGAGCTGATGCACGGTCCACGGAACGTGCCCTAGCAAAGGCGGTGTGGATACTGGTGAGGGAATATCTCCGTAGGACGAATTGGCGAGCCATGAGTTGAGACTGCGTCTCAAAGTCATGGTTGCCACTACAGAGCCTGCGTAGACGGAGGAATTAGGAATACGGTATAGAAAGCTTGGTGTGTTTAGGGTGGCAGGAGGAGCAGTTGAGATAAGAGTGTGACTTTGTGTGTTTTTAGTGGGTGGAGTGGTAAGAGTGGATTGATGAATGCTGACCGAAATCTCAAGAAAGGAGGCAGAGGTGTCAGAGATAGTACAGGAGAAGTTGAGGGCAGGATGGAAGGATTTGACAAAAGAGAGGAACGAGTCTAGATGTTCGCAGGAGACTGAGTTGGCACCGATACAGTCGTCAATATAACGGCTATATAGGTCGGGAGTAGGACCAGTGAAACTTCAGAATATTTGGGCCTCAACATAGCCAACGAACAGGTTCGCATATTTGGGGCCTATTCTCGTTCCCATGGCCACTCCACATTTTTCCTTGGCAGAAATCACCCGCGAACGAGAAGCAGTTGAGTGAAAGGCCAGACGAACGAGTGTGGAGTTGTCGGGTTGTGGGTTGGGTCGGAGGTCAAGGAAATGTTTAAGTGCACGCAGCCCCTCGTCGTGAGGGATCACCGTGTAGAGGTTCTGAATGTCGAGTGTGAAGAGAAGCTTAGAGGAGCCAGCAGGGAAGGAGAAGGAGTTGAAAAAACGAAGCGCGTGGTTGTTGTCATGGATGTGAGAAGGGAGAGAAGCCGTTAGGGGTGGGCAAGTACACGGTCAAGGTATTTGGAGATAAGCTTGGTGGGGCAGTTACAGGCGGAGAGGATGGGGCGGCCAAGGTTGTTGGTTTGTGGATTTTGGAGAGGAAGTAAGTGGTGGCGGTGTTGGGTGCGGACAATGAAGTTGGAGGCGGTGACGGGGAGACGGCTCTACTAAATTAAAGGTCTGTTATTTTGATATGTACATAATATTAATGCTTTTAGTACATTGCATGCTATTAAGACAACCATACATTAATAAATCAGTTTATTTTGGCACCAAAGCTTAGAGTAAAGGTATTTAACAAAAACAGTCTGTCTTTGCTACTTCTACAGTAAATTCCCTGAATGAAAATCACAAGAAGAAAGCAGTGATTTTTAATGGTCCCTAGATAAGAGTGCTTATAAAAAATATTTATGTCATAAATTGAGTGGACGGGCACTGTCTTGTTAATGACTGGTTTTAGTTTGTTCTAGTCATCAACAACTTACTTAAGCAGAGGACATACTATCCACCTTTAATAAGCTTCACTGTAACATGAATATCAAGCTCATGGTTACTTAAATCACTTTTCATAAAAGCTTTATGATTTAAACAAAGAGCAAGATGAAAGATTTTATCTGAGTATGAAAGCACTGGAAGAGCAGTACCAGTGAACATTCAGCAAAGCAGTCCTCATAAATTTCTTTCTAGAAAGTCCTATAAAAAAACAAATTTCTGAAGTAATTACTAACTGGCCGTTATATATATATATATATATATATATATATATATATATATATATATATATATGCAACGGTATCTTTTCAGTTTCCGTTTATCAAATGTCACTCAAAAGGCTTTTGTCGGTCCGAGCTTATGAGGGAAAAGATTTGCCCAATGGTGCCACGCAGTTGAGCTGAACCTGGAACCATGTGGTCGGGAAGCAAACTTCTTATCACATAGCCACGCATGCTCCCATATATATTTAAATCTTTACCAAAGGATGTAATCAGCCCCTGGCTACTTGTCTGCGTACAAAATTTGTGTTTCAAAATGCATGACAAGACGCAACACTCCTGAAGTGAGGATACGTCATGAATGTGATTACTTTGTGTAACGATCATTTCTAAAAACTTTCCCCTCTGCATTTATCTATAGTTCACCTAGTTTTCCCGACTGATATGCCACAACTTCGCGTTTATGTTTTTAGATGTCTTCTCGTATACAGACTTTTGTATTACTGCTTCAGTGCAGTACTATTCGAAATTTCTTTTAGACATCTCAAGAACAATTATGCATTCCCCCTACAATTTTTGTATCAATAGATGTATGTGTATTCCTTCTCGAATAAAATTGATCAAAGAGGAAATTATATTTCAACCGTTATCTTTTGGTAGGATTTAACCCCTGTTTCATAGAACAATTTGATCAACTATGAATAAACGAAGCATATGCATTCCGTGATTTAGAGGAATATTTTTATTTCAATTCTTGGTAAAGGAGTGGACGTGTTATATTCGGGAAACGCTTTTTCCTTCTAGTGCCTGCTTTGGTGAGCGAGTGAGTTTATAATGCACAGCAACAACAGCAGCAACTACAACAACACCAACTACTACTACTACTACTACTACTACTACTACTACTACTACTACTGCTGCTGCTGCTGCTGCTGCTGCTGGCACTACTACTACTACTACTACTACTACTACTACTACTACTACTAATAATAATAATAATAATAATAATAATAATAATAATAATAATAATAATAATAATAATTCTTTCTACCATTGGCACAAGGCTCGAAATTTTGAGGGATGGGGAATTGTCGATCACACTGACCACAGTATTTGACTGGTACTTACTTTATCAACCAAGAAAGGATTAAGTGTTGACCTCAGCAGAATTTGAACTCAACATAAGGACGGACGAAATGCCGCTATACATTTTGCCTGGCGTGCTCTCACACACACATACACACACTCACACACACACGTGCGTAGGCAATAAGACATACGTATGTACGCAATAAGACACACGTACGTACGAGTAATTACAGTGTGAGAGTGACAAAATCGGTGACCAAATCAATGAATTGTTTTCTTTGACAAGTAAACATTTGTATTTACGAATATTTACTACAACTGAATCATATTTAATAAAAGGCAATAATTTACTGCAAAACATTAGAGTGCAATTTCATGTTATTTTCATATTACTAAAGATTTTCAATCATAGAAGAATTTCTGAACGTGTTGCATTTTACATTCTTTGCGTATAAAGAATTTTCAAATGCTTGTTTCTATTGTTAATTAGCCCATTGTATGTACCTATATTGATTATTAGCGCCATGATAATTTATAAACATAGTTTATCGATTGTTTATTTACTATTATGTATTCACGTGTTTGTTTTTGGGACATAACATACACGATATATCATATTTACCTTTACAGTTGGGGCGTTATATTTTTACCTTATATTTTCATGCTGTTGTTTAAATTTTCTAAAAATGGTTAATTACTGTCAAACAATAGGAAAAATGATTTGAGTTTGGAGTTGCATATCGTTATGTAACATAATTAGATACGAATATCGACACAATAAAGAAGTATTTAAAAAAGTAACACAATTTGTTTGGTAAAAATATATGCAATGCGCTATGACACAACGTTCATTGCGCTAAATCACACACCGTTATAAAAGTAAGAGACTTTATATCATAGGAAAATATGTAAAATATAGTGAACTAGTAACTTCTATATGGTTACACGTCATACTACAATTAGTTCGCATATCTATCTTGAAATATATTTTTCACGGAAAACAAGAAACAATATATCTCCTGTAGTCTCAGAAGTATGTCAGTTCTGTCCAGAACACAATATACACCAGCGAAAATAAGAAAGCCTAAATGGGGGAAAATATTTCATGTCACATCCTCTTGGAAATTTGAGGCTCCTTTCTCGTAGTATAACATGACATCCGTCCATTCGACGCCCCGCCTGGAAGGCATTTAAGACGGTGAGCTGGCAGAATCATTAGCACGCCGGGCGAAAAACTTAGCGGGATGCCATCCGCCTTTAAGTTCTGCTTTCAAATTCCCTCGACTTCACCTCTCGTGCCATCGGGGTCAATAACATAAGTACCAGTGGAGCACTGGGTTCGACGTAATCAATTTACACCCTCCACCAAAATTGCTCGCCTGGCTTAGAAATATGAAAAAATATGCTATGTGTTCGTTGTATTAGTTGTAGAGGAAATAGTCATGTGAGAATTAGTGCCAACTAAAAGCGTAGTAGGTTTGATTATACTTATATCCATACGGACAAAACACATGCATTCAACAATATTGAGGACTCAATAAATCTCAAATTTTCCCGTACACGGAAGTGAGCACAGACACATGCAAATAGAGGCAAACAATACAAGTACAAAAACTACGCATATATTATATATACAGGGGGTGGACAAAATAATGGAAACACCTTAAAATTTCAAATAATTTTAGCTTAATATGAGGTAGAGCCTCTTTTGGCAGTAATTATAGCTTGAATTCTACGAGGTATGGATTCGTACAAAGTTTGACTTTTTTCCAAAGGAATTTTGTCCATTCTTCAACTCGACTTCTTGTGGTGGTGATGGTGGAGGATATTGACTCCTTATTGTTTTTCTAAAATGCACCATAAATGTTTAATAATATTGAGATCTAGGGACTGTGGTGGCCAGATAAGATGTTCAACTTCACTAGAACGTTCTTCGTGCCATTCAATTACAATTTTAGCTGTGTGGATTGGAGCATTATGATCCTGAAAGATTGCGTTTCCATCCGGAAACAATTCCTCAAACATGAGATGAATTTAGTCAGATAACATGCTTCGATAGACTTCACTAGTAATTCAACCATGAAGACGATACCAATGAGATGGCGGATTTCCAATATACAGCCCCCAGATCAACACAGATCCTCCTCCATGTTTAACAGTTGGAATAAAGCAATCTGTGTCAAATGCTTCTTTTGGCTGTCTCCACGCGTATACTCGGCTGTTGGTCGGAAATAAGGTAAAGGATGATTCATCCGAGAAAATAACATTCTTCCACTGCTCTAGGGACCAATTCTGTAGGTTCTTACTCTACTCTAAACTCTTTGCAACGTTTGTTTTTGAAAGTAGTGGTTTTCTGATTGCAGCCCTCCCGTGAAATCCGGCGTTGTGTAGCTTCCGGCGAACAGTCTTTGTGGAAACTGGGTTCTATATCTTGTCATTAACCTCTGCAGTAATTTCGGGACCTGTACTCTTGTGATCCTTTCTAACAATTTGCGTAAGAATCTGACGGTCCCTATTTCAAAGTTTTGGTATTCTTCTGGAGATTTGTTTCGACGAGTTATTTTTTTCCGTCTTTCTCAAAGGCTGTCATTACTTTCGAGGGAGTACTTCTTGATACACCAAACATGTCTGCTGTTTTCGTTACGCTAGCGCCTGCCATACGAGCACCAACAATTTGACCAATAGATAGTGTCATTTTAATGAATGTTAATGAACTTTTTCTGATTATATCTGTAAAGAAGCAGCAATTTTAGTAAAACATACTAAGCAACACTAATGATAAAGCAAACAACATAAAGAGTAACAAGCTTTAACGGTTTTACAGATATTCCAAAATTATGAAGGTATGAGATAGATAGACAGATAGATACATACATACATACATACATACATAAATACATACATACATATATACATATGTATATCAGGCGGCTTTTAAGTTAATATATAGCTTTTAAGCAGCTGACCCTGAATGGGAAGATCTGCAAACAGATCACTCCCTTGTGTTGGAGAATTTGTTGCAATTGTCTCCTCCAGAGACATATCCTAATGATGTCCATATTCGTCTCAAAAATCATGTAAAGACAATCGCTGAAGACAATGACAATAATGAAGACATAGGAATCCAAAATTTCAGGATTGCAGGTCTGGATTCGGCACTGAAATGTTTTAATTTACTCACGGATTTAGCTTTTAGATAATAAAAATTGTTATCATACAAATAATTTGTTGCAAAATTGATGTACTGTGTGTCCGGATTCGGCTCGGAGTGTTTTTAATTTACTCACGGAGTCGGACTGATTACAAAATGGTATGATATTTTGGGCTATGGTCTCTACGAGTAAAGTTGAATAAATGTGATTCACTGACACACTGACATTCACACTTATATTATATCATATTATTATACTATACGAAGACGGCGAGCTGGCATAATCGTTAGCCCGCCGGGTGAAATGCTTACGGTATTTCGTCTGCTGATTGGTTTTGAGTTCGTATTCCACCGAGGTCGACTTTGCCTTTCATTCTGTCGGGGTCGATAAAATTAGTAACTGTTACGTACCAGTACAATCTCCTTAATCTTTTCCCCGAATTTGAGGCCTTGTGATTCAAGTTAAACATTAAATTTGACACATTTCAACATTAAATTTGACACATTTCAACATTAAACTTGAAGTGTGACACACTGATGTTGACATTTATTCTATTAGATATGTTTAATTTTGGGAAATCTTTATTTCAATTAAAGTATATTTTATATTTATATATCATACACATACACGCCCACACACACACACACATACATACACACACACACACATATATATATATATATATATATATATATACATACATACATACATAATATTTTTTAAACAAACTTTTGAAGCGCCGTATATGTTTCACAGACATGAAAGTAAATTTAGAACGCAGTATTGCTGTGAAAACAGCTGATGGGTGCTGAGTATTTCTCCTTATAAGACGGGAATAAGTTGCCAGTAGGCAGCTACGAGGTTCAACACACCGTAGCCGCCCGCTGGCAACTCTCTTTTCCGTGTTCTGATGATAAATCCCTCTCGGGGTTACCAAATTTTGTTTATAAAATATTCTCTCATTCGAAAAGCAGTTATTTATCATGAAAAAGGTGTACACCCAATCTGTCGATGCTGTTTTCATAGCTATACCGCTTTCGAAATTTACTTTTTCTTCTGTAATACACACACACATACACACACACAAGAGTCGGTGGACAAAAGAAAGAAAGAGGCGGTCAACACAGTTTGATTTTGGTGCCATTTGACTTATAGTTCAATAGGCTTCGTACAGAAATGTAGCTCATTCAGACGTAGGTAAACGAATAGAAACAGACAGGATATCCAATGTGGCTTCTGCAAACAGGGTTGCTATTTATCAAAGCGAGTCCCGATGTGTTGTTAGGTGTGAGATCGACACCAGTTGTATTATTAAGGAGTATTTCTTGGACTGCGTGGCTGAACAACGAACCAATGGCGCCTTTGTGCCAGAAAGAAATTTGAAAGACTATAAAGCCAGCATAAACATGGCCAGCGAGCGTGTGTATGTATCTATATATCAGACGTATGAGTGTATGGGTGTAGGTGTCTGATGTCAATATGTATGTATCAGCTAAGTGGGAGGTGCGCGTATGTGTAACCTGGCAAGTAGGTGAGAGATGCCATCAGCACGTTTCTGCGTGGTTGGTAGGTTGCGTGTATGTTTGAGTTCGAGTACGTATCAGCTGTGTGTAAGAACTCGCTTTGACCAATAGCAGCCTAGTTTCCAGCAGCCATCTTCGACTTCTTATATTTCTCCAATCGGTTATCTGAGCCTGAATGAGCTAGGTTACTTTATGAATCCTATGAAACTCCAAGTCCATGCAGCCAAATTGTTTATAATCTTACAATTTGGTTTCAAATAGCTGTCATCTCTAACGATATGATGATAGTATGGGTGGGAGCTCATACGTGTGCGCGTGTGTGAATGCGTTCGCGCGCGCTCCCCTGTATGAATGTGTGTAGTATGTAGTTTTTCGAAATGAATACCGAATGCCTTGTTAACATCTCAATATAAATTATCTTGTATTTCAACATATCTTTCGTCTGTTCCATTAGAGTTCTTTTTCCTGTAATTCGTTGGATTAAGAAACAAGAGTCTGTGGAACAATGCAGTGTTACATTTATATTAAATGTATCAGTTTATCAGGAGAAAGTAGAGTAAGTGTTAAAGTTGACTTAGCATGCAGAAATTATATGATAATAAATGATTCAATAAACTTGAACCGGATCTTTGGACGTTTTCTAAAATATAAAATATATTTGGCGTTAATCCTTCTGAGGGGAACTAAATTAACTATAAAATTGTGAAAGACTGTCAGACAGGCTGCAACTGCATTTTGAAGGGCATGCGTTGTCGTACATATTGACGTGCTGAGCTTCTCTGCACAACACATTGAAATAAACCTGCTCCTGGAATTTTTATTTATAATATAAAATAAACCTGCTTCTGGAATTTTCATTTACAATATAAAGTAATGTCTGTCATCAGAGACATATATGACGCCTACATAATTGGAAAGTAAAAGAGAACAATTGACTCAGTCGATTAGAGACAAGAGAAATATTGAGAAATAGAAACTGCATTTTAGAATATTAGAGGGACGAAGAGAGAAGAAATATTTCACCATTACTGTGAACGACTAACAACATTTTGAATTACGGGAGGTAAAGCATTTTTCCTACAACGATAGAACAGCGTTATATAAAGAATTATAATACAAATATTAATTATACGATGGACTTGTAATTTATCTGCCAGTTAGGCTGAAGTTAAATCATTTATGTGTATAGTCTAAGGTAAACTAATTGAAAATTTGAGAGTTCGTTTATTCAATGTACGTTAAAATTCCTTAGCGTCATATATATATATATATATATATTGTACATAGTTAAAAGTTACAACAGCATAAATGTTATCATTCATACATGAAGTATACTGTAGAATTTTGGAAAACGAACGAAGTGTTCAGATGAGTTACATATTCTTCTCCAGTGCGGCAAGATAAAATATATCTTCACTACAGCTTTCACAACTGTATATGAAACATTATCATGCGAAATGAAAAAGAAAAACATTCATATTCTTTTCGAAAGTATTCGAAATCATATACATTGAGGAAGAGATGAGAGAGTGTGAATGACTCAGTACCTAACATTACCTAAATCTGCTTTTCTTTCCCACTTTAGAAGTATCAAAGTTAAAGTTGGGGCCAAAGGGAGTTCAATTCAGAGGGTAATCATTTTAATATATAATTCATTTCTGTACTAAATATAAAAGTAGAAATTATTTAACATCCATGACTTACTTCTTTCACACCATTTTTTGAAGAGGCAATGGTGTATTATATACAGATCATAAGGACGTATGGAATACCATTACATGTAAGTAAATGATTCCATATTACGTCGTTGTTTGTTTTATACCACTGCTATGGTCTGGTTGCTCTGCCTGTGATGTTAAATAAATTTGCTCTATGTCTAATGTATTTATCTTGGTTTATTCACTCCAATATTCGAGGTTAGCTTTGTGATCAGCTACTGTGATGAACAAGATGGGCATTGCTTTTGAAATTTGCTTGTCGCACTTGGTCGAGATTGCAGAGTATACTAATATAAATACATAGCACACATACATATACGGGAATATAACCATATACATATATTTATATATGAATATATGTGTGTATGCATACACACACATACATACGTATATATGAATATACATATCTCAATGTATTTATCTCTCTCTCTCTCTCTATATATATATATATATATATATATATATATATATATAAACACACACACACACACACACACACACACACACAACGCATACACACATGTAGTATAAACGTGTGTGTGTGTGCGTGCGCGTGTGTTTATGTTACTATGTATGTATATAAGTATGTAAGGATATGTATATATACAGAGACGTTGTATCTGTATGCTTGTGTGAGAACTTACACACAAATACAGACAGACGCACGCACACTTACACACGCACACAAACACAAACACACAGACACTCGCACAAGCATGTCTTCAGCTGTCTGACATTTGTATCCGCATTTGCATAAAATACCAGTGTGATTTTATGACTGTAAACACAGCCAATCCACTTCATATAACTAACAAAGCAAACAGATTTCTTCATAACACCTACTTTATTCAGAAACTGAAATTATATTCGCTAATGTATGCGAAGAGATCGAAGAGATGGTATGTATCAGATATATACAGGTTGGTAATAACTCGAAAGCATTTTATCACATGCCTGTTTGATCAAGGGAGATATGTGCCTCAGCACGGACAGCAAAATAGAAATATACATATATATACATACATACATATATATATATATATATATATATATA
>NC_068987.1:35885329-35891009 GCF_001194135.2 Octopus bimaculoides
ATATATATATATATATATATATATAAATATATATACATACATATATATATGTACATATATATACATATATATATATATATATACATGTATATACATATATATATATACACACATGCACACAAGCGCTCACACAGCCACTCAGACGCGCGCACACACACACATACACATGCACACACACATACACACACATACATGAATGTATATACATATGTATATGACATACTGCTAATTTATTTACCTCTTACAATGCTGAAAGCAGCTGTGTCATTAAGGTATATACGTTGTATTACTCTAATTGAAATTTTGATACCTCGTTTCTTAGTCACTATAGGCAGCGTCTTTAGAATTCCACAAATTGCTGCGTATACTTTTGTATGTGCGTGCCTATGTGTAGGTGTGTCTGTGTGTGTGTGCATGTGTGTAACTATAAATACGCATATACACACACTTGTACATATGTATACACAAACACATACACACATATCTATTTATATTCACATGCATATGCTATACATATAAGCAGGTATGACATGTACATAAATGCAAAAATGCATGAATCCAAGCATTACTTATAATACGATATGCATTTGTTTAATTACAATATCCGTGTGTGAAAGTTATCTTTATGTCGTTGATTTTTTTTTTAAACTTTATTGTGGATCGCATTGAAAATTTCCTTCGCTAGAATTTATTCCATTATCTTATCAGATTTACCAAATTATATTCCCTGTTTATCTGATGTTACTATTTAAACATGTTTCTTCCAATTAGTACGTAGTGGATGTGATTCTAAGAACTGTTTTATACTACCAATAGATGGTACCAAACATTTTGCCAATTGTTTGGTTTGTGGACATCATTCCTGTTTAATTCTTCCTTCATCTGAATGTATGAATAGGTCACTGAATCTTCTTAACATTCTCCTCCCTGTTAAAAGGGCCACTGTTTGATTTCCCTGAAGGTCTGTATTTATTGCAGCTTTACTTAAATATATCGAGCAATAGAAAATGACATAGTTAGATATGGGAAGGCCTATTTTACCGAGCCCTTAAGCAGAGAAGAAAATATTTCGAAAATTGTTTCACTTTATAATGCTATTTACGCTTCCAATTTCTCTAATATCTCAACCATTTATACGAATTTACATACTGACTTGGAAAATATATGTAGCTAAAAGAACAATTTACCTACATGCATCTTAGATAAGGATGCACTAGTAGTGTAAAGATTTTAGATCTAGAGATATAAGAGAACGATTAGTAATATCTTTCGTATAGTTGAGCCATCGCATCAATAAAACGTGCACAAATAATCCATATTATCGTAATATTCAGAACAATGCGTGCTCAGAATGATACTTTTGAAATATAACGTGAACGTAAACGGCATATAACATCATAAAAATTGAGCTTAGGAAGACTATTTTATATTTTACGAGTGCTGTGCTTGTAAATCGGAAATGAATATAATATATGTTAGTATATACATTGTAATTACTTGTGTTTTATGTAGAAGAATATATCTTACGAAAACATGAACATAGGCGCAGGTGTGTCTGTGAGGTAAGAAGCTTGTGTCTTAACCACATGGTTCCGGGCTCAGTCCTAGTGCCTGACACCTTAGGCAGGTGTTTTCTACTATAACCTCGGACCGACCAAAGCCTCGTGAGTGGATTTGGCTGACAGAAACTGAAAGAAGTCCGTCGTATATGTATATATGTATATGTTTGTGTGTATGTGTTTCTCCTACCCACCATCGATTGACAACGATGTTGGTGTGCTTACGTCCCCTTAACTTAGAGGTTCAGCAAAAGTAACCTATACAAAAAGAACTAGACTTACAAAAAATAAATGCTATGATCGATTTGTTCGACTAAAGGCGCTACTCCAGTATGGCCGCAGTCAAATGACTGAAACAAGTAAAAGAATAAAGTGTTCAATGTAAATGGTAACGGCCAAAAAATTCATAAACCGAAATGCATTTTTAGCTGTTTCGAACGCAAAACTCATATAAATATCTCGCTTTTCAACAACTTTGCAATTATATTGAGAATGCTCCTTCATATAAATTTTTGACCAGAAAAGTAGAACTTCAAGAATTCGAGATTTATTAAAGTTGTTCGTTTGCTTAGGTCTCTACAAATGTATGACATCTTGAGTTACAGTTGAAATACTGCAATCAATAATCGATTGAATGAATTATTGCTCCATTCAGTGCTTCCCAAACGAATATATACAAACAAACAAAAATATTACACTATTTGCTGAACTTTTTGGAGTAGCAAGTGAGGAGTAGCCTTACTATTTAGTGTTATTGTATAGTTGTACAGGAAACAGCTCCACGACCATCATCACTTAAAATTATTTAACTGACAAATGTTGTTTTAATTTTCTAATTAAAACAACAAATTTGGAGGAATGCTAATAATTTATTTTAACTTTTCGTGACACGGAGATAATTTACCAAGAAATAAACGGTGCTAAAATGAAAAGGAAAAACAGGGAAAAAATGTCAGTGAGTACAAACTAAAGTAAAAACAAATATCAGAAAATTATCTTTGGCACATTCTTTTAATTTTTGCACTTTCTTGTAGCCTATTGATTTTGCAGAACATTTTAGCGTTTCCTGGTTATCAAAATATCTCTTCCTTGCGGATGTCGGGAGAAATAAAGACAAAAACGAACGAAGAATACATAAAATAAAAAGATGTCAAGTTTCCATGAAATTTATTTAATAGCTTTTGATAAACAATAAGGTTAATGAATTCCAGCAATACGTTTAATTCACTGCGTATTTTTATTTTCCTATACCTCTTATTTGTTTATTTATTATTAGCTAGTATCATATGGCTTGTATTTATTCACTTGTTATGTGATGAGAGAAGAGACTGATTTCACATTAGTCTGAAATAGTTTCTTATGGTTTCCTAGCAGATTATGAATGAGGCACGGGTCAAATTTGTTGCGAACAAATTCAAAAAGCTGGAACGAAGTCCATTAATAGGCTGGGAGAGAGGTATAATTTTGTTAGCTGAATTTTCTTTGTTTTGTTTTGAATCTAACATGTAGAAATGGATTGTACAGCAGGTAGGTAATATTAATGTAACATGAAATTTTTCAGTTCGATTATGAACACTTATACGGCAGAACCAGTATATCCAACTGCATTGATTACGTTTGAAAATAGAGGGTGTGCAGACTAAATCAAATCATAAAGAGTTTTATATATTCAGTTATACTTATATCGCTAACAATATCTAATATCTAATGTGTAATGGCATATATTGAGAAGGTTATCTAGGAAACAAATATGAAAAAGATGTGTAAATGTGCTGACAAAATTTTCTGATTTCTAGCTAAACACCGAAATAACACGTGAACATAATTGTACTAACTCTGATGTTTTTGTGGGACAAGTTTCTTCTAATACAAACAAAACTCAAATACAATAATGTCACACATTTGTAATACTGTGAGTTGTTAAACTCAGATTCAATGTGCTTAAGCAAGTAATTATTTAACATAAATTCTTGTACTGAAGTCTAAAATGTAAGAAAGCTAAACTGAGAAATGAGCAATAAAGTCAGTTGCTGACATGTTGTGGGACAATATAGTTAATGCAGAATTCAGTACACTTAAATATAGTTTATGGAAACCAAAGTCGTATCCGTGTTAGTAGACTTTTCCGATAAAGTACTCTCTACATTGTCTTATCTTGTTGATCAACTGAACTATGTAAATATATATCTCTATATATACATATATGACAGATTCTCCCACCGAAGACATGCCGAACGACATGCACAAATGATTTGTCCATACTACGCACTATGCCGATGAGCATATGGCATAATGGTTAAGAGCGCTGGCTACTAACCCCAAGATTCCGAGTTCGATTTCAAGCAGTGGCATGAACAATAAAAATAATAATAATAACAATAATAATAATAATAATAATAATAATAATAACATCGAAAAATACCTTAGGAATGAGAACCCAGGTTCGAAATTTCCCCAAGACACCTGAAGAAAGCTGGAGGGTATATCAGCCGAAAGGTTGTGCTAAAAACAAACAAGATGAAGACAAGTATCCGTCGAATGTAAATAATGTAAATAATGTAAATAATGTAAATAAGTTGTACCAGATTCCATATTACATTCATTATTCATAATTGACCTACCACACACACACACGCACACACACACACACACACACACACACACACACACACACTCACACGCATATCTGGCCACCACAGTCCCAAGATCTCAATATTATTGAACATTTATGGTGCATTTAAAAAAAAAACAAGTTGGGAGTCGATATCCTCGAGCATCATCGCTACAAGAAGTGGAGACTGTTTTAGCTGAATGATGGACAAAAATTACTGTGGAAACAATTCATACTTTGTACGAGCGCATACCTCGTAGAATTCCATCTGTAATTACTGCCAAAGCCGGTCCTGCCCCGTGTTAAAATTAATTTGTTTGAAATTTTAAGAAGTTACCACGATTTTGTCCAACCCCTGTATGTCGGTCATAGAAATGATTTAAATAACACCTTGTGCGTTTGTCTCCATATTATATATATATATCTGTAAACACTCTTTCGTTTGGTCTCCATGTCAGATGAGAGGATTTCCGTGTTTATTTTTCTTGTCTTTATCCGTTAATCGTTTCCATTGTCCATTCCCATTTATCATTACTAGACTCATAGCACCTGCAGCGTCCTATCATATTACCCCATCTATCGATATCCTTCCTTCAGGCATTGACCATTCTTTTTCTCTTTCATCATTACGCCTGTCTCTTCCTCTGTGTTTTTCACGTTTACAATGTCATTTAATATTTTTAGTCCTTCATACTACTTACTATATTCCCTCTCTGCATACATTTATCTCTCCCTTCCTCCCACTATCTCTTTTTCTTCTTCACCATCTCACATGCAGAATCACTCCTCTCTCTATATATATTTCTCTCTCTCTCTCTCTCGCCCTCTCTCGCTTTCTCTTTCTCCATAAATTCTTGTATGCTGTGCCACCTCCACTGCAAACCAATCCAAAATTCTTCACTCCTATACAGTCTTTTTAATTGAAATTTCTTTGAATTGAGATGCCCTTTAATTATTGACCCTTCTTTCTTGCCATTTGATATTTCGATCTTATTGTTCCCCTTTTTTCTCCCGTCACGATGTTCAGTTCCGTCCCTCTCTTGTTTCGTTACCTCCACTCCTACTCTGCTTTTCTACAGCTAATTACCTATAACTCCAGACTTCGACTCGTATTCTATGGCTCCTGAATTTCTTTCCTCTTTTCTTTTACACTACTACAACTACCGTTTGGGTGTTCTTCAATCCATGCCTGAACCAAAGTGTAATGCTTGAATTAATGTATATATGCAATAATACAGACGTGTGTACATATGTATATATGTGTGTTTGTGTGTGTGTGTGTGTGTGTGTGCGTGTGGGGGGGGTGCATGCGTGCGTGCGTGTTAGATAAGGGTTGTTAATGGAATAACACTGCTTTTTACGTTCATAAACCGCTTAGCTTTACGGCGCATCGTCAGATCCCAAACGTGTTTTTCATAAAGGTATCAAGGATATACAACACGATGAGGTCACATATATCCGAACTGTCGCACGCACCCACCGCTACATTAAAGGAGCCCTCTGGATGAGA
>NC_068987.1:35891484-35896346 GCF_001194135.2 Octopus bimaculoides
ATTTAGGCTTTTAGTCGCCTAACACGCTTTAGAATTTTTAGTCGATCGTATATACCTTCTTGATAAGCCGTTCTATATATATTGTAGTTTTATTTGGTAAGTAGCTTGCTTACCAGCCACATGGTTCCGGGTTCAGTCCCACTGCCTGTCACCTTGGTCAAGTGTCTTCTACTATAGCCTCGGGCCAACCAAAGCATTGTGAGTGGATTTGGTAGACAGAAACTGAAAGACGCCCGTCGTATATATGTATATATATGTATGTATATGTGTATGTGTTTGTGTGTCTGTGTTTGTCCCCTAGCATTGCTTGACAACCGATGCTGGTGTGTTTATGTCCCCGTAACTTAGCGGTTCGACAAAAGAGACTGATAGAATAAGTACTATGCTTACAAAGAATAAGTCCCGGAGTCGATTTGCTCGACTGAAGGCGGTGCTCTAGCATGGTCGCAGTCAAATGACTGAAACATGTAAAAGAGTAAAGAGTAACGAGTATATAATTTTTTTACCATCTGTATTTTTTATATATTCATACTTTTTATATGTTAGAGGTCATGGTAATATTTATATAGGATCAAATGTATAGAAGAGTGGTGCCATAGAAAGCCGCTGACTCGATTTTGATGTTTGTTCTCTAATCAATGTTTATATATATATATATATATATATATATATATATGAGGGGCGCTGAAAAGTTCCTGGCTTTAAGGATATTGTGAGGGGCCTGGTTGAAGTTGCTGCCTTCCGAGCTCTTTTACAGGTCTTAGAAAAGCTGAAGGACCGCTGAGAGGGAGATATGTTGAATAAAATCGTAATTACCTTATCCTCCTGTATTTCCTTCTACTCAAAGCCAGGATCTTTTCAGCATCCACTCATATTTATATGCGCGTGTATTTATGTATACACACACATACACAGATACACACACATATACAAACACATAGACACACATACACATATATATGTGTACACATTCATACATGTAATAATATAAGTATGTGCGTGAGTTTCAGAGTATGTTTAGCAGTATTTATATGTGTATGTGTATCTGTACTTACATATACAATCGTGATTGGTATTTGCCAGATATAAAGGTGTATCCGTAAGTTGTATTCCGATTTTGCCCCAAAATGTGAGTGAACTGAGATAAGTATTGGAATGGCAGCAATTGCACATCGGATCGTTTTATATTAGCTGTACACTGTTCTACACTCCTTATTCATAACATCACACTGCTTAGTGATTTTCTAATTTACAAAGTGATTGATTAGAGTGGTCTTAAGCCAACTAGGTACCAGCAAAGACGAGAGGAATTTTATCCAGGACCTCAGATAAGATATTAAAAAAGGCTTATCCTGAAATTACTTTCATTGCTTCAAATGCAAGAATAATTCGATGTTAATAGCTGTCTACAAACAGAAAGGCCACTTGATATTTTGATCACAATATCACATGAAAAGTTTATTCGAATTAAAAGATATATTTTCCTCCTCTCTTAGAATATATGAGAATCAAATTGTATTAGTTTTTACATCAAAGCAATGCTTTCAATAAAGCTATAATTTTAATACTTAATTTAGTGTAAAGTATATCCAAGCAACGGCGGTATTTTTCTTGAAATTCAATCCAGTATGGACAGGGTGCTAGGCTAAATCTGACGGTTGGCATAACAGGAAAATAAAGTACAATATCTCATCCACAGATGAAAGTATTTAAAAAAATCTTAGCATATCAACTAAATTATGGCTGGTAGATAACTTTTTACTCAAATAAGCCACCCTCAACTACCACTTTGCATATTTTGGCAAGTAGTCCAATCCAGCTGCCACGCATATTGCTTTCGAGCGTCAATCCTCTCTAGTCAGGGTCTGATTATTGTCTCCGGTAGCTTCACATAGCCTAGCTATCCATCTATATTGAGCCTTAGACCATTTTCAGAGATATGGGGACGAATCTTAGTATACCCACAGTGTCCCTTCCTGCTGACCATGGTTTCGTTTTCTCCGTTGCAACCATCCATCTTACGTCTTACAGCATATTGACACCCAGCGCGAATCATCATGATACAGTAAACTCTGTTCCAAAATTCAGTTGGCTTCCAAGCCTCGATATCAGCTTTTTCTAAATAACAGCATTAATATTTGTGCTTCCCACCCCCGTTGACTCTTCACCAACATATCAAGATTTTCATAGAGAAAACAAAAACCAGAGAGACACACAAAATCATAAAATTAAGTCCGAACAATCTCTAAGCATGAACTAATGTAAAGGATATATCTGATAAACGATACGGTGAGATTCTATACTTCAAACTAAAATGATAATTCGTTTACAATAACGCTTAGCCTTTGAAATATCTATATATACTCCTCGATATCATTGACCACGCAGTAAACAGTTTTTTAATGCAATTTAGTGTGTCACACAGATATAGTGATACGCATGCACACACGGCGCATAACGTTTTATTGCGAATATAACGACTGAGAGGAACAGAATCGGCAGAACATTTAATGCTTGGATAAAATGGTTTTTGCCTAAAACGTTAAAGCATTTTGTGCAGGTTTTTATATTTTAATTTCAATTCGCGACGAGTTCAACTTTTTCTTACTCTTTCATATTTTCCGTGTTGATATTATAATATATATTCTAAACTTATCTGAACTTTTTTCTAGACTTTTCTAAGCAAAAATCAACAGTTGAGAAAACAAAGCTTATTATTGTTACGCGATCTTTGAAACTTGACAGGTTGGAAAGCTTCTAAATTATTCTAGTTCTGAGAAGAATTACAATCCTAAATATAAACACAATATCTTGTATAAAAAGGTTTCAAATTTCAGTGATAGGGACTGTTAATTTTATTAATCCCAATTTCAAGCGCTATTTTATTTTATTCTTAGCAAGTATAAGATGCAAAGTCGACTACTTTTGAGTTGCAGCTCAAGAACCAGAACATATACCGCAAGTTATTCTGTCTGAAACTTTGATAAAGATTATAAAGGGAAACGCTTATTCAAATATAAGTCTGTTATCGCCAACACAACTTGAAAGTAAAATTACAAATATTTTAATATTTCTATTACTCTAACAACTACGAAGTCACTCCTACTGTGATTTGTAAATTCAGTTAGCTTTCGTTGTTGCAGAATGTAGCGAAGAAAATATATTAAAATGGACTTGGAAAATTAGATTGACTGGCAAATATTCTATCTCAAGATACATCTGTGCGACAAAGCTCTTTCTCTGAAATTGGATATTTGTAATCTGTGGAAATCTATGAGATATTCGGAGAAACATGTCCAGTTAAAGTAGAAGATACGGCTCTGCAACATCTGCCTTAGAAATAAGAGAAAATAGAACCACTAACTGGTCATACAACCTGAAAGAAAATGCTCCCAAATTTCATCCAAATATCATATTTCAATGTCACAAAACAATGAGGATGTTGTATGGTATAGTTCTATATATACTATCATTAGAGCAACTGTGGTTATGTCTTGTCATTTTGTCTGAGTTATGTCGCAAAACAAGAATAAAATAACAACATCTACTACTACTAATTGGTAATACAACCTGGCAGAAAAAGTTATCAACTTTTATCCAACTAACATACTGTGATGACACAGAAGGAAGGCCAGGTTGTATATGGTTCTATATATACTGTCATTATAGCGAATGTAGTCATGACTTGTCGTTTGGCCTGAGTTATGACGGGAAACAAAAATAAACATGACAACAAGAACGATGACTATTTGACATTGTAGCCTGTATGTGATTATTCACACAGTTGGAAACAACAGCCAAGATTTCTTCCGATTGCACTCCTCTATAGAAATGTAATGATATACTGAATGATGTAGTCCTAGAAATGTCATGCTTAGAAAGAAAATATAAATGTGAGATAGGCATGGCTGGATAGAGAACTGCTAAATACATTTGAACATGCAAACTTAATAATGATGCAGTAACAAAAGAGTACAGTAAAAATTCAGGTATGAACGTGCATTCGTCCTCCTACAAATTATCAACTTTAAATATCTTCATCATTCAATTACTTAATTCAATACTTGATAGCATTCTTCTATATGAAGCCATTTTATCTGCTACACATTAATAGAGATCAAAGGAACACTCACCATTGACAATCTGGCGTTGATACTACAGATATGGGTTCACAAACATCTCATCATACAACAAATTATCAATGCGATCTTGGAGATAACTAATGCATTATAACTCTATCTTCAGTGAAATTATATCGGTCCGAAGACGGAAGAGAAAATCTGGTTTGCGATAGTGATTCTATTTGAAAATAGATGTTAATAAGAAACTTTATGGATAGAACTTCAAATGTTTCGGATATCATTCTGCATAAATATAATTATGACCATTCACATCAGACTACATTGGAGAATGTAAATGCCTGTGTTAAATAACTTTGTCTTCCTGTGCAGGCAAATGTATTTGTGGATATGTTTGGTATTCAGCTCACAATCATGAAGATGTGGCTTTACTTTCAGAATGTAGCGTGGTGTACTTTCCTCCTGAGGAGCACGCGATTTTCCCAATTTCGCTGCTGAAACTAAATGAGTTTGAGTGTGTGTGTGTGTGTGTGTGTGTGTGTGTGTGTGAGTATGCGCGCGCGTGAGAGTGAGAAAGAGAAAGAGAGTTTGTGAGTGTGTCTATA
The DNA here is from genome assembly GCF_001194135.2 of Octopus bimaculoides. Taxonomy (NCBI): domain Eukaryota; kingdom Metazoa; phylum Mollusca; class Cephalopoda; order Octopoda; family Octopodidae; genus Octopus; species Octopus bimaculoides. Next base: position 35,896,169 of record NC_068987.1, read on the forward strand.
GCACCTTGGGCCAGTGTCTTCTACTATAGCCTCGAGCCGACCAAAACCTTCGGAGTGGATTTCGTAAAAGAAAATGCAGATTGGGAAGCTAATAATTGTGGAGGCGGTTTCCTCAACTAAAAATATTTAAGACCATGCTCCAGCATGGTCATAGCCAAATGACTCAAAAAAGTAAAAG
>NC_068987.1:35897199-35897651 GCF_001194135.2 Octopus bimaculoides
ATATATATATATATATATATATATATATATATAAATATATATGTATGTATTTATTTATGTATGTGTGTATTAGACAGAATGAGATAACAAAGCCAAAGGTGTGAGTAGATTTCAGGACATTTATAATGAAATAGACTTTCAGTTAGGGGATATTATGGATATCCCTTCATCAAAGAAGGTATGAGAAAATATTTGACTTCGAAATACAGCGGGAAAGGAAAGGATAGGGAATATTGAAGAAAATAGGAGAATGAAAGTAGGAATAAGATATATGAAGATATTGTACTTTCAGCTCCATTATTCGAGGAAAATGTTGTACAGAAGTGGTAAAAAGGTTTCCTGTTTATGGTATGTAAGTGCGTGTTTAGTCATTTCAAAATATGGAGCCGTAGAGTCAGTGTTGTTCATTCGATATATATATATATATATAGAGAGAGAGAGAGAGAGAGAGA
>NC_068987.1:35898847-35904512 GCF_001194135.2 Octopus bimaculoides
ATATATATATATATATATATATATATATATAGAGAGAGAGAGAGAGAGAGAGAGAGAGAGAGATGAGTTTGCGTGTGTGTATGCGTGTGTATGTGTATGTGTGTGTTAGAGACAGAGAGAGAGAATGAGGGAGGCAGAGACAGTGTGCGTGTTGGTGTGTATGCGTTGCGTTTGTTTGTATATTTGTATAAGCGTGTGTTAATATGTATAATGCTACAATGATCTTAAACAGAGATTGTTACAAAAATGTATACACTTAAGCATTTCGATATATTACACAAAAATATAATATATCCATCGTGTGGTGAATAGAATATATATAAAATTTATTTCAGTTGTTTTCCTCAATAAACAAAACTATAATAATACAATTTCATGAATACATAAACACATTTTATATTACGCGTGTGCATCTAAGACAGTAAACTGGCAGAATCGTTATCATGCAGGACAAAATGCTTAGCGGCATTTCCTCCATCTTCACAGTTGATAAAAGTGCTAGCTGCGTGCTCGAGTCGATTTAATCGACTTATCCTACCCCTGAATGTTCTGGCCTTGTACTAAATTTTGAAACCTGTGTATCAAAGGCGATGAGCTGGCAGATTTGTGTGCACGCCGGGCAAAATTCTTTGCGGCATTTCTCTCGTATTTACATTCTGAATTCAAATTTCACTGTGGTCGACTTTGCTTTTCCTGTTTCCGGGATCGATGAAATAAGTACCAGTTGAACACAAAGGTCAATATAATCGAACACTCCCACTCCTGAAATTAAAGGTCTTATGCGAAAATTTGAAATCATCCTTATATGTGTGACATAAGGCGGTGGGTGTTCAGAATCTTAAGCACGTCGGACAAAATGTCACTAATAATTTTCTCCGGTGATCGAAGATATAAAATGCGATCTACGTGAAAATAAAGGTAAGGTTATATCACAAAATGTTTAGGGATTCCTTCAAACATAGCCAACAAGGAGCATGCTCGATCTGGTATGGAGAGCCAGAGACTATAAGGGACCATGTTATGCTGTATGGTATCTTCATACTCTTAATGTAATGCACTTGGTCAGCTAGATAAGTGAATTTGCTCTGCTCTTCAAACTTCAACGAATCTAGATCGTTGCTTGAAATCAATCGTAGATCCAAAAGAGTGCTTAAAAAGATCATCAAAAAATACCTTAGGAATGAGAATCCAGGTTCAAAATTTCCCAAAGAGACCTGATGAAAGCTGGAGGTTATATCAGCCGAAACGTTGATTTAACAACAAACAAGATGAGGACAAATATCCGCCAAATGGAAATAATATAAATAATGAACTTTCTAGCTTCTATTTTATTAGGATTCTTATCGTCAGTACTTATTTCGTCACTATCGATTTGGTTGTAAAATCTCTTCTTGTCACTCTCAAATAATTTATTTTGTTGATACTGATTTATTCCTTTCTGGTAACTCGATTGAATACCGGTTACTGCTATGATACGCTGTTTTCACTCTTCTACTACTGTCCCAAATCTTTTTCCTTTGAATAAGTATCTTTTCTCGGGGGAAGATTTGCATCTTATGTTTCCTAACTTGTTTGTTTTCTAGGCTTCTATTTTACTCAGAACTTATCATAAAGTCTTCCCTTAATTCTGTAGTCTCCTTTTCCACATTTACTCTTTTTAATCCTTCTCTTTGAAATATTTAATCTCCTAGTGACTACTAACCCTCCTCCATAGATAAATTAGCTAGTGACTCCAATATTTTTGGTATCTATCCTATTTATTATAGAATCTACTTCCCTAATCATCTCTAGCAGCTTCCTTCTGTTGGTACCTTTTAATGCTGGCGAATTTTATCACTTAAGTGACTGGTTCCAGTTGTTCATTCTTTATTGGTAGCGCTATTATTAATTTTTCTTTTAGGTTCTTCTTTCGTTTGAGCTGTATCTCTGATGCTGTTTGTCTTTCCGACTGACTGGGATTTCTTTTGCAGTTCTCTTGTGATCTCTTTTACCGGCAATTCTCTCATCGACTTTCTTCTTATAGTATTAGCTTAATAATCTAATCTCAGCTCAGTCACTTTAAACCTACTCTTCTCAACCCAAAGTGTTAACATTCGTTTTCTATCGCCCCTTCTTTTAGGTTCACTTTCTAAGTAGCACTGCATCTCTTTTCTTCGCTGGTCTACATCCATCTCTTTGCTGTATTATCTGCAGATGCTGTATTATGATAACTGTTGTGGACAGTCTGCGTCTTTAATGAACCACTGTCTAGCGAGAGGTCCTGCTTCATTTTCGGAGACATGTCTGTCGCAAACTAAGCTAAGGTAACGTTCGTCATTATAGTCATCATATCTATCATTTTTCGACATCTGATAGTTTCAATTAACTTTCTATTGCATTATTTTTGTGCACCTCTGTTCTGACAGGGTTGTGTGTGCAGCCTTTTTTTTTTGTTTTGGTGGTGGAGGATATTGTATTATATCAAGACGTTTTGTTATGGAATTTCGTTTGAGTGTTCTGTTGCATTAGTCTGATTATATTGTGCGTTGTTCGTGCAGCGCAGGTTGTGTACTTCTGTCGGTGTTGGCCTTCTATGACACATGTTGGGTTTTTTTTCAGTTTTCTTTTTGTATTTACAGCATGAGTTTATTTTTGTATGTCCTTGCTGGGCTGTTGCATAGTTGTGTGTGTGTGTGTGTGTGTGTGTGTGTGTGTGTGTGTGTGTGTGTGTGTGTGTGTGTGTGTGTGTGTGTGTGTGTGTGTGTGTGTATGTGTGTGTGTATGTCTGTCTGTGCGCGTGTGTGTGTGTGTGTGTGTGTGTAACTCATAAATCAACTATTTTATAGTATTTATTTATGATTATCCGTCCGCCGTTCTTCCACTTGTTGTTGGTTTTGTTATGAATACCGTTAATCATTATTTATTATTCGTACCATGCTATTTGTTCTTTTTAGCTATCTAATACTTGCCTGATTATTCTGGCCGTGACAAAGAGGCAAAATATTTGTAACAGTTCTATTGTGTACGCTATTCCAATTTCATCTATATTTGTTTTGATGTCTTCTGATACTGTTCCCAGGGACCCAACAATGAATGTTACTATCCTCAATTTCCATAGCTGGGATATTGCGTATTCAAGAGTGTTGTATCTATATATCTTTTCGCCTGCTTTCTAAAATACTCGTGAGTCAAAGGGGAATGCAACAACTATATAGCATATATGGTGCACCTTGTCCACCAACACTAGATCCGGTCTGTTATACTCTGGTACCTGACCTGTATGCGTTTTGGAAATCCCAGGTCATTTCGCTAGTCTCTGACTCCGCCATTTTCTGCGGTTTGTGTTCATACCATGTCTTGCCGCTCTCTAGCTCCCACTTTTCACAGTTTCCAATGTAGCGCTTTCGCTACCTGATCGTGTCGCCACAATTTGTAGCGGTGTGGAGCATGTCTAGGGGATTCATTTGTGTTATGGACAATGGTCTCATCCACTATATTGCAGATGCGGCACAACGTGGACACTTGCTCATTGCTGAGGTTGACACTCCAGTTCGTGGCCAAACCTTGGTCTTGCATTGCCGGTATAATGCTCTCAGTCTCTTTTTTCAAGAGTTCATCGGCCAATCTTACCTTTTTTTTTCAGCAACGTCTATTGTGACTACATGGAATTGATTGTTTAGTCCCTTCTTGCGTAATTCTATACATATCCGTTTTCTACTTCTTCCTTTGCTTTTCTTGTTTCTCTTCACTCAAATCTGGCTCGTTCCTAACTGCCACTATCAAAGTTTCTTTCCTATGGGCTAGATATCTCATTAAGCTCTCGAGTTTGATACGGACGCAGTCTAACAGATTTATGAATCCCCTAACTTCAATTGCTCTCTTCATGCACAGGCGATGTCTGCACGTGGATGATGGGTTCCATGCATCGTTAGGAGCTTTCTTGCCATCCTTTATCTTGGTCAGTTGTTGTTCCAGTTTTAGTTTAGATTTCAGTTCTATTACAGCTTTCCTTCATAATTGTTAAGTACTATGACCTCTTTTGGTATTTGTCAGCTTCCTTAAAGATTGAAAACACAACTCTGCGTGCCTTCGTTACGTGCTGTGGTTTGTTGTGATGCTCTAATTTTTAATGTATTGAAAGTGTTTTACATAGGATGTTTGCCTAGTTGTGCTATTTTTGTATATGTAAGCTTCCTTAATGAATGAAAACCGTTTTTTTTTTGTTCGTGTTTTGTGGCTATTTGTATTAGTTTTCCTTACTTATGAAGTAGGTAATTCTGTAGTCCTATGGTGGTTAATATGTAATAGTTTTCTAGCTGTATAAGGCCTCTACCAACTTTGATATATCGTATGTATAACATTTCTAAGTCAGATTTTGAAGGGTGAACCCAGAATCCTGTCATTATTTTTCTTGTTTTCCTGTCTGTTTTGATTAGTTCATTTAGAATAAAGTTAAGAGCATTGTAGCTGTGACTTATAACTGGGACGGCTGGAGTGTTGATAACTATCATTTTGATTTTCGCAATGAGCTCTGTTTTTCGTATTAATCTAACTCCTCTATCGTATTCTTTTCTTATCTTCTCTTTCATTTGTCTATGTTGCATCGTATCTTGTTCCTAAGTATTTGTATGTCTGGCTTTGGTCTAATTTTCTTATTTCATTTATCTAACGTGATGTTGTTACTCTTAACTAGTTTTGCTCTTTTCAAAGTTGCTTTGGCACGTTTTCCTAAGCCAATTCTCATGTTTATTTCTTTGGTAAATCCATGTAACTTCTTTAGTAATGTTTCCAGCCGTTTATCATGTAACAGTTTTAGGTCATCCATACATAAGGGATGACATGTTGTTTTGTCGTAACAGTTATATCCACATCCAGTTCTGTTTAGCATGTCAGATAAAAGTGTCAGACCCAAGCAGAAGAGGAGTTGAGAGAGCGTGTCTCCCTTGAATATTTCTTTTCTAACGTGGTTGGCATTGATTTCTATGAGTCCCTCTTTTTGTCTGAAGTTGTAGCATTGCTTGCCATTTATTCATAGAATGTGTTATATATTTCATGATTTTTTATGCTACCTTGTTGATCCCTAGAGTTTCTAGGATCTATGTGTGGAGAATAATCGGTCCAGGCCATACTTAGACACTTCTTCTTTCTGAGGCTGTCTTCAGTTATGTCTTTATTGATCAGTTGCTGATATTTGGAACTGCATGAGACCTTGCAGTATCCCATTTGCTCATCTGAAAACAGGTTGGTTTCTTCCAGATGTTTGCTCATTTTCTACGATATTATTGCAGTAAAGGGTTTGTAAATTCTAGGGAGACAAGTTATCGATCTGTAATTTTGTGGGTTTGCCATTTCAGTGGATTTGGGAAATAGGATATAATAATAATAACAACAACAACAATAATAATTATTATTATTATTACTTTAATAATAATAATAATAATAATAATAATAATAATTGGCTCCCGTGGCTTCTAATCTTAACGGATTGGAAGTGTTATCATGTAAATTGCTTTGTCTTGGTATAAAAGGATGATCTATTGCGTGAGGCAATCAGGCATTGTCTGTAGCACTGCTAGTATTTCATTAATTTTCTCTAATTTACGTGTTCCTTCTTCTTCTTCTTCTTCTTCTTCTTCTTCTTCTTCTTCTTCTTCTTCTTCTTCTTCTTCTTCTTCTTCTTCTTCTT
>NC_068987.1:35910678-35915916 GCF_001194135.2 Octopus bimaculoides
TATCGAGGTCTTTATTCACATTATTTTTCTTCCATATTTTATATGTATGTGTTGTTGCGTTTTCGTTTTTTGGGTAGAGCACTGCTGTGAAATAAGCGTGTAGGATCGAAATGTATTCCTCACATGTCCATTTATGCCGTTTTGGTTTTGTTTGCAGGACATGAGGAACAACGTCCGGCCCTTTATTTTGACGGTCATCGTTTTCGTAGGGTACCGGTTCGTTCATTTCTGTTGTCAGATTGTTTTGCACGTTCAGATCTTCGTACTTTTTGCGTAACAAGCTTACAGTACGCACTTCTCGGTTGTTATTCTTGGGTGGAATAATACCGGTGTTATTTAATCTGTTTGTATTTTTTTGTACATGGTGTTTGGATGCGGAGATGGTCTGATTTTAATGTAACACGTGTGTTTACGATCGCTGTGCGGGTAGTGGAGGTATCAAGTTAAAATACATCATTATATTTGGAAAAATAGAAATAAATTTCAATGAGTATTACTTACTCGGATATAGTCCAACCCTTTGTCAGCTATTTTTTGGCTCCATGCGATGTCTTTATTTCCGATGTTTTTGAATAAATTTCGGAGCAGTGATTTAAACATCCCCGGTGTAGTTCGTTAAACATCCCCGGTGTAGTTCCGTTAAACATCCCCGGTGTAGTTCCGTTAAACATCCCCGGTGTAGTTCGTTAAACATCCCCGGTGTAGTTCTGTTAAACATCCCCGGTGTAGTTGGTTAAACATCCCCGGTATAATTCCGTTAAACATCCCCGGTGTAGTTCGTAAAACATTCCCGGTGTAGTTCGTTAAACATCTCCGGTATAGTTCCGTTAAACATCCCCTGTGTAGTTACGTTAAACATCCCCGGTGTAGTTCGTTGAACATCCCTGGTGTAGTTCCGTTAAACATCCCCGGTATAGGTCCGTTAAACATCCCCGGTGTAGTTCGTTAAACATCCCCGGTGTAGTTCGTTAAACATCCCCGGTGTAGTTCCGTTAAACATCCCCGGTGTAGTTCCGTTAAACATCCCCGGCGTAGTTATTATTATTATTATTATTATTATTATTATTATTATTATTATTATTATTATTATTATTATCATTATTATTATTTAGGTGGTGACCTGGCAAAATCGTTAGCACGCTGGACAAATTGCTTTGCAGCATATCGTCCTTACGTTATGAGTTAAAAATTGGACGATGTTGACTTTACATTTCATCCTTTCAAGTTCAATGAAATAAGTACCATTTACGCACTGCGGTTAATGTAATTGACTAGTCACCTTCCCCAAACTTTCAGACCTTGTACCTATTGTAGAAAGTGTCCCCACATCATGGCTTGACAACCGATGTAAGTTTGCAGTTCGGCGAAAGAAATAGAATAAGTACTAGGCTTACAAAGAATAAGTCTTAGGGTCAATTTGTTCGATCAAATATGGTGTTCCAGTATGGCTGCAATGAAATTACTGAAACAAATAAAAGAATGAAGAATAAACAACTATATAGCAGTAGAAGAAATTTCCTCATCATTGATAGTAGACTTGACATCATCTGCAGAGTGGTTAAGAGGTGCGTGTGAAAAGACAGATAAATAAGGGATAAATAAAGCATGTATCAGACCCATGGAACGGTAGCAATGGGAGAGTATGTCGGTAAAACAGCAGCTGTAAAACCTTATCAACCTTTGGATGTAGTAGATGGTCAATTTTACTAGAGCAGAAGGGAGGCTCGGGGCTGTCTTAGTAATGTTAATGCTAAAAACAGATGCCACACTAGCAAACAACAGACATGATTTGAGGAATGGTAGTGTACAAAATAAGATTAACAAATATGATTTGATAAGATTTGATAGGAAATAGGGAACAAGGAAATCAATGTCTAGAAACGAAGATGACTTCGTATTAGGTACACTCAGATATAGCGGTAGTAGCATGTGTATAGTTGCATGTTCCTGTCCTTTTGCGCGTTTTGTAACAGGTAAGTGAGTGCAATTTTGATTGCATGTAAATATTGTGGGTTGTTTACATGTCTTAAGATACTTAAACAACACAAAATTAATGAGATGGCATTCATTAGTGTGGTTGTTGGAAGGGGTTATATCTAGGCGTGTAGTATAAATGCATGTGTGTGATTTTGCATCATGTGCGAATCAACATGCCGGTTAGATGAATGTAGGCAAGTGTTCGCATGTGACATTGATCACATGTGAATTGGGAATAATATTATTGGTTTGGCGCTCTTTGGAAACGAATCTCATGTTATAGTCAGTGTACAGCATCAATGTTGTTCCAATATGCAAATTTCTTTTCTTTATGTTTGTTTTGGGTTGCTGTGCTTCTAAATGTTAAAATGGTTGAGAAAATAGTTTTGTGAAAGGGCGTGCGAATACGAACACTACCGTAGATAAGGAAGGATAAATTTGAGATTAGCGATTGTGAATCTGAGTGGGAGAAATGGTACGATTGAGAATGGACGCCTTATTGGGACTACAACAAAAATTGTTTATGTCTTACGTAAAGTAGGAATTATCCCAAATAACCTAATTTAGGAAGAGCAATATTTGGTTCTATGTGGACAGCTGGACAACTTCATTTATATTTATATTTGGTTGTCAAACATCTTTGTATAAAATACCACAATATTACAATGTTCTACCTAAAATTTTATTCAGTATTATTTTCTGTCTAAACACTTTCTAAAATCATATGCAAGGACGCCACTCCTACACAAAAACAAGGCAGCAATTTATTTGAGCTTTCATGTGAAAATGGACAGCTTAGAATGGTGCAGCTAAAGCCATTATTAGCAACTGCTTTATATCACAAAAAATCCCGAGCTACACGTGGTTATTATACCACAATTAACTCATCGCCATGTGTTTAATTCATGCATTTCACTATGCTAATGTGTCTTCCATATGATACACCTGCTCCAATGCAATATATAGCGAGTACAGTGAAACGATTAGTCATATAGACAAAATTGAACGCTTCACTTTCATAATGTGTGTATTGAGAGCAACTTAGAATGGATGACTGAGCCCTTTCCTTTACAAAATATAACCATTGAAAAAGATGTTGACACTTCTGCGATGGACATTTCGCTGGTCTGTAAACTGAGATATATATATTCTAAATTAATGTGGTTGGTCATTATTTTACCTTTCACGTAATTCTCATCCTGATCTGACATGGATGAACACGTGACAATTATAGATATTTGAATTACAGTTACCATCCAATCGAATAGTTACGGCATATTGTTTTTCAAAGCCAAAATTTGGCTCAGCTGAGTCATTAGTAAAATTTACTCCAGTTAAGACCCTAACGAGTGATCGCGTCAGAAAACAGATGATCGCGTAGCGCATTTCTTATTATCAGTTGATCCCACGTCTAATACTACCACTCGCACCAAACAATCACTTAGTTATGACATCTGTATCCTACTAACAGATGCCTTTCTTTAATAAATTAGATACCCACTTATTTTTAGTGTACATTTACTGCCAAGTGAATGTAAATATTCGAAAGGCAATTTTGTTTCAGTCATAACAGCACAAGATTTACAAACCACCTCCAACACATTGGAAAACCTGTGAAACGATAAAAGAGACTCCATGGCGTCAGTCAAACCTGCATAAATGAACAGTCAATTTTCCCTAAACAAAAATCTACCTAATTACGTAAACAACACAGTAAATGATATTTTCCAAAGTACACTATTTAGGAAATCATGATGACCATGTCTTCAACATCTGGATTATAGCGCAATCATTGTTGATCTGGAACAGAAGAACGTCAAACACAGAACACTTGCCCAGTTTGATCTATTTTATTACTATATCTGTATTATACTATTAATTCTACTACTGCATCTACCATAAGCGTAATGTTGACAATGCAATAAATACACTCAGTCGTTGACAGCTAGAAGCTTCTCTAATAACAAGTTGTCATCTCTATAATTGATTTCACTGAGATAGGCAACAATTACAAATGTTTAACATTTCTCTTTGGGCATATAATTCAAACAATATTCCACATCATATTCAAATAAAATATCAACTTAATCGAAAAGCTAAATATATTTTCATATAAATAGACCATTATTGTCAATAACTGAGCATGAAAAACAGCGAATAATAAAAAGGAAAATGTACGATAAAGAAACATCGACATTTCCTCAGAACGTATATTCTCATTTTTTTTCTAACAATACTTACGTGAGATTTGCGTTAATAGAGTTCGCGGATTCTACCACCACGAAGAGATATGTTGAGCCAATACAGTTGATGTCTTTCATAAACAACTTGGGCAGAAAGGTAATTTGACATAGAAAAAAGGAAGACATGCACACTCTTTTATTAGCATTTGGAAAGTGAGAAAGAAGGTAACCTCAAACAGATACCTTTCCCAAATGAATTCTGTATAGTAAGCAACTCTTCAAATAATTTTTACTAAATATCTCTCGAGCATTATGTAAATTATGGCAAAAGGACAGCACCTTTTGAAGGGAAAGAGAAGTTGATTGCTCGACTCTTATTTATTTAATCGACTCCGAATGGATGAAAGACAAATTCCATCACGGCAGCATCTGAACTCAGCAGGTAAAGAGCTTGAAGAAATTTTGCTAAACATTTTGAGCTGTACGGTACAATTCTACCATATTACCACCTAATCCTATAATGCAAGTTTCACCATTTTTGTTAGGTATAACTGATGAAATGAGACAAAGTTAGATGTATTCGTACACATGAGAAGGCGTTACTTCCCCAAAGTAACGTTTTTCGCTCATTCGCACTGCTATTTTTACATATGAATTCGTGGGGAGTAGTTTTCTGTCTTTATAATTATAACTTAGTAATTTTGCCTATTTATTGATTTGTATAAAGCCTTATATTTTAAGCACATCTCATATATCTTTTTTTTAAATGTTGTGTTAATAATCGGTATTACATTTGTGGAAACCTCGAAACTCATACTGTAGAGTGCAGCAGTGGGTCATACTTCTCTAGGCGAAGTCTATCGACTTCGTTTTTATGCTTGAATCAGCGTCAAATATAGATGACGATGACATTCTTATCAGTCATTAGAGTGTCTTACAATCAAACATAGCTAGCGCTGTGTCTGTCATTCTCTCATTTTCAGGAACGCATCGAAAGATAAATAGAGGTAGTATATATATATATATATATATATATGTGTGTGTGTGTGTGTGTGTGTGTGTGTGTGTGTGTGTGTGT
>NC_068987.1:35916496-35917026 GCF_001194135.2 Octopus bimaculoides
GATAAATTTAATCATTGTTTGTTAAGAGTAGATTTGAATTTCTTAATAAAGTCCTTTTCTTTGCATTTTCTCTCCATTTCATTCCGGTTGTAAAGTTAATGGAATGGGAATATAATAAAAGTTTGATAACCACATGTTGCCAGATGGTTACTCAGTGGTATTTGGCGGACTTCTGGGTTTTTAATCTGTTGTCGATGCACCCGTGAGCGTTCCGATAGTGCATTACCTGTCTGGCCAACGTACAGTTCTTCACAATTAGGGCATTTGATGCAGTAGATTAGATTTCTACTTTTGCAGTTCATGTTCGCATTGGTGAATATTTTCCCTGTTTTTGTGTTCATATATGGGCCGGTATACAGATATGTGCGCGCATGCAATTATATGTACATATAAGCACGGACACGTACGCATATACATATATGTACATATATGTGTGTGTGTATGTGTGTGCGTATGTGTATATATATACACACATATAAGTAGGTATATATATATATATATATATATATACAAACACACACTTATATATG
>NC_068987.1:35917285-35920465 GCF_001194135.2 Octopus bimaculoides
GTGCGTATGTGTGTGGTAAATGAAAGACCGAAGATACGAGAATTTTCATTAATCACAACTGTTTCGACATAGCTAGTATAGTACCCTCATGGGTGGGATACTTTACAACTGGTTCAAGACCATCCGATAGTGCAGATGTATTTCTTCGGGTGACAAATAGATATAACTCGGTAAAATAACAGTTCCGCAATGTATCTTCTCGTATCGTGTAAAGAAAAGCAGCAAAACAAAGAATATATCTTCATTAGAAGATAAAAAAAGAAAAACAGATGCAAGAAAGAAACGAACACCCAATACAACGAGAAAAGTATTATTAAGAAACCTGACTTCTTCCATCCAAAATTACTGGACGTTTACTTAATTAAGAAAAATTATTTTAGATATCATATTGCAAATTAAGGCATAAACTGCAGAACCTCTAGCACGCCGTGAAAAATGCCTGCCAGCATTTCGTCCGTCTGTACATACGACTTTGCTTTCATCCTTTCTATAGAATAAGTACTACTTTAGTACTGGAGTCAATTTAGACAACTTACCCCCTCCCCGCAAATTGCTGATCATATATGTATGTATGTATGTATGTATGTACGTCTCTATGTGTGAATGTATGAATGCATGCATACATGCATGCATGTATGTATGTATTTATGTAGGTGTATACGTAATGTTTGCGCGGCTATTTGTATGTGAGTGTACGTGCATGTATGGATGTAACTTATCGAATCAATTCAATATTTATTGAGCACCAGGGGGAAATAAGTACTCAGATGTATTTGAATGAATGAAATTATTAAAAGTGCTACTAAAGCTGATCACTTACCTGTGAATGACACCAGCTACAAAATGAAAAATGACAGTCGTATTCCTATAACTATTGAGAATGTAATATATTCGTATTCCTATAACTATTGAGAATGTAATATAGTCGTATTCCTATAACTATTGAGAAAGTAAATAGAACACTAGTGGGTAAAGAACACCTTCTGCCCTTTTAGTTAAAAGGATGCACACTTAAGGCGAAGAGGTCAGTAGATGAAATCTTTCTGAACCTATCTAGCTGTATGCTTTATCGACTTCGAACAAATGACGAGTTTTGAGGAGTAATTAAACTGAGAACGTGAAATCCAGAACAAGCACCACATAAATTACATATATCTTTATACCCAATTCGCAATATAATATTGACTTCGGCTTTTTGCGCAGAGTCAGCAATTTGTGGCGAGGGGTTAAGTTGACTAAATTGACTCCAGAACTCAACTAGTATGTATTCTATTGACTCCGAATGAATGAAAGGCAAAGTCGACATCGGTTGAATATAAACTCAGTAAGTAAAGACGGACAAAATGCCGTTAAGCATTTTGCCCGGTGTGCTAGCGATTCTGCCAGTTCACCACCTTACTTTGCAATATGATATTAAAAATAATTGTTAGCAATTAAGTTAAAGTTTAGCAATTGTGAATGGAGGAAGTCAGTTGACACCATTGAAATCAGTACTTGAATAGTACATTTTTATCGATCCACAAAAGATAAACGTCACAATTTGATCCCTGTGAGATTTGAAATCGTGATGTAAGGAACCGAAACTAAAAATATAGGAGAGATTTGTTTTTCTGCAGCTGTGATTATTCAAGAACTTTCCTGCCCCTGCTAAGTCATGCAACATATATTTTATCAACCCAGGACTAATAAAATAAAATGTTGATCTCAACGAATCTTGAACGCAGAAATAAAAAAAAAGGAATATAAACTTTCAAACGATTATGAAATTTTGGAGAATACTGTGAATATACCATAAAATAATTTTAAATGTAATAATCTATTTTGTCACAAAGTCATAAGTCTGTGCTGGAAAATGTGTTGCTGATTAGATTGTGACCTTCGTATAGAATTACATATTTCTTTCTGTTATCAACTTAAGCGGTACGAAAAGTAAAACAATATCACTCTATTAAATTTGAAATGATAAATTGGGTGAGCTAGTTTTGAAATCAGACAATTGTTTGCAAAACAATTAGAATTCTAAGACCGACTGTGTACGAATCTGTTTCAACATTTCTACCTTAGAAAATGCTCTGCAGAAGTGTGAGAGAAAATATCGAATAATTAAAGGAATAATTAGAAAAAGTACTGTTCACAGTAGAAAATCAAAGTTTTATCACTTGATCGATTTTGACAACATACATAGTCATCAAGAAATTATTAAAGTGGGGGAACAGAGTATGAAATAAGCAACATTACAGCAAGAAAAGCTAACTGTTTAATATTCTATATTGAACTATGAACACGTAGTACACATTCACCACCAGCAACATACAAATATATACATCTACGCACTCACGTACACAACACATGCACATATTCAGACAGACGTTCACAAACAATTACAATAGGTACATACACATTGAGGCACACACACACACATTCACACATATGTATGTATATATACATACATGCGTACACACACATATACATACATACATATATATATATATATATATATATATATATATATATATATATGGTTTGCATAACTTACTTCTAACAAAACCTTCCAGTCGAATGCTGCTGTGATGGTTTGTGAAATGGGATTTGTTTTGCTTAGCAAAACGAAACAACTAGAAGAACCAAAAAGAGAAGTGAAAGTAATTATATTATTCCCCTTTCCTTATTCTTGCCTATTATTTGCCTCCTTCCTTCCTTCACCATTTCTATAAATTCCAATACATTTCTTTAATTTTCTATCAGATTCTTCTGCCAATACCTTAAAATGTAAATTGGGCCGTTTTACTTGGAATAGATTGCACATGTAATTATTATTATTATTATTTTGATTGTTATTCTTATTATTTTTATTACTGTTGTTGTTGTTGTTATTTTGTTAATATTAATATTCTTATTATCATTACTATATTTGTTGTTTATTTTATTATTCATATAAAAGCTAGAGTGATTCAGGCACCAATTCGCCATATACTAATATGAAATTTGCATATTTTAATTTGCATTCCTCAAATCATCTTATTGCCTCAATGCATGGCTTGCTAAATTGAATGTTATTAGATTTTGCTCGTTTCCTCTAACCAAGAAATGCAAAAGAATTACTGCAGTAACTTAAGTCGGCAAGCTATAAATAAACACACACACAAACACACACACGCACATTTAAATGTGTATATATAT
>NC_068987.1:35924055-35924822 GCF_001194135.2 Octopus bimaculoides
GCTTCTGTGCATGTGTGCTTGTGAGTGTTTGTTGTGATTGTTGGGATTGTATTGTGTGAGTTTTTCTTTTGAGTGTGTGTGTGACATTTTTACTGGGGAACGGGCGTATGGTGTTTGTACGTGTGTACATATGTATGCAAATATGCGTGTGTGAATATGATTTGTGGTTGCCGGAGTGGTGTGTAGGTGTGTGCATGTACCTGTTTACGTATGTGTGTATGGGTGTTGGTTGTGGTTTCTACAATTGTATTGTAAGTGTATATATGCATGTGTTTTTTCTTGAAATGTATGTGGGTTTGTGCTCTAGTGTGGATATATTGTGATTGTGTGTGTGTATATGTGTGTAAGTGTGTTCGTGTCAGAGGTTTGCATTGTATTGGTGTGTGTGTGATTTTGCTTATCTGTGTGTCTTTGTTTTGGGTGTGCACCTGGGGAGGGGGCATATGTTAGAGTATGTTGAGCTGTGGTCTGTATTTTTGAATAAGATTATTTTCCCTATTTATTCGTGTTTGGTCAGTGGTGTTGTCTGAGCATTGGTATAATGGGAAAACTAGGAATTTCGGGGACTTGTTTTGTGCACAGAGATCTCAGTGGCCACTGAGTGATATCTGTCTTGTGGTGGGATCCCTTAATTGTTGGCGGTGGACTGTCATCCTTTCTCTGAGAGTAAGGCTCGTTTGCCCTATGTATTCTTTGTTGCACCCTTCTCACCTTATGGCATAAAGTAAATTTTTTGATGCGCAGGTGAAGTTATTTTTTATGACAAA
>NC_068987.1:35925354-35925786 GCF_001194135.2 Octopus bimaculoides
GGTACCTATTTTTATAATGAGAATGTCAAGAAAAGGAAGTTGGTCTTGACTGTATTCCATTGTAAATTGGATATGGTTGTTGACACTGTTGATTAGGGTTTTGAAGTCAAAGAGCTGGTCTAGTGTGTGGGACCATAGGATGAGGCAATCATCCAAGTAACGTTTCCAATTCTTCAACAGGTATTGGTGGAAAGACAGGCCATATCTAGTTTTGGATTTGTCGTAGATCTGCAATTCTAAGTAGGCCATCACCAGGTTTGCATATGTAGGGGCAACTTTAGTCCCCATTGCAGTCCCTGATACCTGTCGATAGGTGTTATCATTAAAATTCAAAAAATTGTTTTGAAGGATAAACTTAAGGCCCTCGATGATGAATTCTTTGTTTATTCTTTCTGGGATCTCATTGTGGTATTTTTCTAGCCAGAATTTAAT
>NC_068987.1:35925796-35926453 GCF_001194135.2 Octopus bimaculoides
AAGGCCCTCGATGATGAATTCTTTGTTTATTCTTTCTGGGATCTCATTGTGGTATTTTTCTAGCCAGAATTTAATGGCTTCCAGTCCATATTGATGTGGGATCGTAGTGTAAAGATTTATTAGATCAAAGGAAACAATGAAAATATCTTTATCGGTATGTTTGGGTAGATGATTTAGTAGGTCCAGGTCATCTCTAACAATACTGGGTATGTGGTGAAGTATTGGGTTCAAGAGGATATCGATAAAGTTGCTTAATCTGTGTGTTTCACAGTTTGGGCCTGCCACGATTGGTCTTAGTTTAAGAACAGTGGGATGTGGTACAGTGATGCAGGTGGAAGTGGAATTTTTGCAAGCTTTTTGCAAGCTTCAGAAATAGTTTTGCTCTTGTGGATTTTTGGAAGTCCATAGACGTTGCTGGTTTTGCAATTAAAGTTTGCTAGGTAGTCGCATTCCTTTGTTGTTAAGTTGTTTCGATGTTGGCAAATGAGTGTGTTTAATTTGGTCATTGTTAACACATATATTCTCAGACAAAGAGATATACGCACACTCTCACGTACACACACCTAACATCCCCACCGACACAAAAAACACACAAACACACACTCATATACACATTCCACAATAAACTCTGGGACCAATAAAAACGGCACACACACA
>NC_068987.1:35926463-35927247 GCF_001194135.2 Octopus bimaculoides
CAAAAAACACACAAACACACACTCATATACACATTCCACAATAAACTCTGGGACCAATAAAAACGGCACACACACACACACACACACACACACACATACACACACACACGGACACGAACACACATATATACACACACACATAGAGATGTGCAGAAAACCATTGAACCATGACAGACTAGCTCACAGACCAACCAAAAATAAAAATCCCTTTTAACTCTCCCTTCCTCCCACCCCAGCTAGCCAGTCATACTGTCTCTTAAGACAGCAAAACATTCCCTCAATACACACAAGAGAAAAAAGCCAGGTCAGTTCCTCCTCAACTTTTTGCGAACTCTTAAATATATTTCCTGGGTATATATATACATATTTTACCAAATCCACTTTGTTATAACAACGCTGTAAACTGTTTCAAACATCTTCTTATTATTATTATCAAAGAATGTACATATGCATTTTGATACTTAAACTGTTTCTAACATTTTCTATTATTATCAAAGCATATGTATATGTATTTTTCCATATATGTATTTTTCCATATATGTATTTTCATACTTACACTGTTTTTAACATTTTCATCTTATTATCAGAGAATGTGTGATAATCAGTATGTAACACTACAAAGTTCATACAAAGCTTTATACTTTAAATATATTCCTCTTATTATCATCAAAGAATGTATATATGCATTTTAATACTCAAACTGTTTTTTAACATTTTTTTATTTTTCTCAAAGACTTTTGATAATCTTTTTCTAAAAAAGTGAAACCGGTTAAGTAAATAAATA
>NC_068987.1:35927447-35928931 GCF_001194135.2 Octopus bimaculoides
TATATATATATGATATTCTAATAAACGTACAGAGGCAAAAACAATACACCAAATGCATCGCTGAATACACCAAAGTCAAATATAAGAAAAACATTTTTGTACTGGTTTTATAGTATATTATTAGTTTAAGTCTACTGTCGGGTGTGATGATTTTTGCGTTACGTTTTACGAGATGGGTTTTATTACATGTTCATCTTGAAATATTCGCAGATAATTGTTTAGTTGCTCGTATCTTTTTTCGAGTCCATTCTTTATGGATGACAATATAAATAAGTACTCATCTAAGGAGTGACGTTCCCACTGACATCTGATAGTTGTGTGAATATTTACTGTGCCTGTGTAGGTATATGTATTTATTTGATTATTTAGTGTACACTGAAGTAACATATCTGTTTCTTTTTAAAATTGTATGTTCATGTACAAAACAGGATCTCTTCTTCATTATTTTGGGTATCAAAATTTACTACCAGCTTGTTTTTTAAGTCTTCCTTTAGTCCTTCACCTTCATTAACTGCATGCTTGGATGTATGACGTGTATAATGTTGTGTTTGCAGCGATAGCGTGTTGTTTCTTTTTTGTTTATATGTAGAATGCTGAAAGCGTAGGACCTAGAGGGTCACAGACGGCCGTTCCAACCGTTAGTTTATATAAATTAATCTGTCGGAAGTGAAAATGCATTTCAGTTATATATATCAAAGCTAATTAATTCAATAAGTTTGCTGGTATTACGAGTGGCTTTATATAGTATTTGCTTGTTCCTATATGTTACATTAGTGATTTTTTTATCGCCTCCGTCACTGAGATATTGTTGAATTGTCTTTCTACTATTAACGCGGAGACAGAACCTATTCTATCTATTTGTTTTTGTTAAGATCGTTAGAATTTCCTTAGATGACTTTATTCTAATGTTTATTCGTTTAGAAATTCAATGTTTAGGTGTATTTATATTAGTGAGACCTGTTTGCTCTGAATTTAATAGAGACCCACAAAGTAATAAACAAATATCAAATAGATAGAAGCAATTTAAAATCTCTACAGAGTCAAAATCCAGAAAATTTCAATACGAATACTAATATTCTCTGCGAAATGCATGGTGTTGAGTGAAGAGTAGGTGATAGGTAACAAAGGAGCCCGGGGCTGAGCCGAACAACTCTTCTTCAAGAATGCCATCCTTAAGTAAGGAAAGCAGCCACAGCTCAAACTTGCTGTCTGTGTGGCTAGAATACAAGAAGGTCTTTGATTCTCATCATCAATCATGGTTTAAAGTGAAGAAACGTTGCACACAGAGAACCTCAATCTCTCATCTGGAGTGATATTCAATCCAGTGGCGTGACCAGATGAAGCCAATTGAATCTTTAACAGGCGCACCTGCTCTGGATCACTGTTTAAACGCGTGTCCACACTCCTGAAAGCGCATGTACTGTGCACCAAGTTCACTACTACCATATGCAGTTAAATGTCATGCATGAATACATATATATATA
>NC_068987.1:35929015-35933892 GCF_001194135.2 Octopus bimaculoides
TATATATGTATATATATATATATATATGCATATATGCATATATGAATCTCAATATAAAAGGCTATACTAGCAAGGTTGTGAAAAAACCTTCCTCTGGAGGGTCAAGAACCTTTTTAATGACGTACCTGGGATGTAAACAAACAACACAACTGAGATGCCATCTTTTTAAACAGTCCACTGGGTGAGTATTGCGCAAACTTAAATCCCAAAACTTATAATGTCAACAATGAATCTCTCCTGTCGATTATTGCGAAACAACCGAACGGGAAATCAACTTGAAGAACAATGGGTAGAATGGATTATCATTATAGAGAGCTTACGTACTGCTGGACAAAACTTTGTGTTCAACTGAGATTCATATGCCAAACAAGGTTAGTGTTGCACGTAAAAAACGAGGCTAAAATAAAACAGACCATGATAGAATGTAATGTATAAATTCTGCAACGTGACTTGTGTTTATTGGATATATTGGATATATTTATTAAAAAAAAGACCCCAGAGCTGGGTAGAACAACATTGTTCTTACGTGAGCAAATGGGCTACTGCTGTGACCTATAGACTGTATAGCTATACTATAAGGCGTTTGACTCTCATCTTCAATCATGGACTATACACTCAGAACGCTAGAATAAGTTTTAAAATGCTGGTGTTAATTTCATTACGTAATGTGCTAAAAGATGCACGATCAAACTCTTGCCGGTTCTATACGATAGAAGCTGCAGATGAAACTAAAGATAAATTACGCATATACATTTTGTTGATAAATTTATGCTTTACTTGAGTTATACTCAAATCACAAAAATGTGTTTGAACTGGTCACAACATTCTCAGAGGACATAAGAATGAAAAGGAATGAGTACATCCCATGTATACTGAACGGAGAAGGCGAACAATAGTGGAATATATGACTGTCATACTGAAGTCATTCCAGAACTAGCAAGTATTCAAACCTCCAGAAGTGTAGTGCAATAGTGGAGCTTGTCTATATCTAATGTAAGTACAACAAACCAGATACAGTTGTAGGAGACAGGAAACAAAAGGTGTGCGCCTTAGACAAAAATGCGTTCTACTTTTTTTTGTAAATACGAGGAGGTACCCAAGAGGAACTGGAATTTTGTAATATTATTGTATTCACTTAGATTTACATGTTTACAGTTTTATAGCCTTCAACGTATTCCCTACATGAAACAATGCATTGGTCCCGACGCATTTTCCCCAGTTCGAAGCAGTCCTGCAACTAATGCGAAGTGATGCTTTTTAGCTCCTCTGTTGGGGTTTTTTTCACATCTTCCGCATCTACAAAACGTTTTCTTTAAGACCTTTTTCATTCGGAGAGCAAAAAATGTCGCAAGGAGGAAGATCGGATGGATAGGGAGGGTGGAAAGCGAGGTCGTCCCACGCTTAAGGGAGGTGTGCGAGGGTGCATTGTCGTAATGAATGCACGACTCTCCACTTTTTCACAGATCAGGTCGTTTCCGTCTCACCTTGTCTCACAAAGGCTTCGGTAAAATGCCCAGAAAAATGTATGGTTAATGGTTTGACCAGGCGGAGCATATTCTGTGTGGGCAATTCCTTTCGCATTAGTGAAACACTTCAGAATCGTCTTGACATTGGACTTCATTTGACACGCTTTTTTGTGGTATTGAATGCTTCCCTTGACATGATTGCTACTTCGTTTCTCGGTCGTAGTCAAAACACCACCTTTGGTCATGAGTGAATACCTTTGAATAACGGTCTGGATCGCCTTTCAACTGTTCTTTCAGTTCACGACACGCATTCAATTGTGAATGCTTTTCATTTTCCTTGAGCAAACAAGGCACAAATTTTTCCTGCAACTCTTTTCATTCGCAATTACTCGCTCAAACGTCGTTGGTCGGTGCTCAACGACACACCAGTCAAATCTACAATTTCCTCATTTGTTTGGCGACGGTCCTCCAAGATCAGTTCATGAATTTTCATGATGTTTTCATTCATTTCGGAGGTAGAAGGTCACCCTGAAGGAGTTTGGTCTTCAAGTGACCATTCCTAAATCGTGAAACCACTCTTAAACTGCGTTATATTCATGGCAGCGTCCTTGTAAGCCGTTTGAAGCATGACAACTGATTTGGCCGCAGTTTCTCCAGCAGAAAACAAAATTTTAAGGAAACACGCAGTTCCTTTGTTTGAGCCACCGCAAAAATCGACGAAGAGAAGAAGCACCTCAAAAGAAAGAGGAACCATGTCACAGTACGACCTCAGATGCTGATGCCGATCGGCAGACTGCTGCCTGAGGGTTGCATCAATTGATTTCTAACGGTGAAAGTCTGAACTACAAAGGACGTGTCTCACAGAGAACGTTACCGGTTACTTTTGGGTACCTCAGTTGTACGGATGATAACTACTAAGGCATAAGCACTTGCCCACACTCTCCAAATATTTCCAGAGAATGAGTCCGAGTATTTCATTATTGGCATGTCAAATTTAGAGAAATCTTGGGGTGGCATTAATTACCTATAGGTAATTATGGCAATAATTACCTATAGGTTATTATGAGATCCTATTGTGGCAGCGTTGATTTTAATAAAACGAGAATTTATATCTCAGAGTTATTTTTTCTTCACTCGTTTTTGTTTCATTTATATCAGTGTGCATTTGTGTGTGTGTGTGAGTATGTGTGTGTGTGTGTGTGTGTGCGTGTGTGCGTGCGTGTTTATGTGTGTGTGTGTGTAAGCATTAAATCCAGAATTGTTACTCCGTATTTTCTTATGGTAAAGATTATCGATTAACTGTTTATTCACTGTTAGATTCAATATTTAGATGGCTATTCTAAGTGGTCCGGTAAAGCATTTAAAGGGGAACAAAATGTGTATGAAATTTATATGAAAAGAAAACTGCATATACAGCTTACATGATGCGAACATGTTTATAAGTTACATCTGCTTCAAAAAGTCCCTCCCCGGTTGATATCTCAATGTATATTATGCAAGTAGCTCAGGCGAAGTTAAGAGAAAATTTAGTCTCAACTAGAATAAGTTTTGAAAGCTAAGTAACTTTATGCGTCACTCCACTTAATCTAGACTTCATTCAGAGGATCAGAGATGGGAAATGAAACAGGAAGGTGGTGACATATAAGGAAACCGAACAAAAACAAATATGGAGGGTCGTTAGACCAGAACGACGCGAAAATAGTTGGAAGTTATGGGAGCAACTGTTTTCGAAGGCTCATATTGTCGTTGAATGTTCGAAATGAGGACCAGACAGACAGCCGACAACTGATAAAGGTTCGTTCTTTGTGTTACTTGTCCTGTTTTCCATTTATTTTCTCTTGCTGTTTGCCTATTAGCTTGTTTAGGAGCAATTATTTCAGTTGAATAAACACCTTGTCGAACTACGAATATCCACCATACGCAAACACACGCACGCGCAAAAATACTGACGCACACATTTACGCCTACTCATCTTTAAACGAAATTGTTGGCTGCAATCGGCAATTAGCCTCCGACAGTCGTATTAATATATTCGTAGATTAGTTCATCAAATTTTGTATTGTTATTTTTATGATATCGAATGAAACTGTGAATCGGTAACAAAATTCGAACCTACTCGACCTCATCTCTTATTTAGAAATGTCTTATTTAGAAAAGGCGATTCTGTATTCCGGAGATATCGATATGATTTTATCTGATATTACACGTGTAAGTTACGAGAATCATTCTTCAAAGGCCATCTGTGAATCATTGCAAAGGTTGGTTTCCTAGTCGATGCAATGACGAAACTCATTGATAAATCTTGATCTATATTGAGGTTATGATCCATATAATTTGCGATCTTTATGGATTGCTTTTATTTTGATTTTAGGTTAGTGCACAGAGGAATTCCTAAACGACACTTTATCGTTTCTTCTTTCATTCTAGCGAACGAAATTCCTGAACAAATGGAAATTATCAAGTATCAATGAAATATCATTTTCATGGATTTCTGTTCTAGAATGTACGCTTTCTTTGTCTAATTGAAGTCTTATCCAGAAGTTAAGTAACTTTCCAGAAGTCAGGTAACTTTTTCTAATAGGAGCACCAGCGGTAAAAAAAAAAAAAAAAATTCTGGGAAATTTTCGTTGATTATGAGTAAAAGAATAAACATATAAATGACATCAGCGGGATTTGAAATCAGAATATAAAAAAAAAATAGACGAGAACAAAAACTGAAAGAGTCTAACAATTTTGATGCTCCCCTGCTTTAGGGCACGTAATAATCCCGACACTTCGGCAATGATTTAAACTCAAGATCATTTGATACATTATTATAATTTTGTGTTGCTATTTTTGTTGTTTATCTTATTTGTGTTGTGGTTATTTTGCTGTTGTACTTGTCTATCTGCCAGAGTCATTTATATTCGAAAGGAATTATTAACAACGATATTCTCGTCTTAATAATCTCACATTGTTTCACTAAGTACTTTGCCCAAAATAACCTCGTAGTTTTTTTTTTTTCCTTCATTCTTCACAAGTGTTATCTCAATTCGTATATGAACGAAGAGTGCTGTCCTCCATCACATTTTCATGACACATACTGCATTAAGCGGAAACCTATTACGGGAATTAAAACTTAAAAACTTATGGATAATTATATCTTCCAAAATCGATGCAATTAACACTGTTAAAGAACCAATGGTGATTCAATATACAACAAAATGCACCCATTGACTTGTTGAAAATATGGATGATGATTGTAGTACTTGACAGACATTAAATAATTCAGTTAATCATTTTGGGTACATATAGTCATTCTGTTAACATCATCGAGTCTGTCTCATATAAATATTACGCAGATTCACACACACACACACACACACACACACACACATACACACACACACACACACACACACACACACACAC
>NC_068987.1:35934112-35944608 GCF_001194135.2 Octopus bimaculoides
TATATATATATATATATATATATATATATATATATATGTGAAAAGGCAAACACATACGCAGACACACATTCATACATGTGTATGTGTGTGTGAATGCATGTGTACGACTATAGTTAAATAGGCAGATATAAATACATTCATACGTACGCACACGCATGCACATATAATATATACACTCGCACACATTCTCGAGCACACACACTTACACATACATAACATTTTGTCGGTGCTATTTACGCTGTATCTTGTTCATATTCGGTATTGAATTTTCCCACTAATACGTTATTAATAACAGAATTTCTCAAAGCGGGGTAGTGATAAGAAGGTGCTTATACATTACCTTATACTAAACGATTATGTTCTCCTGTATTTGATTTTCGTACTGTAGTATGCCACAGTAAGATAACGAATCGAGGTAATATATATTGCCTCCAAGGTGTGGTGCACGCAATAACCGTTCTTTCTTTTTCTGCTTAATGGCATTACTCTTTATATAATTTCTCTAATAGTACTTAACTAAATGACATGATTTTACTTCAGCCTTTCGTATATGAAAGTCTTTGTACTAGAGAACAAATATCGAGAATATATTTCTTCTTAAAAACTACTTTAATGTTTTTGTGCATTTTTAATTTAGTGTCCAACAATATGAGAAAATTCTGCATTTCGTTCAATTCCGATGTTTCCTTCACCCGCTCATACTTTTATTCATTCATCCGCTCTTAATTTTATGACATATAATTATAATTTCTTCTTATATGCCAAAGTTTGTTTAAAATTATATAATCTTTTCCCTTGTGATATAAAGCAAAAACAATTACCATCACCATCATCATCATCATCATCATCATCATCATCATCATCATCATCATCATCATCATCATCATCATTATCATCATCATTATTATTATTATCATTATTATTATTATTATTATTATTATTATTATTATTATCATTATTATTATTATCATCATAATCATCATAATCATCATCATCATCATTATTATTATCATCATCATCATCATCATTATTATTATTATTATTATTATTATTATTATTATTATTATTATTATTATTATTATTATCATTATTATTATTATTATTATTATTATTATCATTATTATTATGACTAGCAAATCTACCCATCTACGATGGAGGCATAAAATGAGGGAGGGAAATCATAACAACAGTATATAATGAAACATGTGTAACTGGATTTAAATATCGATATGATTACAAAACTTATTTGTAGATGATATTTTGTGTGTGGTCGACTCTAATTTTCAAATTACTCCGCTGCTCTACTCATAGCGACGTATAACTGACCGTGTGTAAACATTGGAGTGGGTAAAAATACACCAAACAATCTAAATTCTGGCTCTGTGCCTTGCTTGCTGTAAATGACAATGCCTGCGTGTTACTTGGAATGAACAGGCGTTTACCATTGTGAGGTCCAGTTGCAATTACTGCTTCCATAACATTGGAATTTAGTTCTGCTACCGTGTATCTTGTTCCATTTCAGTGTCCATTGGCTGGTTCAAAATTCTTTCTCAGTTTGGTTTTATGGAGTGGCAATCCCGATGGATTTAAGTTGTTCAAGTTATCCTGTTGCTACTTGTGGTAGTTTTCGTCATCTATTGTCTCCGAACTGCAGTACGACTTTCCCAGGGAAGTTGCTAATCATGTGTTAATTCACACTGTTTACCACTTCATTTGTTGAGGCTATGAGAGCTTACGAACACAGCCATGATGCTATTTTGTAGTTTTGACTTAAATCATTATAGACGAATTCGCATATTTCGAAAATAGATGACGTTTCGAGTACAAAATCTGGTCTAATTCGAATCACATTTCTCAGTGGGTCAGAGAACGAACATTGCCCGGAATCGATGTAGATTAAAAAGGTTGCGAAAATTGCATCTGAAGAATTTCGTACACTCATGTTTTTCTTTAGACTAAATTCCGTCACAGACATCCAGATGTACGATGCTTTCACGATGGCTTGCATTATTTGGGCTCGACTACCACGTTTAACAACAGCTAGTATCTACTTCTAGTCGCCTACAAAAGAACACATACTTCTCCAAACAGGGATTCGTTCGCTCTGGTATCGCGTAGTGAACGATCCAAATATTCGTACACGAGCTTGTCGCCTTGGCTGACTTCATCAACTATTATCAGACTGGTCACTCTGAAGAGTTGCACTGTTGCATCCTGAGATGGCACATTGCAGCAGGACTCTGGTGTTATGTTTATGGGAACTTTGAACCGAGAAATAAATGTCCGACCATTGTGCAGCAATGTTACCGTAATCCCAGATAGAACTGGGGCGAGTACGATTTTTTTCTCCGAACGTAGAAAATCTATGATGGTAATGATAAGATATGAATTGCTCGTTCCACCACTCACGATCAAAGCGAAAAACCTTGTTTTCCTGTTGTTGTAAAACTAAGTTTACAACCATATCAAAGTCGTGCTTTTGGTCAGTATTTAGAGTATTATAGACGTCAGTAGGCACTATTCGAAGACATTGTGTCATATTTACATTCTTCTACGATAATCTTCGGCATCAGTTGACTGGTATCACTATATTCAGGTTCAGGCAGCTAGAAATCTCGAACCTCTTTATATCGGCATATTTCCTGTATTCCTACCAATTCCTAATTTCCGTTTTCAAGTCATAATGGCGTGGAACGAAGGAAAATTCCATTAAGCATTACACAATTTTATTCATACATCTATTAAAGACGATACAAAGCCATCACAATCATTCTTTAATAAAGCTTATAGCGTAATTCAGTAAGTTGATTTACTACCTTTCCCTTCTTTTTTTAGGAGTCATCTCCCCTTAATGTTTATTTACTTTGTAGGCCTGTAAACTGAAAAATTACCTTCAATATCCACTAAATGATCATACTTCACATTTTCTTTCGCTAAAATCCTGCCTGATTAAGTCCTTCGTAATTCAGAAATACATCGTGACAATTGGTCCAGTCATTTGACCGTCAGTTGGGTATAGACAAACAAACAGACAATTATTATTATTATTATTATTATTATTATTATTATTATTATTATTATTATTATTATTATTATTATTATTTTCATATACCCACAACCGATTGGACTGATGGAAAAGAAAACAAATCTAACATCAGGTTACAAGCCAGCTTAGATGACAAGAACCCTCTTAAGTATCCTAACTGTCCCTAATATCACTGTTTTCCTGAGCTGTATTAAACTGGGTTTTATGCTAATTTCCTCTATCCATCAGTTCAAATCTCTATGGATAATTCGTAACGCACATATAACTACCGGGATACATTTTGCACGCACTTTCCATAGTATATGTAATTCAATGGCTAATTCCTGGTACTTTGCTATTTTTCTGTACATCTCATATTTATTTTTTTCTATTCCCTTTATCTGCTACTACAAAATCAGGCCTTCTAGCTTCTATTACTCTGTAAGCCTGAACTTTAAAGACCCACAACATCTTTTTCTTACATTCTAGTATTTTCTCAGTTTCGTGTATATACTATTTATTAGTGTGTTCAAATCCTAAATTTCTACATAACTCCCAGTGGATCACTTTCCCTAGGTTATCATGTCTTTTCTTGTATTCTTTCTGCCCCAGCATGCTACGTTCACTTACAATATGAGTAAAGCTTTCCTCTTTTTATTTGAGTAATCTATATTGGGAATCTACATGGTGTTTGCCTATCTTGGTTTTTATCCAATTAATATTTTATGCTTGATCCTGTGCAGCTACTGACTAGATTTCTGTCTCTCTCTTCAAATTTCATTTTTGCATTTATAGCCATGTCTCATTAGTACTATTTGCTGAATCTATCTTTAGGAATCTACCATGCACCGCCGTCTCCTGCCAGTTAGATAATTTGCGTATTTTCTTCCAGTTTTTAATTTCCTTCGGGTTTATGGTTTCCTTATGTCTTGCTGTGACTCTAGCAGCTTTTAATAAACTTTCTTCACTATTCCTTACATAGGAGTCTATATATATATACTAGCTAACTCCACGTAGTCTTCTACTGGTATTAACCCTCTTCCACTTTTCTTTCTAGGTAGGTATGATCTTGCTACTCCTGCCCTTGGGTGGAATCTTACATTCATATTGAATTCTTTCCTAGTTCTTCTGTCTAGATTTGCAAAATCAGTTTTTGTCCAACCTACAAAAGCTAATGAGTATCTAAGTAATGATACTGCCCAAATATTTACAGCCTTCACTAGATTAGGACCATCTATCTTTACATGCATTAACTTTGTCGCTCTTCTGATGTGCTCATCAATTTTCATTTTCATTTTTACAGATAGTATTCTGTCAGATTCTTATACTCCTTGATACTTATAACTATTTCCTTGTATCAATGATTTTAATGTCTGACCATCTGGTAATTGATGCCTTCGCTTTTGACAACATATTCTCTTCTCATGGTTAATATTGCACAGTTATCTATGCCAAATTCCATGCCTATATATTTGCTCAAGTGTCTTAGAGTCTATATTAAAGAATCTATCTCTTTTACATTCTTACTAAACTGGTTCAGATGATTCATGTAGAGCAAATGGTCAAATTTTCAATTACTATGTCTGAACTGATAGCCTGTCTTTGCCTTCCTTAATACTAAACTGAGAAGGACCAAACATAAGACAAATATTAAAGGGGAACACGAGTCCCCCGGGAAAATTCCTCTTTTGATATTAACTCCCCCTAAGTGTATGTCAGCTGAGTAGAGATCTACTTTTCATTTCTTCAAGCTACAGCTAATTAATTCACCTTTTCTGTCTGTTATACTAAATACACTCGCGCATTCGCTTGGTCAATAGTTGCTAGCTGTATTACCTTTGCTCTTATCTTTCATAAGGAATTTTGTCCGCCATCTAACCATCCAATCTGGTATCATTCTTCCATTAAGGCAATCCTGAAGTTGTTCTCTCAGCCTCTCATGTATACTACTAAATTTCTGTAACTAGTATCCTTGAAATAAAACTGATCCTGGGCCCTTCAAATTCAGCATTTTCCTAACACGTTACTCATTATTGCACTAGTTAGTCTTAGACCTGGCTACTTCTCATAAACTACTTTTCCTTCACTAACTTTATCCATACTGCATCTCCATTATGGTTGTCTGGCTTATCCCAAATATCACTCCAAAACTCCCTAGCTTCCTCCGCATTAGGTTTCTTTAGTGTCAGAAGAAGAAAATGATTGCAGGAAGACGGCTAGAAGAACGCATCTTCCCTTGTGTATAGAGAAAGCGGTTCTAAATGAAGTAAAAGCTAGAAAGAAAAATCTAACAATAACATGAATCGATTATAGGAAAACCTATGAATGATCCCACACTCAGACATAAGCGAATGTTTGAGTATATTTAGTATAACAGACAACAAACGATAATCAATTTGCTTTGGCATATTCAGACGTTGGTCTCTACCATTTATTTGGTTATAAAATCTCCTCTGGTCTGTCTCAAATAATCTATTCTGTTGATACTGATCTAGCCTTTGTGATATCTGGAGAGCTTGCCTCCTACTGCTACTATACGTTATTTCGACTCTTCTATTACTGTCCTAAATACTTTCTCTTTGTCTAAGTATTTTTTTGTCAAGGAAATATTTGCATCGTGTGTTTCCTAACTTGTTAAGTTTCCAGGCTTCTATTCTACTCAGAACTTGTGTTAATGTCTGCAATTTATTTTGTAGTCTTCTTTTCCACATTTGGCCTTTTTAATCTTTCCCGGTGAAATATTTAATCTTCTAGTGACTACTACTCCTCCTGCATAGATAAGTAAGTTAGTGTCTCCTATATTTTTAGTATCTATCCTACTAATAATAGAATCTACTTTCCTAGTCATTTCTAGCAGCTTCCTTCCGTTCGTGCCTTTGAAATCTGGCAAAATTTATCTTTCTTCTTTAGTCATTACATCCTGCAACTCATCTAAAATCTTCTGATCTCCCTCACTTAAATCACTTAAGTGGCTGGTGCCAGCTGTCCCTTCTTCATTGGTTGCGCTATTACTATCTTTTTCCCTTGGGGTTCTTCTTTGGTTTGAGCTGTATCTCTTATATTGCTGTTTGTCTTTCCTACTGTCTGGTGTTCTTTCCCAGTTCTCTTGTGATCTCTTCTAGCTCCAATTCTGTCATTTACCTTGTTCTCCTGATAGCATTAGGTTGAGCTAGTAATCTCTGCTCAATCCCTTTAAACATAATCTTTTCTTCCCAAAGTGTTAACATCTGTTTTCTATAGCCCCTTTTTGGGGTTTTCTTTCTAAGTAGCACTCCATCACTATCCTGATTTCTTCGTTAGTGCAACTAATTTATTATCTGCAGATTCTGTATTGGGATAACAGCTGTGGTTACTCTGCATCTTTACTTAACCACTGCCGAGTATAATAATAATAATAATTATAATTATTATCATTATTGTTATTATTATTATTATTATTATTATTATTATTATTATTATTATTATTATTATTATTATTATTATTATTATTATCACTATCATTACTATCAATCTCACAAGGCCTGATATTTGTGGAGAACAGCTAAATTGATGAAGTCGACTTCGTAGGAATAAAAGGCGTAGTTTAGCTCACGGGGTGTGAGCTCAAACGTTAAAAAATTGGAAGAAATATCTCAATGTATATCACCCAGAACTCAAATGATTCTGACGGTTATCATATTCAAACATTTAACTTGTCAATTTATTTCATTGTTCACTATGACATCGGTGTCAGTTGAAATTCAATAATGTGGTGGTCCAGTCCCCATGCCAAGATTTGAAACTACTTTGCTCCTGATCTCCGAGCAGCCAGCACCGCACTGGCATACATATAACACACATATATACATCCATCCATACATCCATACATACATACATATATATATATATATATATATATATATATATATATATATATATAATAAGTGATATATGTACGCATACGTGAACGTATACATTAACGACTACTATTGGCAATGAATGGAAGGAAGTTTTTGTAAAATTCTCGCCTCAAAAACAATGAAGTGCTGGACGCAGCGAATTACCGTTTATGCTGAATTGAATTGGTGTCTTTCATGTCTCTCGTAACCAATGCGCTACTCGTTGTGCAATGAACAAGAGGAAAGATATGTTCCAAATTCTGAAATGGTGAATATACGATTGATAAACTACCTGAATTTTGGAATACTTAGTGAGACTAAATTTTGTAGATTTCAAAATGCACAGGAGTCATTACGGCCAATGAAATCTATGTAGACGCTTTTCAGTTCTTTTAGTATGATAACTAGTACGCTGAAATTATATATGGGACCAGGCCCAAAAGTTGTAAAATACCTGCCATGGGATATTGCTGACTGCTAGTTTCTCTACGACCACGATGTCGCGCTTGCTCACTTATAAACCTCCATAGAAACCTAATGTGTAAAATCCACCAATAACACTGCTCGACTGGTAGAGGGCTGTCACAGCCCCTGATGATAGTCGATGTACGCTGGATTCAGGAATAAATCTATGACAAAGAAACAAACTGTGGAGAGTGCGAGTCTCAAATGGCTTTAAAAAAATAAAATTTATAAATCAAACTTTCTAACCAACCCGATACGAAGACAAATCTATCATATATTGTCAACTACGGCCAGGAAATGAAGCGATATTTGATAAAGTTTTCTTTATAACCGAATATAATATATTGTAAAAGAAATGAAGAAAATATCCAAATATAATTCTGGAGGTAGTAACCCAAACTGAAAGCACAGTCACTCTTTCTAATAACAAGTGGCTTAGAAAGAATTAAAAGCAAGAGCATTAAAGAACAAAGACTATAGGAATATACACCATACTGAAAATATCACTGGTATGTACAGTGCATGGATATATGTTAGAGTATGCTAAATAAAGGGAAATGAGTGAAAACTCTTTTAAGTACCCAAGTCCGAAATGTTCCGTTTGGTAATGCAGTGTAAGTACGCATTAAAATTACAAGTGAAAAATAATAATACTAATACAAAAATTATTAGCATACTTAAGTAATATAACAGTAATCAATTAGAGATAATACGAAAACAAAATGAAAATTAATCATTGTATTGAATATTATGTTCAGTATATTCCATATTTTTTTTAGTTTCTTCCATCACAAACAGCTGTGCTAAGCTTCCCTTAAAATTTTGATGCATTAAAAGTTTCTGTTTTGCAAATAACAAAGTCTCATTTAAACGAGTAAAAGTCAATGAAAATAGTGATCAATCTTTCAAACTGATTAGTATTAATTTTCTTCCTACGTTAAAGAAGTAACATATGTGACTGAAGGAAAAATTTAAATATTTATATCGTAAATTGGTTTATATTTTATATAAACTTACTTGCTTTTTAATTTTGTGTTTCTTGTATGCTGTCTGTTTCTGTTGTGGTAATAGCCAAGATAGAATATCATCATACTAAAAGCAGAACACATAGTGGTTGGAGGTTCCACTGTTCAAACAGCAAATAAAGAATGAAGAAAAGCTGTAATGCATACCTTTGATTCCGACTACGATATACATTCTTCCATAACATCTCATTTTATTTTAAGTTAAGTATTGTACGTTGAGTTAGTTGTGATGTGATGTCGTTGTGGTTATTGTTGTATTTTAGCCCCAGGAAATATTTTGCATAACATAACTATGACGATGTAATTTTATTAGATAGCAGATCCATACGTATGTTGAATGGAAACAGTTGCATTTTGTGAGATCAACACTTCAACTTCCGTGTTGTCTCTCTCTCTCTCTCTCTCTCTCTCTCTCTCTCTCTCTCTCTCTCTCTCTCTCTCTCTCTCTCTCTCTCTCTCTCTCTCTCTCTCTCTCTCTTTCTCTCTCTCTCTCTTTCTCTCCCTCTCTCTCCCTCTCTCTTTCTCTCTCTTTCTCTCCCTCTCTGTCTCTCTCTTTCTTTCTGTCTCTCTCTCTCTCTGTCTCTCTCTCTCTTCGCCCTTCTCTCTTTCCATATCTATCAATCTATCTATGAATCACTTTCACGGAAATTGCTACCTAGTCGGAGTGTATAGGTGGTGAAATTAGTTGTAGGAATACATACTAATTCTAACTCTAAGACGAGTCTCTCTACATATAATCAAGGAAAAACAATTTCTATCGCTAAAACGAATATAAGGGTGTCCTCAACGTAAGAAGAATAGTTCCCATTCCTTGTTTCATTTATTTGATCAAGCTTATGCTTGAGTCACGTACGTTCATACTGGCAATAAATATTTCACATGTGCTGATCTTAGAGGAGTTTCGTTTTGTACAGAAATGATTGATGAATGTTTGTTTTTTTTTTAATTTGGCTTTAACATGTGAGACGAGCTAAAGTAAATCATTTGGTAAAGATAATTCAGAGTATATCTGATCGCGATGGGAAATCGCGATAGGAATGTATATCTGATCATTATGGGAAATAATGATATTCGATATGAGGTACACTGCGGAAAGACAACTTTTAATTTTCCTTGTTTGAGTTGAAACATCTGTGTTATAAATGTTAAATAAATACGCCGAATGGTAGTCAAACGTGGTACTTGTAGCTCCAGAAAGTGGCTTCATCGGCTAAGGCATATGTAAAATTTAAAGAGAGCGCTAATTTATTATACCATGAAATATCAAAGATAACGGATATTGCAATACACATCATCTTTTAAGTTTTTTGCTTTGTTTTCTCTAGAGTATGTGTATAGATCAATTTTGAGTATACTTCAACGGTCGATTCCTAGATAAGAATAGTGATTCTTTTCAGTGACAGAAACGAAATTCCTATATCATTATGATACGATAGCTTTCTGTCTGAAGTCAAAATATAAGTTTGTACGTTTCTGATGTTTACCATTGAATCAGGTTTGATAACTATAAATTTAATAGCTATAATCCGGTATTTCTCTAAACTACAGTATGTATAGAATCACATCGCACAATGTGTATTTCTATTTATAACACAGTATGGCTTGAATTGAAGTTGTAATTGAGATTTCAGACACATCATTCTACGGCATAAAGGCTTGATTGCTGGAGCCATCCATACGTTCAACCACTCACGCACGTACACAAACAAACATTTAAAACAGTGAGTGTGCTTGTATGAATGTACGTTTGTATGAATTTATGTATACATACATACATACATACATACATATATAAAGGGTGAATAACATATTTGAGGTCATATTTGTTTATAAAAAAAGAGATTATATAATAATGTTATTTATCAAAACATGCTATGAGGCTAAAACTAAACATTTTTTTCTATAATGTTATTCAATAAATCAACCTTCAACTTCAACAATTGCTTCTATATCAGATCTAGATCATCTACATGCTCAAATCTAGTCGTCCTTGTTTATTTTGAACATTACTTTGACGATGGCAGCTTTCAAAGAATCTTTGGTGTTATTGGGCGTGTTCATTGACCTCTCTCTCTCTCTCTCTCTCTTTCTCTCTCTCTCTCT
>NC_068987.1:35944618-35946921 GCF_001194135.2 Octopus bimaculoides
TCTCTCTCTCTCTCTCTCTCTCTCTCTCTCTCTCCCTCTCTATCTGAACAACCCTCCACATGTAACAGTACAATGGATTGATATCTGGTGAATTAGAAGACCAAATCTTAGGGATAATGCTATCAGGAAAATTTTCAACCATCCATTCCTATGGTACTAGAACCATTTGTGAAAGTGCAGAGTCTTACTGAAAAAAAATATGACATTCTATTGCATACACTGTCTATCCAGAACTAAGAATTATTTCCAGGATCTCAATGTAGGCGGCAGAGTTAACTGTAAGGTCTTGTGGAAAGAAGTAAGGAGGCATCACATGTCCTTCATTACTGACAACCCCAAAAATTATGACAGTTTCAGGAACTTTTGCAAGCAAAACATGTGGAATTTCGGAAGGGTCTGCACATAACAATCTGTCATTTATTCTGTTAACTTTTTGATCTTGGTCGAGTTTTTTCTAGCTGGAGAAAAACTAAATCAAATCCTCTTCTGTTGGATTTTTCAGTTTGATTAAGACCCTTTTAGATCTGGTGCAGAGATTTTCTTTTTTATTTGTCTGACAAATTGTCCTTTACTCATCATATAAGTCTTATATCTGATGTCTTCGTGGTCAACATTTCTGACTGTTTCTTCTGACTCACCGAGATCTTTTGCAATTGACCTCATGGACTTTCTGGGATTGTAATCAATGGTCTATTGAACTTGCTGGATAAATTCAGGCGTTCTGATGATTGCAATGCGTTTAGAATGTTTTTCTTTGCTTTCAGACTTGTGAAATATTTCCATCTTCATTCTCTAGCTCCTTACAAACCTTGTAGATGAATGATCTGGCAACTTTTAAAAATCGAGATATTTCTAAATCGCAATATTCAGCCTTTATAACCATAATAACATCATTCCTCATCATTTCTTGAGTAAGCTGAGGGTCTGTCATTATTATTTTCTGAAACAAAGATTATACAGAACAACAAATGCAGCAATGACTTTAAAATGGTATGTGCTCAAATACCCTGTGTAACCTGTATGTATGTATATGTGTATATATATATATATATATATAAGTATATATATACATATGGTATTAATTTTAGCCTTAAATGGGAAATTATAAGAAAAGCTCAACCTTATAGAAGTAATAGATATGGATGTGAATTGTGTTCTATGGAAATATATGAACATCTAATCTATATTAAATTCTATATATATTAACATCTATATATATTAACATCTAATCTACTTAAATCAATCATCAGATTCCTGTAATGACTATCCTTGTTATTTCCTAATATCCTTTCTTTTTTCAGTCCCTTAAACCTTAGTAAGCACATTATTATAAACTAATATAAATCCGATAATAATTTTTATTTTTTATTCACATTATATAAATAAAGCTTACCTATGTGTCTCCTAAATAGTATCATTATCTTATCTTCAGAAAAAACAATTTTTAAGATAATTCAAAATAGTTTTCATGATCACTATATACTTAATATCCTTAAATTTTACACCCTATCCAGAGCCCCTGAATTCAATATTGACCTTATTTCATGATTTTTGTGGAAAATAATTACATCTCATTTTACTTATTTTATTTATTTATTTTATTTTATTAACATACCTCTTATTGTGAAAACATTGGTTAGAGTATTGTTGTTCTCTGTACCACTATACTGTTACTCTATTCAGACTAAAAGTAAAAAACCTATTTGACCCATATACCTAGGGTTGTAATTCCTCAACATTAATTCCTCAACATTTTGATAGTAGTAAAATGACCTGATACTACTATGACCAGTGAAACCTTTAGATTCTAATACATGTTATAGCCTTGCCCATGCATACTGCTTACACCTTCCCTCTCTTTAGAAGTAATTGTCCATTTGCTACCACCACTAGATAAGAAACAATAAAATCTGAGACAGTTAACATTTTTGTCTAGAATCCATTACTAGCCTGATAGACTCGGCTATGTCAAGATGGATTTATGTATTCTTCCTCACATTTGGATGTTTATGTATTCTCTCTCCCACTTGGATTTGAAATGTTGCCACATTTATAATATGTCTTTTCTACAGTAATTTTTTCTGCATTTTCGTGCAGCTCAAGATTGCTCTTCATATTGCATTTAAGGTAATGCTCGCATTACTTAAATAAATTGAAGTAGCATGAAACGTGCGTACTGCAATCACCTTTGAAATCCGTGTTGCTTATTTTTTTATTTTAATCACCTATTCTTTTGGGATGCGATATTCGGGTGCCTACGCATAAGTACCATATTCAACCTTGAATCTATATCTAAACCGTCT
>NC_068987.1:35946956-35952218 GCF_001194135.2 Octopus bimaculoides
TATATATATATATGTATGTATGTGTGTATGTATGTATGTATGTATGTATGAATGCATGTATGTATGTATGAATTTCTATGTATGTACACAACCTGTTGTACAGTATCCCACCTGCAAGGGACCATTGGAAGATGGGTGGAAACTATCGTCCTTATCAATAAAGATTCTCGTGAAATATGATGTTCTGGCTACTTCATTCATTGTGTGTGTGTGTAAATATATTCTGTATGTATGTATGTATGTATCTTTCATTATGCGCTTAGCTTCACAGAATCATATTTGCTGAATTTTTATAAAGGTTTTGTAAGTAATTCTATTAGCAATTAATGAAATGTAACGTATATGGTAATATTTGTTCTACCCGTATATCCCTTACGCCTTCTTAAATAATTACAGATAGAGGATGCATATGGAGTAGCTCTTGTTTTGCATTTCATTTGAATTCAGTTTTGGATATCTGATATATCCATTGACAAGTAGTCTCTCGCGAGTTGTCCTCGATCTCTATTAACTATGCTAAACAAAAGAAAAGGAGAAACTTCAAACATTAAACGTAGTCTAACCATCTTTGAATTTGAATTTTTCTCTATTTTCAGGAACAGAACATATTAACAAATGATTTTGACTTTCATAACAGATGTAATGAATTAACATTGTGTGCTTCATCGCATAAATTATGTACGCTATTCTATCTTATTAAATGAGTTGGTGCACCTTGATATCCAAGCTGCTCAGTATTTAATTTACCTATACGTTTACAAACTTCCGTATTGTTCATTATGCAGTCAATATTAGCAGTCATTTCAAAGGGTATTGCGACCTGCAATGTACCCTTACAAGCCTTTTCTATTAGATATTCAGTCTGAACACTGAACTTGTTAGAAATAGCAGTGAAATTTACTTCAAGTTTTACACTTCAACCTTAAAAGTGGAAAAGCATGTTGGCAATGATTCACGGAATATGATTTCTTGATGAAGGATTTAGAATTTTTACTGTTCAAAAGAAAATATGAGGAACGCAATGGAAAACATGAAAACAAAATCTGATAATAAAAGACAAAAGGGTGGGTTCATGTGTGCCGGTACATATAGAGTGTGAATATATGCGTTTTTATAAGTTTGAATGTGTGTTTGTGTGTGCGTATGTGCGCATGTGTGCATGCGTGTGTGCGTGCGTGTTTGTGCATGTGTGTGTGTCTGTGTTATCATGTATATGTTTGCATATATCAAAGTAGGTTTATGTAGTTTAAATTTATCTTAAAAGCGGTAAGAATGAAAGAAAAATTAATAGGTTCATGAGATACATTCATCATTCCAACTAAAACGCTTAAGAATAAATTTTAGCCGTACATTGCTTGACGTGTGTTGCATAATTTAATGTTATGACACAAAATGAATCATTATTTCAAGTTAATATTTGTATTTACTTTTTACAAGATGATAAAATATCATCATCCTTTGAAAAGGTTTTACTATGAATAATGAGATAAATATTCTTTAAAAAATCATCTGAAGAAAGTTAGTTACGTTGTATTTTAGATGTAATGTATGGTGATGTCCATGTATGTTATTAACAACTACGAGATTCTAACGATGTGAAACAATCTAAAGAGGAGTTATAAGTGAAATGTTACTACCTTTAAGTTTTCAAGGCCTAATTATCTCTCATTCAGGTACGAAACGATCAGTATTTGAGATGAGGTAAGGGTCAGTCGATTACATCAGTTTCGTACATGATTGTCACTATATTTAATGACTGTGTACCTCGATAGCCATAGGTGGTCTCTACACTATTTAGATTCAGAAATTAAAGGACCAGCACAAATATTAAAAGGCAATGCTCAAACAGTTCTACAAATCCGCCTCCACGTGAATGATACTTCCTACTAGCATCCAATGGTTTGCCTCTAGATATCTGAACACAGGCTACGTTCCACAACTGACTAAGGAAACAATTTTCTTTCACACACATCCATGTTCATCTAAATGAAAGTACACATGATACACAGTGTAGTTTAACATACTCGTCAATCAGTATTGAAAGGTCTACACCTTGTTGAAGTTTTCTATATCCACGACATGACGTTCATCTTCTAGCTTGTGACAGAAAGAAGCTTGCAATACGGTTTCGTTTGTTTTTCATTTGGTTTTATTCTAATTTCCGAATGTTAAATTATGAACAAGACACTCGATTTTGCATTTTCTAAATTTAGAAAAATTCCCACTTAACAATAAGGATGTAAGGTATTGCTGACCTATAAATAGAAAGATAATTGCAGTACAAGCATGATTCAATATATATGCCTGTTAAGACGGTAAGCTGGTAGAATCGTTAGCACGCGGGACAAAATGCTTAGTTTCATTTCGCCTGCCTCTATGTTCTGTTTAAAATCCACCGAGGTCGAATTTGTATTTGATCCTTAGGGGCCAAACACTGAGGTAAATGCGATCGACGAGTCTCCTGCCACCAAATCTTTGGCCTTGTACTTCTAATAGAAAGGAATATACAGACAACCCTTCAACGGTTTCCTATGAAGGATGCAACACGAACTTACATTTCGTCTGCTGACAGCAAACTACCAGATACTGATTGGTTTGCGACAAGTAAATGCGAGTTGACTGTTTGTAGACAAATAAAGAGTTAGGAGATACGTAAATATAAACAAATAGATACAGCTATCAAACAAGTGTGTCGTCAAATAATGCATATACTTTCATTTCATTTGTCGTCCTTTGGTAAGTAATCATAACGCCAGACCAAAAGGTCTACCTGCAGTTCATGCACCGTACATTCACAGAGATTACTTCAGTAAATTTACAACAAACTGTCGGTAGTTTCGAAGAAGGATTCGGCAATTATAAATATTTATTCTGGTCCAACATAAAATTGAAGTTCCAAATGAACATCGTCCAACCTCCATTTCAAAAATCTGGGAATGGAATGACGTATATATATACATCATATATATATATATATATATATATATATATATATATATATATATGCGAAAGGTTGAGTTCAATTAGAACATTTTTGTTTTGACGGGGTCTAAAGTTAGATTTCGTATAAAGATACTTCATATTAAAATTGTAGCTTTCTAATGTAAGTATTTATTTTAAAAATATGAAAATAAAACAAGTATAAGGTGTGATTTGGGCATTTATAAAGCACGTATCCTATATAAATACAAGAAACAATTAAAGATGGAGGAGAGAAGATGTTAAAAGTTTTATAAAATCTTAATCCATCCATACGATCGTTTCGAACGATAACACCAACATGTAAGAAACATGAAAAAAAATTAATTATATTTATGATTAAATCAAATTAATATAATCATATATTACCATTCTCTTCGGTACAAAAGTTGGAGAAAACATCAGGAAAGGTAGTAACAGAAGAATATTACAGGAGATCACATTGAGTCTGTGTCGCATAACTCAATCGGATATTCATAAATTGATTGTGTAAGATGAAATATAAGAACATGGTTAGGTAGTGTTGAGTCTATTTGTGCAAGGGACAAAACACAGATATAGAGAGATCATTTTCGATAAGGTTGCGCCATATTCACTAAACGCTTGTAATTGCTAGCTCTGCTTCCGCTAAACACTGAATATCTTCTAACAATCCGCAATGTCAATCAACAAGAAATACGATTTATCCAATTGCTGTCACCAGAAGTATGCTTTTCTGGCACATTTCAAGCCAATGGCCGCCGACAACCCGGACATACCACCTTAGTTCTAGCTGCTCCTCTGTACAACCTGCACCACTTCCATGAGTAGGACACCAATCACCAATCCCCAATGCTTGTTCATGTCTGTCTACCAACATACTTTCAACCCCTGTGTATACCCATACATGTATAGAAATATACGCGCAGGAACATGCATACGCGCACGCGCGTGAGTGGATTTCCAGGTGCTGTATCTACGTGCGTGTGTGCGCGTCTACATATGTATATATATATGTATGTATATGTGTGCGCCTATGCATACATGCACACACGGGCACTGTAAGTGCACACACAACTGCACACATAAATGTAAATGTACACACTAGTATATATACATGCATGCACTGTATGCATGCACAGATTCATACACACTAGTATGCATACACATGCGCGGACGCCCCCATGCATATGTGTGCGTGTGTATGGATGTACACACACCCACTTATATATATGCAGATACACGTGTACAAATATGAATAACTTTATCTGTATATGCATATATATACTGTATACACTTATACATATGTGTATGTGTGTATACATATATACATGTGGGGGTGCACACGTACACATGCATGCCTGTACACACATATACATATATTTGAGCGTATGTCTCTGTGTGTGTGCGTAGGTGGTTGTGTGCATGTATTACTATGTACATATATACGTATATACACGTACATCGATATATTACACGACCCTTCCTTACTTCGTCTACAACGATGCGACCGAAATCCTCTCCACCTCACGGTGGGTTACCGATTTATTGCGGATGCGGTATTTCCCAAGTAAAAATTGTCGTCGAAACACTTATCTGTTTACATCACGTGACCCTTTTCTACCGATCGTAACCCGCCTTCCAGCAATAACAATTGACTTTCTGCAGCTGACCTCTGATTCAAATTTCCAATAGCTGAGGAATAGCATCATGATATGAGACGTAAGGTACTAAAGAAATTTGAAATCAGACTGTTTATATATATACATATATATAAATTAAAATAGCATTTACTTTTTCTTGTATCTTTTATCGTATGTGAGAGAGAGGGAGGTAAAGAGAGGTGTGTTGTCAGAGAGAGAGAGAGAAGGTGCGTGTTGGTCTGTGAGAGAGAGATTGAGAGAAAGGAATGGAGTGATAGCGTAAATTGAGTTTATTTAATTTTACTCGCATCTTTTTTTAGTGAGTTAGTTAGTGAGGAATTGACTGAGAGACACAGATAGGGATGTTGTCATGTATGTGTAAAATGACTAGGGTCAGTCACGCATGCATACAAACGCATACGTACACACATTATCTGTCGTATACACGTTCAGGCGTAAATATATATGCAAACATGCTTTTATATGTGTGCATGTGAAGGAGACAGAAAGAGTCAGTCACTGAGTAAAGGTGTGCGTTCTCGTGACAATTATATTTTTGCAAGTATGTATAAGCAGGTGAGTAAAATTTACGCAATCACTCTCTCTCTCTCTCTCTCTCTCTCTCTCTCTCTCTCTCTCTCACACACACACACACACACAC
>NC_068987.1:35952955-35955280 GCF_001194135.2 Octopus bimaculoides
TGAAAATATAGTTTACTCTTAAAATAAAACGTTGATTATACTTAAATCCAATTTCTTTGCCTCATATTTTTTCATGATATTTTATCTCAAAACATTTTTTTTTATAGGTTTCATGCTTATTCTATCATTGAAGCTAAGGTAAATATATTTTGCTTTTAAAATAAAAACGTTATTTAGATCTAAACTTGATTGGAGGCGTTACTTACTCTTTTCTATAACGTTGCTGCAAATTTTTATGTAAACTTTTTTCTACTACTCTATGCCAAATTGTAGCTAAGGAGAAGCACTCTTCGAAAATGCTAAAAGTTTTCAATTTCGTTAAGAACTGATTTAGTGACAAAGCTCTAAAAACGCTACGTGTGAGTAAATTACGGCCTTAAGAATATTATTCAACTACTTCTGTAGCTGAATGGTTTATATTTACATTCACATTTATATGTATGTTAGAAGATAATGGGAAAAATTATAGGATTAAATGAAAGGTTGTACGCAATTGCAGAGCTTAAGATATTTCAGATGAGAAATGTCAATTATGTATTAGAGATTTTTCTAATTATAAAATTTAAGCATAAATTGATTAATTCTAGGAAAGAAAATATTTCAGACTGTTGCACTACTCAAAATATATTTTTAGATAATAGAATTAATCAGTAAATTAGTAATAGATAATTAAACTGAAAATTATAAGTACAGACATGATATAAAATAAACATAACATATAATATATAATATTTACACACAAATTAATTCATTTAGGGAGAGTGAATATTTATTAATTAAGCAAAATATATAATATATATTAATTTGGATACAAATATTATGAATAGAAACATTAGCAATTTAAGCAAAATTAATATAGTTAAATTTACAAACCTAACATAAGTTAAATACAATATAAATATAAATAACATACACTATATTTTATTATATAATAGTTAGATATCATTTTAATAATAATACTGAGTTGCGATCTCCATTAATTAATCAGATAATATAATATATTTTAATTTAGATACACATACTATAAATCTATCGATCACACCAATTTTGATGACACAATACACTGAAGAAATCCACGTACTAATCATAAATATATAACGTAGGTCTGCATATAAATAATAGGCGTTTTATCCCGCATACACCTAAATATATAACACTATATAATAACTAGAAATGAAGAACTAGGCATGAACAATAATATAATTAACGAAGTATCCGTGCGAAGCAACGTGTAAGTATAAGCAGAATTAGTTAAGTTGAAATATGTTTGTCGCATATTTCAAATGCTAAAAAGCAATTACCAGACATATCATTGACAAGAATCAAGCTCTCAAAACTTCGAAGTCTGGATTCTTAATAGATGGCGACGCTGAACGAGCCGGATGTTTTCATACCTTTTTACCATAAGGAATATTTTTCTCCATGGTGACTGCAATGTATTTGCCCTTTAGCTGTTGAAACATGTGACAGACATATTTCAACTTACCTAATTCTCTTCGTTCTTGCAAACTGCTTCGTGTTAACACTTCATTTACCTCGGTCAGGTGATCTACTAGCGCAAAACAGGCAACGTGTTGACTGAATTATATACAAAGCTACGGTTTTAATAAGTTCGTTCAGAGTTGCCCCTCTCAGATATATCTCATTGAAATAATTCAACAAACACGAAACATCGATGCTTGGGATTCCTAGTAGACGGCGACACTGAACGAACCGGGTGTTTTCGCACCTTTTGACCATAAGAGAGACTTTTCTCTATGGTTAGTGCAGTGTATTGCCTTTTGGCATTTGAAATATGTGACAAACGTATTTCAACTTAGCTAATTCTGCTAATAATATAATTGAATTAATAACTTTTTAATAGCATACATATACACTTACACACTAATAAAGTAACTTCAGAAAGTTGAATCTATATACACACGCAATCACATATATTAATACATATACTAATACATAAACACTGACATCCATACATACATATACATATACACATATATGACTGCGCATAGATACTCTTTTACTCTTTTACTTGTTTCAGTCTTTTGACTGTAGCCATGCTGGAGCACCGCCTTTTAGTCGAGCAAATCGACCCCAGGACTTATTCTTTAGAAGCCTAGTACTTATTCTATCGATGTCTTTTGCCGAACCGCTAAGTTGCGGGGACATAAACACACCAGCATCGGTTGGCAAGCGATGTTGGGGGGAACAAACACACACATACAAACATA
Source organism: Octopus bimaculoides (assembly GCF_001194135.2). Classification (NCBI taxonomy): domain Eukaryota; kingdom Metazoa; phylum Mollusca; class Cephalopoda; order Octopoda; family Octopodidae; genus Octopus; species Octopus bimaculoides. The sequence goes on from NC_068987.1 coordinate 35,955,187, forward strand.
CACACACACATACATATATATATATATATATATACATATATACGACGGGCTTCTTTCAGTTTCCGTCTACCAAATCCACTCACAAGGCTTTGGT
>NC_068987.1:35958386-35960886 GCF_001194135.2 Octopus bimaculoides
GAGAGAGAGAGAGAGAGAGAGAGAGAGAGAGAGAGAGTAGATATTCACATATATTCGCATTTACATTTCTGTCTTTGGATGTAATTTCTTAATTAAGAATTTACTTCGTAATATTCTTAGCTAATCTTTGAAACCGATGCTGTATTATTATGCATAAATAGGAACGTGTTTCAAGGTAACTTTGATGTTTCTTTAAATGAGAGTGTGAGATTTTTCGGATGTAAACTAATGCTAATTGTTTCCTTTTCTGTGGGAAAGAAAAAAAAATGAAATTTATTCTGTTTGTAAAAGAGATAGAAAAAATCATTTGTCCATATTTATTAAAATCTCAGCATGGACGCTAATCATCCATTATGCTTACTTCAACACACATTGGGATTGTATATTTCTTTTATCTTTCCCAATAAGGTTAACAGTGTCTTAACATCGTCGCTTTTTCTTTTTGTCTTTCCATATAATTACGTCTAGCCTGATATATCCATAGAGTGTGTATAGCAGTTTTTTACAAATATTATTACGTTATTGGGAACTATAATCACCGAAATACGATAGTTTCTAATATTTTGAATCTTGTATCTTTGCTTTCTATGGGTTGCTTTCATAAACGTTTGCATCTGCATCAGAGTGAGATTACGTTTTGAAGATATTTCGGACATTTGCCTGTGTTCTCTGTGAGCTTAATGCCGTATCGATTTATGGTAAAACCTAAGGACTCTACTCATATTTTAGCATCGTTCCAAAGTGCGTAATTTCTGCTGATGATCATAGGAACACTATGCAAATGTTCCAATGGATTTATTTTTTACTTTAAATATGTGCTATTGTACGGCTGTGTATACTTAATTATTTTGAGGTATTAATTCCAGGTATTTTTCTTTCTAGTTCTATTGGCGATACTTTTTCTCATGTATGAAACTCACCACCACTCAGAGGTTGTTATAATCAAGTTTGCTTTACTTAGTACACACTATTGGCCTTCTTGATTTTGTTTTAGGTTGAGAGGTTATATATATATATATCGATAATAAAGTATTACTATCTTGTGATTAATAACAATTTTCGGATTTTTATATGAAAAATCCAGAGAGACGCCAAATTATTAGCATGATCATCTATACAGTAAGCACATTGTGGACGTTTAATCAACTTCTGCATAGATCTAACGACCACATTCTGTCAAAGAGCGTTTGTGTTCCCTTCTTATTTCGTTGCTTGTAATTACCACCATAAGACACGTTTTTTTATACTTTCCTTTAGGGCTTATTGCATTGCACATGACATTTTGGACAAATAATAAAGCTTTTCATGCACGTGCTGTTTGACAGACATCTGGATTGATATAAATTTAGAATCAAAATGCAACATTCATCCAGTGGGGAACTCTATCCCGGGTTTCTTTCGAAGTATTTTATATACCAGTGGCTCTTATCGTGCTGTTCTAATTTATTTTTTCATGCAAATTCCAACTTGCAGCCAAGATTTTTTTGGAATGTACGCTTCCTGTAAGGGAGGTACGTTTGCATGCGCACGCACATGTGCATGGTGTGTGTGTGTGTATTTGTGTGTGTGTGTGTGTGTGTGTGTGTGTGTGTGTGTGTGTATTTATATACACACGCATATATACTGTAAATTAATATGTATAATCGTTTCATATTGTACGCTATTCTTAATCCATCTGGTAATGCAGTTCTATATTTGAGAGATGAGGAATTAGGTACATTATTTACATATGACGGATATTTGTCATCAACTTGTTTGTTGTTAACACAATGTTGCGGCTGATATACTCTCCAGGTTTCTTGAGGTCTCCTGGGAAATTTTGAACCCGGGATCTCATTCCATATGCCCGTGGGCATATGCCGTAGTTGTTAAGAGCGATGGCCACTAACACCAAAATTCCAAGTTCAATTCCAGGCAGTGACCTGAATAATAATAATAGTAATAAAGATAATAATAATAATAATAATAATAATAATAATAATAATAATAATAATAAGAAGAAGAAGAAGAAGAAGAAGAAGAAGAAGAAGAAGAAGAAGAAGAAGAAGAAGAAGAAGAAGAAGATCGTAAAATACCTTAGGAATGAGAACCCAGGTTCAAATTTGCCCAGGACACCCGAAGAAGGCTGGAGAGTATATCAACCGAAACGTGTTAATAAGAAACAAGATGCGGAGAAATAATCGTCATATGTAAATAATGTAAACTAGCAGGCGTACCCGGCGTTGCGAGGGAGCGTTTGTTCGAGAAAGCTAGGAAACTAATAAAGTGATTAGCACCCCGCTCCCTTGAGCACCTTTCACGCTTTATGGCAAGAGTAACACCTCAGTATCACTTTAAGGGAACCGCACGTGTAATATTACGAGAACAATCAAGAGGAAAATAACGCAACAAAAATTATAACAGTAATAACGTAAGACTGAAATATGGAACCCGTACGGCAAGTGTACAAAACGTCTTTAGAAACAACACTTTTACTTTTCCACTGGGGCATGAAAGCATG
>NC_068987.1:35963386-35968593 GCF_001194135.2 Octopus bimaculoides
ATGTTTATTCTTATTGTTAATCAAGTAGGAATAAAATCATTGGCAAACACAACTAACGCTTCATTAGGTTCTGTATCACAACGAAATTTATATTTTTAATTAAATTTGCTGACAAATTATTAGATTCCTCGTTATAATAGTAGAATAATATTTCATTTAGTTTCAAATCACCGCCATAAATCGACGATAAAACTAATGAGAAATTTAAAGCTTGCTTGAAATATTAAGCAAACTTTTAGGTTTCTTTCTGTGTGTAGTTTAAACAAGGCTTGTAAATTCGTTAAATTAATATTGTAATTGCAATGTCGTTGAATATTCAATAATGTCGACGGCCGACCACTAATTTCATGATTGATTTTCATTAACCTGAAGAAAAGAAGAAGAAAAAACTGGCTTGCGGTCATTTCTGAAACGGAGTTGACCTCAGTAATTTGTGATGAAATATTGTATGGGGAAAATAATTTCAATATATTTAAGAATATTTAGATTATTCTGAACATTGACTTCAAATTTATAAAAAATATGGTATTATTGTCATCAATCTGATTGTTATTTTGCTACAAGAAACTGTAAATCAAGAAATAATGTGAAGTATATTCTAATAATGCTTGACAATTCACTATTATTACAATGTCTTGCCACATATTATGCATCAAGGCAGGAGAAAGACCTCTGCATGGTTGCTCGATTGACTAGAAATAGCTGTCTATTTTGCATCAAATAACACCATACATAAATATGAAGGGTATATTCTCTAAATAAATTACGCCTAAGTATCAAGATAGAATAGCGAGAGCCGGAATGTTTTTGATCAAGTTTCGTCTCCATCAGTTCCGAACTGGTGGAGCTGCACAGAAACATCTGCAGTAATTTCTTAAAACATATGGGCATCACGTAACCTCCTCTCTACACTCAGAAAAGTGAGGGTTTGCTTGCTTCAATGAAGATATCTTTATACTTCTGAAGTGTCTGCTGTGGAGGTATGAAGCATAAAATGAAATACAGTATTTCGTTTGGTTCGTCTATACCAAAGACCTAAAGCCTGGCTGAAATATCGAACCAAACCCCGATATTACTAAATTGTCCGTGAGCCAAATTCCTAATGATGTTTCTTAACAATGTTCAAGCATAATATATCTATAGCACGTTTCTACATTCCAGAGAAAATAGCAGATTTTTGATCATTGGTTTTTGGCTCTCTACAAGTTTAGCGTGTAACTGTTCACACAACTGCCATGGCGCAAAATGGCATTCATTTTAATAGCGTTACTTAACCACTGCACCCTGTACATTAAATAAATCACTGCGCAATAGCTAGCCCATATTGTAAAACGACAAGTAGCACATAGAATCACATCGGGATTAAAAAACACATTCAAGACAATAAACATACTTCAGAATTTATACCAAGCAATATTGCACGTCACGTAAAACACCAAATCAAAATAATCACTGTCTAGAGAAAAAGACAGTAACGCATACACAATCAATACACAACACAGTAACCCAAAATACAATAACTGGCGTCACATAGATCGTATCCTCCATAGATACCTTCGTATTTTATATAACACATATCGCAGAAACTCTTCTGAAACACTACTTAATAAAATAACAAAATAACTTCTGCCACCTAATCGTCTTTTCATTGGTCATATTTTTACTTATTTTTAAGACATTACGTGGGATTGCATTAAGTCGTTTCATGAAGCATCGGATTAAAATATACCGGAAACAGCGAAGGACGGACGCGCACATCCACACGTATTGTGTTGTGCTTCTGGTTTCCAGTGGGAATTACAGACCTACCCTTTTCTTTTACTCTTTTACTCTTTTACTTGTTTCAGACATTTGACTGTGGCCATGCTGGAGCACCGCCTTTAGTCGAGCAAATCGATCCCAAGACTTATTCTTTGTAAGCCTAATACTTATTCTATCGGTCTCTTTGGCCGAACCGCTAAATTACGGGGACGTAAACACAACAGCATCGGTTGTCAAGCGATGTTGGGAGGAACAAACACAGACGCATATACATACATATATATGTATATACATATATATGTATATACATATATACGACGGGATTCTTTCAGTTTCCGTCTACCAAATCCACTCACAAGCCTTTGGTTGGCCCGAGGCTATAGTTGAAGACACTTGCCCAAGGTGCCAGGCAATGGGACTGAACCCGGAACCATGTGGTTCGTAAGCAACCTACTTACTACACATCCACTCCTACGCCTGGTATGATTTATTTGTGTGTTTCATGATCTAAATAGTAGTTTCATTCATTCCTATGATTGGATGTTGTTACGCTTGCAACAGCTCCATATCATCAATTCTAAATCCTACTAAAATTTCGAAGCGAAATTTTTGCCATTTACGGTTTTGCACTTTTCTACTAACATTCTGTTATCGTCCAGATATCTGTCCTATCTCTTGAGCTTGTAATAATCCAAAATTATATGTATTATTCGAGTCAAGCAATCGAATATCACTCTCGATTCTTGCTACTCATGAAATGTCAAATGAGTCACATTGGATGATATAGAGTTGGTCTCGATACTTAAGTGTCTTGCCGTACCTGCCTTTATAGTTTCAAGTGGGCTATTCCAATCATAATCATACAATTAGATACTGGAACCCGCTATGATTTGCTCCTAGGGAGTTCGATATTTACATTCCTTCTAGTTCTTGTAAAATATTTGTTCCTTAGGGATCTTTTCTGCAGACACCTGTGGGTGCGTGTGTGGTCCTATTAGCATTCATCGCATTGACTGCCCTAGAGTCTTTCTCGGTATAGGCCTCATATTATGCTTCGCAGAAACAGTCATAGTACTGCATGTGACAGTAATATTGATGATGGTGTTCATCTTTAATGTCGGTGAAACATGGCAACGGATGTGTATGCAGATATTTTCATTATTACACATAAATGTATCATTACAGTAAAGCTCATACGTATATGTAATTTTTGTGATGATGGCAATAATGCTGGTGTTATGGTTTATATTTTTAAGACGGTCACTTTAAGCAGGAATTTATTTTCCCGAACGGGAAAAAATCATCATTCTTTGTCATCGTAACTCAATATTTCGTCACCACTCTTTATTTCTCATTATTCGACTCCGCTTCGAGGTTTGGTTTATGTTTACATTTTAAACATTCAACAGGCATTGTGAATGAGACGAGAAATATTGCCACCTGTCTCTGCTAATGACCATTTCTGTCACACATTTCCCAACAAACAACCACTTCACTGATAATCAAGCAACAAGGTTATTTCTGAGTTACGTAAGCGGAAATACACAGGAAAAAATGCAATCAAGGAAATAACTGCCGCTTCTAGGATTGTAACTAGTACTCCACTCACTCTTGCTACGGATACATACTTTTTTTATTTGATGTGGTAATTTATGCAGTAGTTACTGCTGTGGATGATAGTGGCGTTGATGCTGCGCTTTTTATATTAGTGGGGGCCATCTTTCTCCTGTACTTTTCATTTGTTTTGGGTGCAACAGGCTTTCGTTTCTGTTTCCACAGCCATTGCACTATGGCGTTTTATATTCTACTTCTATCTGCAGTTGCTGCCCTCCTGGAATCTGTCTATTTTAGATTTCACTTCAATCAGAATCAGAATCTTAGATCCCATACCAATCCTATTTTTCTTTCAGAATCATTTTGTTTCTTGCAAACTGCCAGGATCTTTCAAAAACACACGCTTCACTATTCACCAGAAGTTTAGCACTGTTGATATGTTTGAGATTAATAGTTAGATCATTATTCGCCCCAGGTAAGCACATGTCAGTGTAAAATCTTCAATTATTTGTCAGACGGTGACGTGCATTTGGGTGAGGGTTAACGAGTGTAATCCGAACTTACAGTCGTGTCTCAAAATCTTAATGTCTTAATTATTTTTCTCAAAAAGGGTTCCACTTTAAAGGTACCGGTTCTAATTTGTCTAAATTCTTCGATGAGCATCTATCCTCAGTTGCTTTACTTTCTGTATGTCTGAGATGTGTTCTATTATTTTTAGCGTAACTACACTCTCTATGTTTTGCAGATACGTTTCTTCGCTTAATGTAGAGTGAGATAAGTTTGAAAACCTTCTTCATCTTGTTAGAAAACAAATATTTCTGCTGTGCTTTCAATGCTGCCGTTGTTAGTATTATCGCTGTCGCTGTCGATAGATTAGTGACGGTTGCTATACGTGTTCTATTATAAATTCTTGTTATGAAAGCAGCCAGTGGAAGCATCAATATTTCTCTGCTGTTGGTAATAGTGCCATCTTCTTTATTTGATATGTCATTTTCCTGCTGTTCCTAGTGTTTTGTTTCTTGATTGTTTCCTTTCGAGGCTGGCTTCGTAGTTTTTACTGTTTGTTACCAGCTGATGTTAATGCTAATACCTTTAAATTCTACTTCTTCTGTATTATGCCGTTCTAAGGTATGCCTATAAAAGATCGAGTCAACTTAAAAACATCCTCCTATCGTCGTCTACCTCTGGCCGGTAGGGAGAAGAAAATCATGTTGAAAATATTTGTATGTCTAGTAAAACTTACATTCTTTTAATATTTTCCCCGTTATGGAAGTAATGAAAACGGGTAGTACATCCATTATAACCGTAGATTCTGAAGACAGGCAGTAGAAATGTAAAATCAACAAAACAAAAATTCTATACAGGGAAATAAGGCTCATACACACCAAACTTCTAAGCAAATTCAGATTTATCGCCATACAACACCAACGACAAGAGCAATAACAACAAAAATACTACTACAACTACTACTACTACTACTACTACTACTACTACTACTACTACTACTGCTGCTGCTACTACTACTACTACTACTACTACTACTACTACTACTACTACTACTACTGCTGCTTCTGCTGCTGCTGCTGCTGCTAATGATGATAAAAATAATATTCCTTTCTACTGGAATTTGGGAGAAAGAATTTAGTCATTAACATCGACCCGACTGCGCAACTGGTACTAAATTTATCGACCTCGAAAGGATGAAAGGCAAAGTCGATCTCGATAGAATTTCAAATCAGAATGTAGCAATGGGCGAAATACTGTTGAACATTTCGTCCAGCGATCTAAAGAATCGGTCCGCACAACGCTTTAAATGATAATAATAATAATAATAATAATAATAATAACAATAATAATAATAATAATAATAATAATAATAATAATAATAATAA
>NC_068987.1:35969656-35970941 GCF_001194135.2 Octopus bimaculoides
TAATAATAATTATAATAACAACAATAATAATGATAATAATAACAATAATAATAATTATGCCAGCAGATGATAACGTTTCTCTAAAAGAAATGGAGTAACTTTCAAAATACAAAGACCTGGAAATAGAGGTAACTCGAATGTGGAATCTAAAAGCAGAAACAAATCCTATCATAGTCGGTACATGAGGTATGATAAAAACATATTCAAACAAATACATAACACAAACACCACGACTTACAAGTATATGTATATAACATACAGAAAATTGAACTACTGGTCACTGCACACATCCTACGCAAAACACTTTCAATACAGTAACCATAAGAGCATTACAGCAAACCACAGCACATATCCAAGGCACACAGAGCTGCGCTCGGTAGTGAAGTGAAAGCATGCTACAATAATAAAACTACTGAACAATAATAATAATAATAATTATAATTATAATTACAATAATAATACAATTGCCGCAGACACCTACCTGAAAAACTCTGATGACTGCATGTTAAAACTTGTCGCAAAGCTTGAAAACAAGAAAGCATCATACTCAGTAACAAAACAGGCAAAGGAATATCTAACTGAGCAGGTATAAAAATCTTGAAATAGAAATTGGCAAAATGTGAAACCCCAAGACTAAAACAACTAGCTAAGATACCAGGAAACCCAAAATAGCAGAAATTCAATAGATAATGCTCATTGGAACTGCTCATATACTACGTAAACACTGTCTATGTAATCTCAAATTTTAAAACACTGATAATTTTCTTATATTTTAAAACATTCTCTAGAACAATACTATGCGCAAAACCAAATATATGACACCATAGGCATAACACCAACAAGAAATTGTAACTTTGTCTTGAGGTCTTTGGTTGAAACTAGGAGACAACTTGTACAAATATAAGTAAATGTCAATCTTAAAGAGCTGGAAACACTACTACAAACAGCACATAGCTTTACCAAGGAAATAGATATGAAATTCGGATAAGAAAAATGTGCCAAAGCAACCCTGAAAAGAGGAAAATTAGTTAAAAGTAGCAACATAACACTAGATAAAGCCAATGAAATAAGAGAACTAGACGAAAACCAACCATACAAATATTTAGGAGTCAATGAACTAGATAGGATATAACATACACTAATGAAAGAAAAAATAAAGAAAGAGTACTACAGACGAGTTAGATCAATACTAAAAACAGAGCTCAATGCTAAAAACAAGATAATGGTATCAACACTTTAGCTGTCCCAGTTATAAGCTACAGCTACAATATCCTTAACTGAACAC
>NC_068987.1:35971084-35974020 GCF_001194135.2 Octopus bimaculoides
AGAAGAAGAAGAAGAAGAAGAAGAAGAAGAAGAAGAAGAAGAAGAAGAAGAAGAAGAAGAAGAAGAAGAAGAAGAAGAAGAAGAAGAAGAAGAAGAAGAAGAAGAATTTATTTTGATTAAAGGCGCAATGCCTGCAATTGTCGTCTGAAGGAGCTAAGGCGTTCGAAGACATTTTATGGAAAGCAACATCAACATCAAAGTATCTTTTGAATGCTTCCTACACGTTGTTGAATGCTATATACCAGAGACACATTCCAAAACATCTAAACTCTGATCGGTAAAAAAGTAGAATTCTTTTTGATCATTGAATTGATGAATTTTTCCTTTCTTATATTGATTTGTGGGATGAGAAAAACTGCGGAAATTTTGAGGGTTAGTTGTACAGTCGTTAATATAGGTGGAGGCGCAATGGCCCAGTGGTTAGGGCAGCGGACTCGCGGTCATAGGAACGCAGTTTCGATTCCCAGATCGGGCGTTGTGAATTTTTATTGAGCGTAAACACCTAAAAGCTCCACGAGGCTCCGGCAGAGGGTAGTGGCGAACCCTGCTGTACTCTTCCACCACAACTTTCTCTCACTCTTACTTCCTATTGTGCCTGTAATTCAAAGGGTCAGCCTTGTCACCCTGTGTCACGCTGAATATCCCCGAGAACTACGTTCACGTGTCTGTGGAGTGCTCAGCCACTTGCACGTTAATTTCACGAGCAGGCTGTTCCGTTGATCGAATCAACTGGAACTCTCGACGTCGTAAGAGACGGCGTGCCAACAACAACGTTAATATAGATCATATAAAAATGTGTTCGTGTTAACGATGATATTTGCTTGTTTGTTGGTGGTGGTGATATTAGCATTGGTTTTGGAGATGAACTTATGACTAATCTTATTGCGTATTGAGAGTACAAATTGTAATTGCAGTGTCACCATTAGTGGTGAATTCTGTGGGGAATGTTGCGATGGGAGAGATATTTATAATGATGGCAGTAGTTGCAGTGATAATGATTGTAAATACCAATATGGTAACAAGGTAGGTGGTATTCATAAGGTACTAATGAAATTCCTGAAGATGATACTGCATGTAGTGTTACAGTCGATACAGATGATAATAATTCTGAATGATAATTGCAGTAGAGCTGTGAGTGTAACTGTGTGGATAAAAATGCTAGCAATGGTGGATACGGGGAGACAATGGTAGCGGTGTAAGAGGATATGAAATGCTAGAGAAGTAGTATGATTCATGGTGATAATGTTAGTAAGCGCAGGGGTGGCTTTGTGGTAAGAAGCTACATTTCAACCACATTGCTACGGGTTCAGTCTCACAGCGTGACACTTTCGATAAATGTCTTCTTCTATAGCCTCGACCCAACCAAAACCCTTCTGTGTGGATTCTGAGGACAGAAACGAAAAGAAACCCGACGTATATTAATATGTATGGATTTGTACGTGTGTGTGTGTGTGTGTGTGTGTGTGTGTGTTATTGTGTGTTTGTTTGTGTGTGTTTGTGTGTGTGTGTGTGTATGAGTGTGCGTGTGCGTGTATTTGTCTCCCACCACTGCTTGACAATGAGTGCTGGTGTATTTACGCCCCAGCGTGGCCGCGATCTAGTAGCCGAAAGAGGTAAACGATAAAAAATAGAAGCATTGGTATTGGTAGCAACGTTCATGAAGATAATGGATTTGTTACTGTTTGGAAAATCTGTTTGTAATAGTTTTTGACAGTGGTAGGTGAGACAGAAGCATTGCTGATGGTAGCTTTCCTATTGATTCAGAAAGAAGAGATGGTGATGATATTCTGCCTGATAATTGTGGCAGTGGAATGAGTTACTGATAAAGCAAAAGCAACATCGCTGTTAATAGGGATAGTTCGGTATAGAGGGTGATGCAGTTGAAGTGTTGACAATATCGGCGATAATAGTTGTCGCAGTGTTCATAATAGCATTTATGGCGATGTTATGGATGTGATTATTGATAGAATATGCATTGTTTTAACAATAACAAACGGAATTATTGCCAACAGACATTTCAAATAATGTTGAAAAGATTGTGATTATTTTGATAATGATAAAAATTAATGATGTTGGTGTATTAGTAGTGATGAATGTTGCTGGAGGTGATGGTGTTGGAGATGATGGGGGTTTAGGTATAATTCAGTAAAAGTAGTGATGACGGTGTCATTGCAGAAGGTTGCAGTACTGATGGTGTGATAAAAGTTTATGAGGTGATAATATTGATCAATATAATACTGGTAATAATAAAAAGAAGAATAAAAGAATAAGAAATACCAGTAGTAAACATATGTCACTGTTGTGTTTGCAGTTCCTGCTGCTGCTATTGCTGTTGCTATTAATTTTACGAAAATAAGAACAACAGGCAGAAGAACCAGTCTTCTGACAATTATGACCACAAACAATATCACTTCTATTACTATTACCTCGATCACATATAACCTGATTTTGCAACAATTAATAATAATGACGAATCATTCTATTAATGTTGATGATGGTGGTAAAAAAAGATTAACGATAGTAAAATAATAATGACACTAATAATAATACTTATTATTATTATTATTATTATTATTATTATTATTCAGTAGTTTTATTTTTATAACGTGCTTTCACTTCACTACCGAGCGCAGCTCTGTGCGCCTTGGGTATGTGCTGTGGTTTGCTGTGGTGCTCTTATGTTTACTGTATTGAAAGTGTTTTGCGTAGAATGTGTGCAGTACCCAGTAGTGCAATTTTCTGTATGTTATATATATTTGTAAGTCCTGGTGTTTTTGTTATGTATTTGTCTGAATATTTTTTTATTATACCTAAGGCACCTACTATGATAGGAATTGTTTCTGTTTTTAGATTCCACATTCGAGTTATCTCTATTTCCAGGTCTTTGTATTTTGAAAGTTTTTCCATTTCTTTTAGAGAAACGTTGTCATCTGCTG
>NC_068987.1:35974230-35976520 GCF_001194135.2 Octopus bimaculoides
CTGGTCTATTTGCCTTAATTTCTCTATCTGTGTGTATTGGCATATCCCAGAGTATGGTTGCTTTCTCGTTTTCTGTGACCTTTTCTGGCGTGTGTTTATACCATCTTTTTTCTGTTGCTATTCCATAATGTTGGCATAGCTTCCAGTGTATATAGGTCCCAGCTCTGTCGTGTCTGTGAATATATTCCTTCTTAGCCAGGACTGGGCAGCCAGAGATAATATGATTTATTGTTTCTTGTCGATCTCCACATATTCTACAGTTACTTGTTATATTTCTTTTCATTATGTGTTTTTGGTAATTTCTGGTGGGGAGGCTTTGGTCTTATTATTATTATTATTATTATTATTATTATTATTATTATTATTATTATTATTATGTAAAAACAACAACAATAATAATAATAATAGTAATAAAGATAATAGAAATAATAATAATCATAATCATAATAATAATAATAATAATAATAATAATAATAATAATTATTATTATTATTATTATTATTATTATTATTATTATTATTATTATTATTATTATTATTATACACTAAATTTTAACTAGATTGATAAAGGATTTCTTGAGAATGAAAATGATGCGTAGGGAAGATGAGGTCGGAATTTATACATAAAATAGCGATGAAATTACATTATGGCGTAGGTGGTAGGATGGGAAATTGAAAATAAACAGCAAGAAAGGTAGCATAAAAAGCAACGTCAACAACAATAAACAAACATTGTCAGTCTTAGGAAAAATAAGAGAAAGTCATGCACAAGAGAAGCAATGCTTGAAAAAGGTGCCATATAATAATCAACAAGCTGATAATCGCAGTAATGACAAGGAGAGGTATTGCAAAGATATATGTTTATGCATGTATTTGTGTTTGCATACATACGCGTATATTCATAGGCGCAATCATATAGGAAATATATAGGTTTATACACGTACGCCACGCAGGCGCACACAGACGCGCGCGCATACACACACATGTATACATACAAGTACACACAAACACATTTATATATACTCTCGCGTACTTATGCTTACATTATATATATATGCATCCATATATATATATACGAATGCCCACATATATACTTATAAATACACACACAAAAAATATAGTAGCAAGAAATAAAGATTCCTACAGAGACTGGCACTTGAAAACGAATAAAAAAATGAAATATATTCTGTACATTTTGAGCAAATAACAAAATGAAAAGGTAAGTTTTTTTTTCTTTTAGAATATAAAAAATAACACTGATGGGCCAAAAAGCAAGAAGAAAATATATTTTAAAAAATATGCTAAACATAAAAAGAAACTGATTATAAAATAAACAGATCATCAAAATAATCATTAAAAATACACGAAATACAAAATTACATTTAATATTATGAAAAAGTAATAAAATAACTCAATAAATTTACAAATCCGCCATGTTGTTTATTATTCAGTTAGAGCTGATTTGTGCAATTTGTTTTTTACCTGCAAATTTTTGCAGTTTTTCTCTTAAAATGTTTTTAATAGAGGTGTTTATTCTAACAACCATTCATATGAAAAATATGCTGATAACTTCCTGTAAATCAAACATGTTCAGGAGGAAGACAAAAGTACGGAAATAATTCGAAGTATATGTACGCGAATATCAACACACACATATTCATGTATGTATTGTTGTTGCGTGTGTATGTACATATATATATATATATACTAATATGAATATATGTACATTTATAAATATATATGTGTAAATATGTATTATAGATACACATATATATTATCGATAGTGACTTCGAAGTTTCGACCTGATAGTCGAAACGTCGATGTCGCTTACAAAATATTCCTTTTTAAGATTAATAACTCTGTACTCTACAAAAGAATCGTGTAACCCATCAAGTCAATGTTAAATTGTATTATTATACCTGAATATAAAAATAAACATTAAAATATGAATGTATATGTGTGTATGTATGTATGTATGTATGTATAGATAGATAGATAGATAGATAGATAGATAGATACATTACTTTTATTAGCCACACAGGGCTCAACAAAGATGGGACGAATACAATGTAGAGCTTTTCTTTTTAGGAGGGGGAAGGAAGAGAAAAAAAAGTAGAGGTGGGTGTCGATCAAAAGGGATCGTAGGAAGGAAAAAAGGGGGAAATTCGATCAAAAGGGACCGAGAGAAAAAAATATTTAAAAAAAAAAAGCGATCAATAGGGATCCTGTATCACAGTGATGTTCTCGTGTAAAAAGAGGGGAGGACAGTTTAGGTTTAGCCGTGGAAAGAA
>NC_068987.1:35976979-35980822 GCF_001194135.2 Octopus bimaculoides
TAAACAGGCGGGTCAGGTATTCCTCGTCGACGCCCAGGTTCACCCCGAGATGGTCGTCGTACCTTCCCTGCACTAATCGACTATAGAATGCGTTAGTTGTGATGCAGTCGCTCAAGGTTGACCCGGGTTGTTGGAGTTGCCGGAGAGCAACGCGACACTCGCGGTGCCAATCGCCCTTCCTCGGCCTCTTCAGATAGATAGATAGATAGATAGATAGATAGATAGATAGATAGATAGATAGATAGATAGATAGATAATTATGCATACATGTCATAGATAAGGAAGACGGAAACGGGAATTCTGACGTCCATGGAATTAAGAGTAAAACGGTCCGACATATAAACTCCTCCTTTTTTCGACACACCTTAGTAGCATTGAAAATACATTTTCTTTCTTATTCTTATGTATGAAACTGATTATTTTTCTATATAAATTAATATATGAGAGCGAGGCTTTCAAAAGATCAATCAGCTAAACTATTTGCAGAGAAGCTCTTGAAACTCGGTGAAGGGTGAGTTCCAACTGATAAAGTACAGTTTCTTACACTCAATTCAATATGTAATTCAACAAATTCCGTCAATGATTTGGTGCATTAAATCTTCCATAATTTTCTTCATAATTACAACAATACAGATTGAGTCAGTGGGGTCCAAAAAAAAAAATCCTTTTCCTTATGCACTCTGAAATAAAATAAATAAAATATTGTTTATAAAGAAATATTCACTCCTAATGCAACATGAATACTTCAATAAATTAATTTACCATTACTACCATTACATTCAAGCATGAGTGAATTACCTATTTAAATGAACTGTATTATCTAAATGGCATTACTATATTGATAAATAAAATATCACATATAACACACTTATTGTCATATAATAAATGAACAAAAGTTTATTACATATTTTTCTCCTATAAAAATACACCCGAACAGGAGTTAGTTACATATATAGTAATACATTAAATGTAGCTCCTGAAACACAGTAAATGTAATTACCCGATCAATGATGGGTATTAGTGCCAGTGTTTTATTAATCACATTGCATCTAAGACTAAAAGTACGAATATGATTGTTTTTTGAGAGAACTGTCCTGCATAGATATTTGGCGTATTTTATGTTATTTACCCATTGGACATGTAAAAAAAATATTTTTTGTTACAAATATGTTTCTTGATCCAAATAAATATATCAGGCATTTTGTATTATTATGATTATTATCATATTTTTTCCTGCTTGCAATTTTCTACCAGATGTATGTCCATGTACTTGAGATTTTTGCATCATCGTATTTTAGAGAAATATGATTGTGTTTGTATACTTTCTGTAAAACTTAATTTGTTTATCTGACTCCGCCACTCGCTGCGATTTATACTCAAAGTATGTCTTGGTTCTCTCTAACACTCAGTTCTCACATAGTTTTCCAATGTAGTAGTTTCGCTTCTTCATCATACCCTCACAAGTTATATGCTTTGGGGCAAATCTAGAGCTTATGTTCACGACAGAAGCAATGGTTTCGTCAACTCTATTACAGATTCCTTAAGTTGATCACACAATTTGTGTCCAAACCTTCGACTTTCGATGCTATTATGGTGCCCTTAATCTTTTTTCAAGAGTGTTACTTTCCAGCATATTCAGTTGTGGCTACATGGAATTGGTTGTGCTATCCCTTGTTGCGTAATACTTTTTCATGTCTTTCTTGTACTGCTCGTTTTTTTTTGTTTTTTTTTTTGCTTTGTTTTTTTTTCTCTGCTTTTTATACTCACTCATTCCTAACTGACACTAGCAAGGTTTCGAACTTACAAGTTCGATATGTATGCAGTCTTCCACACTTATCAGCTCCCTTCCTCCATTTGCTCTCTTCAGATATAGGCGATCAGTGTCTGCATTTGGATGGTGGTCTCCTTTCATTGCTACGAGCCTTCTGATCTTTTTTCTCCTACGCACAAATAATTACCAGCAACAAATGAGAGAAGCAGTAACAAGAAAATAATCAACAACTAAAACTGCACATGGAGGTGTGTCGGGGTAATGAAACTTGAATACGTTGGACTTGAAAAAGAAAGCCTGCGGGGCTCTGATTATTAGTTCAACTGATATCGAAGGTTGTGGTGGAAAGAACTGCTGGCTTGTGTCATTGAAAGAACGATAATTATGTAAGGAATGAATGAAAAAGTAAGTGCTAGATAGTAAATTAGAAAATGGATAACGGTGGCTTTGCTAGATAGATTTAGGGAGCACATCATGTGCGTCTCTATCAAGCATCAAGGGAAGAGCATTATATGTAGGTGTATATGCTTTAATGCATTTGAAGTTGATACAACAGTTACAGATCTCACTTTCATAGTCAAACAAGGAGTCGATCGTAGGTATTTGACATAAAATAACAAAAAAAAATATTCATCAAGAACAGAAAGTAAAAACGATATGCGAATATAAATAGCTCATCAACGCAGTCTCCTAATAGTGCTATGCCTGAAGGAATGATGAAATGGTTTTTAACTCAGATCCGTAGAAAAGCGTATGGATAAAATGAGTACAAACACCTACATAACAAAAAAGCATGATGATTAAACAAATTATGAACTGAAGTTGTATTTATTAATAGCAATATTTCCTGGTTAAATTTTGTGATTTGAATTTCATTGTAGCATAAATGGCATGATCATATGAGACATGAATGTGAATAAAATAGTTTAGAGAGAAATACGTTGGGTGATGCCAATGAACTGTTTCATAGAAATTGAGGAAGCGAGATATATATTTATGATAGAAAATACAAACATACTAGAAATATGAACAAACAAGACTAACGCGATCGACATGAATGATAAGCAATGAAAATATCGACCATGATTATAAGAAAATATGAACATCAGATCTACATCAACATGGAGAATAAAAACATATTAAGCTAGAGTACCAACAGCAAAAAAAAAAAATGTTCAAAACAAAATATATGCGAGTATGTGCAGTTATATACGTATACACACACACACATACAAACACACATAGAAACAAACACACATACAAACATACACACACACATATATTTAATGAAAAAGAAAATGCACACACTATACATAGTTTTAATGTAGATTTTAATATATAACAGGCAGAAAATCTAAGGGAAGGTAATTGGCGATCGTTATAATTGGGGACAGGGGAGTTAATTGTTCAGCTTTTGGGGAGGTGCTAAATGAATATATTCAAAATCTCAAAAGCTAAAGTAGTGAGATAAAATATGTACAGTGATGCATATGTGATGGGTACATCACAGTATATGATATACTGTAATAAAAGTTTTTTTGTGCATTCATATTTAGACGTGTTCTGTATTTTCGATGAACAAATTTTCTGTAGTTAAACGTACATGTATAAAATTGTTTCTTTGCACTGGTAGTTATGAGTCGGAAGAAATGAATTCTGTGCAACGGTAGGAACACAGTGTTACTTTCTGCCTTAGTTGCGCAACTCAGTTTAAAAGACACTACATTTCAGATAACACTTCCAGGAAAGTGGACGATGGTCACATGTGTGGAACGAGAGAGATATTAAAGGTGGAAGAGGGACGGAGAGAAAAAGAGAAAGAAAGAGAGACAAATAGAAAACGGTGAATGGAGAAAAAGAATTGGATGAAGGATGAAAGGGGAAAACGAAAGGGTGTGATGGTGAGAAAATCGAAGTAGAGGAACTAAATGAGAGAAAACGAAAGTGGGAAAGAGTGAATAGTACAGAGTAGAGTCGCAAGAAAAGTATTACGATAGAGTTTCTCGGAAATTGAAACGTGGCGTTCAGTCATATAATAATATGAATAATATATATATATATATATATATATA
>NC_068987.1:35981286-35982640 GCF_001194135.2 Octopus bimaculoides
GTCAGCTATCTTCAGCGGAATAACCTAGATTTAACATATAAACACGAGGCACTACATAGAAAACATGACTTGTGCTTATATGCTTAACTTTTCAAAATTTACCACGCATGTGCGGTTTACCTTATCGGCAGCAAATACAAAAATAATGTCGATTTTCTTTCAGAAATTAGCTCAAAAGCATTTTATCATTATTAATAAATCATAGGGTAGCAAATGATATAGAGTTTTTGACTGTTTTTTCTAGTGGTTTAGATGTCCTATTATAGGCATCTCTGTATTTTAAATGAATAATATATAGACTATTGACTAATTCTGTCTTCTCGCTGGACCACTGGTAGTAAATAAAATTTCTACAGTTGTCTGACTCATCTTAAAAAACCGAACAATTGCTACGACTTTTTTTACCTTTTTCGTGGCGTTTTATCATAGCTAGTTTATCTTGCAGCCTTATAGCATGACGCTTAGCACTTTCACCATGAATTTTCTTATGAGCCATGGGGGCAGAAAATAAAGTCACAAATGAATGAGAATAAGAAAGTAGCCGATAAACAGTCGTAAACAAATCTGAATTCAAACTATCACTAAGATCACAATTGACAACGACCCCTCACGGTAGTGCAATATGAGCACTCAAAGGCAGGTAAATAAGACAACAAAGCTGATTTCATAATGTCGTTCACTAAGTTACTTTATGGTGTCTATCGTAACAGTTACTGTACGTATTTTTAATATGATTTTATATGCTTTTATTTTTGTTTATTGTACAGTAACATGGTTTTATTTGCTTTTAACGGTTTTCCGATGATTTTACGATTCCAATATTTGTGGCAGACAGACGTAAAGTCAAGAAAATGACTTAACTTGATGTTTATTTTTCCATATATTATTGTTGAAAACTGTCGTATAATCGAAAACGACTTAAATCGAAAAAACTTAAGTCGGTATATATATTTATGAGCTGCTAATAATGTCATGTGATGAACATCACAGACATCATTTAATAACACGTCTAGTGCCTTCATGCAATCCTGAGATTCTACAAACGTGATATAACAAACTAAAACCGGACGATAGGATTAGAAAAATTTCGGGAAAAGGCGAGAAGAAATGTTGAAAACCATAAAAATGTGTGTGTCATACCGAAATGTAAAAGGAAATACATAATAAGGATTACCAGTCTCCATATACTCAGTCATTATAGATATTACCAACGTACAATGCAGATTAGATTACAATAATTTATATCCCGAGTGACAACAGTTAGTCATAAACGGTAGATACTTATCGATCTGTTAGCCGTAACCCGGAACGTAACTGAGAATTGCCAAGGTATCCAACCGGATAATATATATAT
>NC_068987.1:35982798-35983702 GCF_001194135.2 Octopus bimaculoides
ATCTTATATATATCTTTTAAAAACACCAAAACAATAAATTTAACCACTATTAATTACATACATACATACATATATATATCAGCAATGTCAACAACATGACTAACAACATCGGCAGCAACAACAACAACAAAAACAACAGCAGCAGCAAAAGCAACAACTACTACGACGGCGGCATCATGGCCGAATACACAAACACAATGAGTTACAAGAAGAGTACAAAAAGTCATGTTCAAGAGTAGCTACAGCGGCAACGCAGTGGGGGACAAGGCTGAGGGGAGAGTCATAGTGCTACTAAGAACAGTGACACAGAGACACAGACACACACACACACACACACACACGCACACATACACACACACATGTGCATATAAGAATATACATCATAGAAGAACAGAATGGAATAAGCAGAGGAAGAGTACACACGGAGGCGGAAAATGTCGCTTAGGAGGTTACAGATGTGTGAAGGAAGACTTCCGGACAATGGGCATGGGTTACAATAAGAAAAGTAAGAAAAGAGAGAAGACGAATACATAGTCCGTGTGTTTATTTGGCAAGAAAAAATAACACCTCGAAATACAACATGAGTTTCAACACACGGCTTCAACACGAGATCATAAACGTATATATATATACAGAGTGTGATGGGTAAATTGTTGCCATTTTATATTTTTAATGTCGTACATGCGGTTTGCTTGTTCATATTTTGTGTTAGTTTCATTTTTGCTTAATTTAGACGGCAATATATTCACCGCACTCTGTATACACGCACACGCACAAATACATACAAACATACATACATACATGCATACGCATACGCGCACGCGCACGCAGACACACACACACACACACACACACACACACACATATATATATATATATATATGTATATATATATATATATATA
>NC_068987.1:35984020-35989075 GCF_001194135.2 Octopus bimaculoides
TATATATATATATATATATATATATATATATATATATGTATACATACATACATACATACATATATACATAGATACTGAGATCATGAGAGGAAATTATGTCAAGAAGACCCAAAGCCAAAGGTGTCAGGTAATGCTGAGTAAGTGCTATGGACAGACTATACTTATGCTCCAGGTTCGGTGATTATACGAATGAGGAGGCCAACATAGGTCATATAAGAGCATGTGTATATATATGAAATAATTACAGAATGAGATAAAATTCCAAGGCTGTGAAAGATTTCAGAACATTTATAGAGAAGGTTTTATAGCAGTTTCCGGGATGTTTTATATATGCCTTCATCGGAGACAGTGTGAGAAAATGGTTAAGCAATAGTTATCCTAGAGAAGATATGAAATAGAGAGTGAAGTGGAGAAATGAAAATAGACGAGAGATATTCAGGGATATTGTATCTGCAGTTCCATTATTAAGGCGGAATGGTATGTATACTCATAGCCGAGTAAAACTGCATCTCTCAATTTTGATTTCGGCAACGCTGATAACGAGTGGTATGGCTCCTAAAGCCTACATGTCATGCCACAATGGCCTACAATGACCTACAATGCGGAATACGTCTACAAGCTGATCCACACACTTTGGTAAATAAATGCACGGGATAACATTCTGTAACTTGGAAGTCCTGCGTTTGAGAAGCGGACACGACTACGCTGGTCGTAAGATGGACAGTTTTGTTCACTACTCAAAAATAGGGTTTACTACTTCCTATATTTACTAGCATATATCAACTCAGTATATGAAACCTTATTTCCTCGAATTCTTGATTATCGGTAACAATCAGATTCTTTCTCCGCTCTCTGTCTGATTCAAGTTCTTCAGAGACCTTTGTATCGGTAGTGATCTTTCGAAGTGTGTCAAAAGATCGTCGTTGCAATATTTGCGTGTCTTGCACTGGGGATGTTTTCTTTGCTCTAGCTCACAATATAACACCTGTTTTGCCATACGAGTGCCCTCTAAACGGACAAGATTACCATACCACCTATGTTAGCGTTTCATAATCGTTAACCCGGTACTCCTCACATTTGACAGCTTGAGGTACACGAGATCACCCAGAGATTTTCGAGGTATTACGCAAGCATCGCTGGGAGAATCACTTGAGAAGATGGAAATGCCTACGGTATGCTGTCCACGTTTCGCACCCATACAGCAGTACTGTTAAAACACATGCATGATAGACTTTAACTTTCGTTGCTGCATTGACGAGCGATTGGTACATTGACGACCGATTGGAATGAGACCCTCGATTCTCGATTCAAGTTTCCAAATGCATCACAGGCCATTATAAGTCTATAACTTACTTGCCTCAAGTTTATTAAATCTACGTAAAGGTGGTTGATATGTAAGCATAATTTATGTATTTTTGTATAGTTTAATTGAATATTATTCACATACCAGCGCTGAAATGAGTGATTCCGTTGAAAAGTAAGATGTAATAGAATAAGGAGAGGGATGAGAAGAAGAAGAAGAAGAAGAAGAAGAAGAAGAAGAAGAAGAAGAAGAAGAAGAAGAAGAAGAAGAAGAAGAAGAAGAAGAAGAAGAAGAAGAAGAAGAAGAAGAAGAAGAAGTCTATTTTTTTAAAGTTTACGATGGAAAGAGGCGAAAAGAAAATAGTATTCTACAAATGTTATTTACACAGTTCCGATGGGTTAGATTCGTATGGAAGCGCCGTTATTTGACCTGCGCATACAAAATATTACAGAACCCATATGCTACAGAAGTACACTATAAGACAAAGCTACTTTACAATCAGTAGACCCACAGCACAAGCTGAGAAAAACATAAAATATTTGGAAAGAATTAATGCTGAAATTTCGAAGTTATTGTTAAATTTTTACTTGTAAAAACAATTTAGGCATAAAAATATATACATAAGTACACATACATATGCATACACATATTTTCGTAGTCACTCACATCCACTTACCCCCGCATATATGATTATCATATCATCATCGTCAGGAATATTATCATCACAATCTCTCGCAAAGAATATTTGCTTACATTCCTTGTGAATATGAATCAATATCTGGTATGGTTACGAGACCATCTTGCAACTTCCACAACAATAACTATAATAGGTTTAACGAGGATGACGTCGATGAGAACATCGAAGGAAGCGATCAATATAAATCCATCGATGAAAGAACCCATAACATGAAAGCAAGAAAACAACTTCAAAAGAAAAATATTGTAGAAAAGAAAAATAGGAAGATATTAATATTCACTCCCTATAATATGATTATCATCATCACGATCATTAACGGCAGCAGCAGTAGCAACAACAACAGCATTTTATGGTTCACTCGTTATGCTAACCATTACCAACACCACACCTCCACCAACCTCATACTCGTCATGTGTATCAATATCAACATCGCCCTTCTCATCACCTTCACGAACATCATCTTATTGACCACCACCCATTATACATCAACAACAGTATCAGGATGTCAACCACCACCACCACCACCACCACCACCGCCGCCACCGTCACCACCATTATCGTAAAACAGCAACAAATACACTAACAACTACAAGAGCAACTGTATTATTACAAAAAGCTTAAGGAAAACAACATCGATGTTATCACTTCGTTATGACTGCAGCAACGGAAGGGGATGACAACCAGAAGAGCATGAATAATAAGTAATTACAAACAAAAAAAATCAACAGCAGCAGCAACAATAAAAGTCATATACGATCGGTGATAATAACATCAATAAACTGTTCAACAATGTGAAAATCATTACCAAAGTTCAAACCTCGTTATGTTAGAAATAAGTTAAAATAATTGCATCATTAACGACATCAATAACCAAAGCTATAGGAACAACAATAACAATAACAAATATATACAGACAAGAGAAACGGCGACTTTATCGCTACCATCATCAGAAACAATGAAGAAAAGCAAGAAATACGTGAGCTGCAATCAGTACGACAGATTTCCTTGTCTTACATGTTCTACTAATGTATAACATGTAAAATATCAGCAGTAACAGGGACGAACAGACTAAGTAACAGCTCTATCAATAACAAGAATCACACACACACACACACACACACAGACACACACACACACACACACAGATACACACACACACACACACACACACACACACACACACAGAGTAATGGCAATGGCAAAGTTAATAGTCACACTCGTAGCTGTTTACTTAAGAAATTCCGTTTGCGGCTACATGCTTCCTGGTTTCATACCACGTCGCAGCATTTTGGGTAAGACGCTTCTCCAGTAATATTGAAAGAATTAGCACATGGCCTGCTTGCATGAAGTCGCACAAATATACTCCAAAATCTATACAACAGACGAACTCGCGCCCATTAAATGCCTTTTTTAATGCTTCAACTTTGACCTCTGTCTGCAAAACCGGATGATGTCTGCCGGCTAGACACAAGAATTCTCAAAATTTCTGTCATCATTAATATTGTATTCTGACTTCAAGCACTGCATTAACCTTTCCTTTCTAATATATTCTATAGCTCAGCTTTCGTCTCTGCGGACCTTTGTCCACTTCCGTCGTCTAGAGACTGTTCGAGAAGGATTTTGATAACGTGATCTCTTCGGTTTCAAAAGACCTAAGAATGTAATGAAATTTATAAAAAAATAATCTCTGACAACTTTATCATAACCCATTCAGTCTCTCAACCGTTTGTCCTATACTTCTCAATCATTATTCTCAGTTATTGTCTATGCAGGGCATATACTTGACTTTTACTATGCACATTGATGAAAATCTTATCAAGATTCTGGATTAAGCTTTCTTTCTTTCCCTTCATGTGATACTAGTCCAACCATCAAACCTACAAATGTACTACATATCCAACTATGTTAAACGTCTTAATGAATATGATGTATCGTCGCTTGAGTTCCACTGACATAGTTTCAGCCAGTTGCTAAATATTTTCTGAGCGAGCGATGAGCTTACAATATACGCGTGAATCATGCAAAAGCATCTTATTTCAAATATATTCCAAGACTTGCAACCGGGGTTGAGAGTTTAGCTAAAAACGAAATTTGGTACTCGTTCAGATCTACTTTATATTTGAAATAAGATGCTTTTGCGTGATTCACGCGTATATTGTAAGCTCATCGCTCGCTCAGAAAATATTTAGCAACTGGTTGAAACTATATCAGTAGAACTCAAGCGACGGTACATCATATTCATTAAGACGCATAATATAGTTGGTTATGTGGTAGATTTGTAGTTTTGATGGTTGGACTAGTATCACATGAAGGGAAAGAAAGAAAGCCTTATCCAGAATCTTGATAAGATTTTCATCAATATAGATAATATTAAATTGAATTTTGATTGCTGGTAGCAATTAGATATCTTGGTTATCCAATTACGGATATCACCAACAGTTACAATATCTAACATTATTTGTCTAGAAAAATGACGTAAAGTTAATGAAGCAAGGTAGTTTTAGGTGGGATGTTACCTATAGACCAAGGAACAGGGTGATGTTGACAAAGTCGACAGAGAAAGAGGGAAGTGAAACTACGTTATGCATTCAGTGATACTGAAAGGACAATCGAAACGTTATACCAAAGTTCTGATCGCAAAGCAACACAACTGCGTCATTCATCTTTTGGTTTGCCAACCCAGAAGATTGTGTAACCTTATGATATTTCAGTAATCTGACCGTCAACAAAGAGATGTGTTTCATATAAAGCTGCAATCACTATCTGTAGTATTTGAAGGGCATTTAAGTAAAATTTAGCCCAACAGGCTTCTCATGTTGCAGCAGCAAATATTGAGTTTGGTCGGATCTTTTGCAAATATTGTCTTTCGTCTTCTGTGTTCCTGCTTCAACGACTAACTGTTAGTCGCAGGACGCTAAAGAGTGTCGGTGTGACAAACAATGTTTTGTACAGCTAGCATCTTTTTCTATGCATTGACTGATTGATTGCAGTCTGAATAAAAGTATTTTCTGTTCGTAATGTCAGGTTTTAGAAACACAAACATGCATAGCTATAT
>NC_068987.1:35989591-35998690 GCF_001194135.2 Octopus bimaculoides
GCGTGCGTGCGTACGTGCGTGCGTGCGTGCGTGCGTGCGTGCGTGCGTGCGTGCGTGCGTGTGTACCAGAAGCCCCATCTAACATATTTACTCAGTCACATAGTGGAACACAAATGAGTAGGTTGCTGCACAGTGAGACGGAAACCGAAACTAGCTGCAAAGTTAGCCTGTTATACATACAGCCATACCTAAATTTAAAACGTATCAAATGCTATGATCACAGCGCAGAAAATGTTACTAATACGAAAATATTTTGTCATGCTAGTTGACACAAAAAGTGAGTTAGATGCATTTTACTCAATAACAACGAATATTCGAATCTCTAAATTTACTGGAGGAAACTTCGGCCTCATCGAGTCTTCCTGCATTCATTGCATTGTTATTGTTAATGACACCAGTTACAACACATTTAGTGCAAAGTACACACAAGGCAAATGCATCATAAAGGAGATTTAGAGCATTCAAGACACTCGCCGATCCTTAAAAATAAGTTCGGTAATGCGATGCATTCAGGAAACCTAGGCTATGTGCCTAATAGGCCTGTTTCTTTTTTCTACTGTGTGCAATTTTATGCAGATGTTTCACTTTACTTTGCTATGTAAAACGAAGATAGAATGTATATATTCTACTTCACAATAGTGACATGCCATAGAGTCTGTCATAATTTTTACCATAATGTGGCAAAGACTTTGGCAGAGAAATGCAGGAGGTATAAAATCTATTCCACTTTAACGTGAAAGAAGTCAACGAAGCATGCTCAATGAAAATCACTGCAATCTACTCGAGGAAGGGTGTTCTTCTCCATCTTCTACTTGGAATAATGTTAAGTAGACATCTGCAGAGATAGATAGATAGATAGATAGATAGATAGATAGATAGATAGATAGATAGATAGATAGATAGACGAATAAATAGATAGATTCATTAATAGATATATGTGGATATATATTCATATTTATGTATACATACAAACGATCATGTGTGTGTTTGTTTGTGTGTATGTGTGTGTTAAAAATATGCATTCATGTATGTATCCATATTTGCACATGTGTGGCTAACGTTAAGTACATTATGAGTGTACGTGTACTTAACGTTAACCACAAATGTGCAAACAAATATGTATACACACATGAATGCATATATTTAACATACACACGAACCATTATTCTCTGTAAGTGTGCTGTAATATTACTATGCTTTCTCTTGAAGCGTGGCGTACTTTTGTTCCCCATGTGGCAACGCATGCATTATTGAATAGTCATCGTTTGTAGAAAAGCGCTTTTCTATTCACGAAATAATGGAAACAGATATTCTTTAGATGGCACTATTTGTAATATGACCCTTTTCGGTATATAACAACGAATATAGAAGAGAATATTCTTCATATAGCACCGTGTGTCTATTGACTGTTTGATAGACTGTGATGGTCGAAAATTTATTAAAGTAACACGTTTTTGAAGAAATATTGTTTTCTCTGTACACGGATTTGGGTAATCACGTGTGATTGGCGCTGCTCATTATCTTTCTCTGTTAAGAGAGAAATACTCAATTTGCTTTGTAATCATTACAATGTTTCCACCTTCAAGAAAATCTTCATGTCTGAAATTGAATTGCAGCTACTCCACGAAATGTACGGAAGTTTTTACCAAGACAGACTTATTATACCAAATATGTGCAATTTCTATATATTTACACATAGATATAATTCTATTTGTGTGTATTTATTCCAGATTAGATGTGTTTCGATACTGCAACGTATTGAAATTCCTTCGACTGAAAGGTAGTATTAATATATGTGCATAATATTATCATAATATTGAAATGAGCATTTAACTGGACAAAAGAATCAATAATATACATACACCTTTATTACATAATGTGTATGATTTCAAAATGTTAATTATGCATATCCCCCTCTGTGTGTGCATGTCACTAGTATTTCTTCAGCATTATCTATGAATAATACATAAATCATATTATTTAAATGAAGAAAACAGCGCTCAGTGGACGATACAACATCGGACAAAATATCATGGAATGTTTATGTTGCTGTATATTTTGAAATCAAATCTCTCAAATTATGACTACATTTTTTACTTGGTCACTGAAATAATTACTAATCAATCTATGCCGTATGTATATTCATCTGTATCTTTTATTCTAAATGTATTTTATAAGAGCAATCTCAGAAATAGCTCCCTTCAATGCAGGTGGACATCATATCTTATTGTTACCAAGACTGCTTTTGGGTAGTTTATCAGCGTGACTTAAACTGCATTCCAACGGCTACCCATTCCCTCTTACGTTCACAACACCTTACTCTCTTCCCTCCCAGTTGATGCAACACAACCTTCTTTCCAATACACTTCTTTTACTGTGGAAGAAATATATTCCGACGAATATGTTAGGTCCATATCAACAATTGTCTGCAGTTTGGGAGGTGACTGAAATGGTTAATCCATGTATTAAGGTCATCTATTAAGTATATAGCTAATATATGATTTGATATTGCATGATCGAAACCTGTCAATATTTTCCTTATGATTACATTTGTTATAGTGTGTATGATACTTGTTTCATATTTTCGAATGTCTAGATCACCCTAGTAATAATTGCCTTACCATAGACCAAAAACCCTGCTATCCAAAGACATTTGATATGTATGCAACTCCTGTTGTTAGTGCTACACTCTTCTAAGCATATAGATGATAATGCTTTATGCAGTCAAACATTTAGTCCTTCGATGATATTCCACCTGTTCTAGATTCTACTTCTGAGTATTCTTGCTACTTAAGATGCAAGTACCACTCGTAATTTAAGTACTATGCAATAGTAACCCTCCAAATAATTGATGTGCTCTAAAGGAGAATCACAGGTTGTAATCATACTTTTGCTTCATGACACGGTTTTGCACTTTCTGATATTTTCATATCCTATTTTAATATGCTTAGTCTGAATGAAGCGCTACTTGTATTAAAGAACACCAACTGCAACATCATCCCTCTAAACTTTAGCTTCACTCAGGTGTATCCCTTCCAGTTGCTCTAAATAAGTGGGCTCATTCCAATTTAAGTCTTTTTTTGGTGAAAGCACAACCTTAGCGTGACTTAAACTGCATTCCAACGACTTCCCATCCCCTCTTACGGTCACAATACCTTTCTTCCCCAAATTACTGCTGGGGCTCTGAAACAGATGCGAGTTTCGCAATGGAATATTCCTTCCACACTTGGGATGGTGGTGCTGTTTTGATTTGTGATACACTAGATCGCATCCAAATAATGGAGAATAGACGCTCAACAGATTGGCATTCAATCATTAGCAGATTTATTCCAGTCTCTAATTCACGTATGTACCACGTTATCTCTCCAGCTTTTCTAACAATGGTCTCCAAACCGCAATTAAGGCTGGTCTCAAACCTCCACTACCCATGCATCACCATTCTACTCATTTGTCCACTTACCGGCACCTTAATACGACTGGTCCAACCTACCCATATTAACGTATAAGTCATCTGGAATCTGAGATATATTAGTGTTTTCCTCGTGTTTCAATGGATATTAATGACATAGATATCACTAGTCAGGGTTATGTCCCTTTCCCATGTAAAGCCAATGTTGGGTTGATGATTTCTCTGTCAAGAGTCGTAAGTATTATGATCGCGCATTATCTTCCCCGCAGCAAGTCTCGAGAACGTGCTGAAGGCAGCTTCAGTGTCGATAGTCTCGAAATCTAAGGTTTTTTTAATGTAATTTTACATTCGTGACGTCGGATTTCATTTCAAATTAGAACCAACAGTGTCTCTGCATTCTCTAGAACAGCAGTGATTTTCCCTTTACTGCTTTCGTTGAAGGAGATGGCGTTTGTGTCAACATTTATTAACCAATAAAATTTAATTCTCTTGATATTTGCATAAATAAAATGGCAAAATAAAGATATTAGATGTTGACACGCAGAACAAAAAAAAATCTCACAAAATTTGTAGCATGTGACATGAATGGAAAGTGAATCAAAGTAGAACATACTGGCAACAAAAGATAAAGACGATGGAGTTCTTCGATGTTAGAATGACAATTTTGAACCTCATCTTAACATTAATATTTCATGGAATCCGGATGCCTTATCAGAAATCCTAGATACTGCAGATGATATTATCACCCGTACAGAAATAAAAAAACCGATGAATAGGCTCTGAGTACATACCCAGCAACAGAACAGTAAACCATGGTAAAAATATACCAGAAGAATAGCAGTAGAAATATAGAACACAAACATGATAAACGAGAATATATGCCTGCGTGTGTATACTTACATGTATGAATAATTGCCTGTGTTGAGGTTTTTTTCGAGGCCATAACTCAACCAATATGTTTTAAGTGGCCTTTTATTTTTTCCAAACTTTCCCGACAGTTTTCTTTTCTTGACTTTTTCTCATAGATGAGCGTCTAACAGTTCTAGGTTGGCTTCTTTCTGTTCATCTTACAGTTCAAACACAATCATGTTCAATCTTCCGCACATCAGCAAGACAAACATCGAACACACAATGTTTAATCAACTTAACAGTGAGAAATAATAATAAATAAATAAATAAAAATCTACACGTTTCATTTTAAGCAGAGCGAAAAAAGCACATATGCTGGGTAATACAACTATGAAAACAAATAGCAGTGAATTTCGAACTGTGAGTCTCAGGAAATCACGATACGACAAAAGCATTAGCACACGGCCAGAGACGGTGTTCTGCCAAATGGTTATTTCTCCATTTGTTGCCTGAATTGGACTTGCAGTTCAGTTTCTTTCCATTTGGTTATTCTATTCTTTTCTCCTTTCTCTTTCTATGTAACATATTTTTTAAGACCCACAAGACATTTCTATCCGTTATTATTCAATAGCGATCGAAAGGCGTTACCTTGTGGCATTTCTGTGTCATCAAACTTTGTCTTCCAGCCTCTCTTCAAAGTTAGTACTGTGCACTTATCTATGCCAAACTACATTCCCATTATTGAATGTTCTGTTTGAATTACAGAGTCCAGTCTTGTCTTATTTTTTGGCATCTATTTTGAGGTCATCCACATCCGTAGATTGCTTTTTGTTCATCTGTCATGTCACCATTAGTTTTATTGTCTTCTTTTAGATCAGCTATATGTCTTTCATCAAGTAAACTGCTACTGTTTCTTTCCTGTGTTATGAGATTACTTTATTAGTAAGAACTGTATTTTCATCGCTATCTCTGCTGCTATTTCCAAGACCCTTCTTTTCAAAGCTTCGAACTTTGCTTCTGTGAACCAAAGATTTTTTTCTTATTGCTCTAGCTTGATTACATAGTCCCTGTTCCGTGAGTTTGAGTTGAAACTATCCCTTTTCCCTCCAATGACCATATATACGTTGTCGGTAACCCCTAATTTGAGCACCATTTTCAACTAGCGGGTTGCTCAGCTAGTAACACTCCATGGCCACAGCATTAATTTGCTTGCTACATCTACACCGTGTGTGGTGGCCCCCTCTGGATATCGACAGACTGAAGCCGGACCAGAATCTCTGAGCCTGCCGGGTGGAACACTGTCACCGTCAATGGCACCAGTTTCATTACCAACGTTATTTGTGATATTTTGTTTATTCATTGTCACTCATATGAGGTAGCAATTACTAGTGTTTTTTATTGTGATACGATCACTAGATGTATCATTAATCAGAACATGGGGAGACTCCATCTGATCCTTTCATTATTGTTAATATTATCGTCACTGATATCACTGGTATTATTGTTTGGGCCTCAGATTCCTGTGCTATCAGAATACTAGTAGTTGTAGTAGTTGTAGAATTAGCAGCTGCAGTATATTATCATTTTTTAATTTTATCATTATCAGCATCAACCCCACTACCACTGTTTTTATCATTATTACTATTTCCATTTAATATTACTATTATTATTATTATTATTATTATTATTATTATTATTAGTAGTAGTAGTAGTAGTAGTAGTAGTAGTAGTAGTAGTAGTAGTAGTAGTAGTGTTATTGTTTTTATTATTTATCACTATTTCTTGTGTATGGCGGACTTATAAACCTTCGCAATGTGTAACTGTATAAATAATATATCTTTTTTAAATTAGTCATCGTTTCATCGAAGACAATTTTCTTTCGCTTCAATGGAATTTTTTACTTTATGTTTCATTCTTCAAAACGCGAGGCTATCGAAAATCTCATTCTTCTTGACTGCGGTGTTAAGTAACTATTCAGATTCTCATTCTCTGCAAGATAGTTGATGACAACGGTCTCTAAATTCAGTCAGCAGCAACATATTCTTGCTCATGGCCTTATAAATATTTTCGAATTATATCTGTTTCATCTGCCATTCTGTGCTTCGGTTAAATGTTTTCCGTATTAATCATTTAGATAAAAATATGTCATTCTCAACAATTGAACTAGTTAAAAATTCATGAGAATTTTGTGTTTATAGTCCTAAGTATAGTTATGTAGAAATGTGCTATTTCCAGTGCATGCCTATGTTTATTTTCCTCTCTGTCTCACAGTATAAATAAGTATATATACATACATGTAAGCGTGACTGTGTGGTAAAAAGCTTACTTCCCAACAACATGGATACGAGTTCAGTCCCACTGTGTCGCACCTTGAGAAAATGTCTACAATAACCTCAAGCCTTACAAATACAGTATATTTGTGAGACGGAAACTGTAAGAAGCCCACAGGAAATCTTGGTGGTAGAAAATATTCACTATATTTACGAATGTGTGTGTTTGTGTCTGAGTTTATCCTCCAACCATCGCTTGACGACCTATGTTGGTGTGTTTACTGCAAAAGAGACCGATATAATAAGCACTACATTTAGAAAGGCCAAGTCCTAAGCTCAACTTCTCCGACTAAATTCTTTCAAGCTGTGTTCCAGCATGGCTGCAGTGAAATAGCTGAAACAAGTAATATATATATTAAAGAAGGAAAATTCACATACTTTACATTGCTTTAATATACCTTTAAATTTATCTAAATACGTATTTTCTTAAACATTTTTGTCTATGTTGTGTGGAGTTTATGAAGGAATAATACAAGTAGAAAAGTCTCAGGGGAGGTAATTGGTTATCGTTATTATTGTGGATAGGGGAGTTAATTGTTCATCTCTCGGTGGGGCGGTGGGGATTTATATATATAAACAATATATGAGTATATGCATATATATGTACATGTATGTATATACGTTCATCCACATGTACATATAGATACATAACTGGGTACATGACTTGGCAAAAGAACAAGGACAAAAATGGTAAACAAGGTGCAACAAACAAGCAGGCCACATAGAAACATCCCCTTCATCAGCTGCCACCATTAAAACCCCGGCGTTTCGAAGAATTAAGGCAGTACGCGTCGTTAAAATGGTTCTTCTCACGAACACAAATTAAATTGCTTTCGTGGAGGGTAGTGGCGGACGGAAAACAAGACAGGAAAACGAAACGGTGAATAAACAAACAAAAAGGCTGTACAGCCAGACGTGAAGTGTGTATGTCTTGAACGCTGTGAAGCACGTACAGGAGGGGCAAAGAAGTACGTGCGAGCTTGGTGATTCCAAGAACGAAAAGAAATGGCAGCCGCACACACGTGACCAAGGCTGTATGAAGAGAAAGAGTAGCAGAGGGAAAAGGAGGGGAGGAAGTAGAATAAAAGTGAGCAACGAGAGGTAGAGAGAGAGAGAGAGAGATAGTAGGAGTAACGGTGAGAGGCGAAGGACGAGTAATAAATATGAGAGCATTGTAGTTCGTTTGAAGTATTGTGTATTGTTTGTAAAGAATAAAAATTTTGAATGGTACAACAATGCACTATAGAACAAAATATTGACTATATACCTATTGTAATTTGGTTATCCATAGTCCGATGATATTTGGGAATTACAATTCCTTCTTCAGATCTTCTTAGCTGGAGTCTCTGCTCGGTATATAGTCCATATTTCTTCTATAGTGCATTGTTGTACCATTCTAAACTTTTTGTCCTATACATATATATATTTATATATGAGTGTGTGTGCATATGTGTATGCATATATGCATGTATGTATGTATGTATGCATGTATATATATATATATATATATATATATATAAAGTGAAGTATATTGCCACTTAAATGTGGCTGATCCCTAGGGGTGGATGTTACTGTTGCTTTTAGCCCCAGGAGGACATCTCCTCCAGCTGGCTTATCGGCACACTTCTGTGTCCTGTTTGTTTTGCCAAGGGAAGTTATCCCTCTCATCGTGATCTGTAGCACGAACGGACCCGGGTTTCAGGGTTATTTCCCTTCGTCAGCGTCCGATAGCCACCGATCTGCGATGACAGAGATAAATTCTTGGCAATCTTATGTACCTTTTTCCAGAAGTGTGTCGATAAGCCAGCTGGAGGAGAGGTCCTCCTGGAGCTAAAAGCAACAGTAACATCCACCCCTAGGTGTCAGCCACATTTAAGTGTCAATATACTTCACTTTATCGTGCAGTTACTGTTAATACCTAATTTAGAGAATTAACATTGCTTGTTTTCACTTTTTCGATATCAGTGAAGAATTTCACTGGAAAAAGGTACATAAGATTGCCAAGAATTTATCTCTGTCATCGCAGATCGGTGGCTATCGGACGCTGAGGAAGGGAAATAACCCTGAAACCCGGGTCCGTTCGTGCTACAGATCACGATGAGAGGGATAACTTCCCTTGGCAAAACAAACAGGACACAGAAGTGTGTCGATAAGCCAGCTGGAGGAGATGTCCTCCTGGGGCTAAAAGCAACAGTAACATCCACCCCTACGGGTCAGCCACATTTAAGTGGCAATATACTTCACTTTATCGTGCAGTTACTGTTAATACCTAATTCAGAGAATTAACATTGCTTATATATATATAGTTATATATATATATATACCTATATACATATATAAGTGCCAAATGTCTAAATCCAATGGACCAGTCACTGGATAAGTTTGGCACAGAAATGTTAACATAGAGTGGTGAATAAATCGATATATCGAGTTTGAAGTCTCTGTCTCTTTTGAATATGAAAATTTAAAAGTTTAAAAACCTTATAATATACATATATATATCTATATATA
>NC_068987.1:35999538-36008641 GCF_001194135.2 Octopus bimaculoides
TCTCTCTCTCTCTCTATCTATCTATCTATCTATCTATCACTCGTCCACCTTCTTTTGTTTCCGTAGAATTTATCTAATTACAAAAAAATTTTGTGGGGCTGTGTATTTAAAAGTCTCTTAAGCCAGTACATACTATCTGCTTTCGTAGCGGTGGCGATGGCAATATCATGGTGATTAATTCCAACTTTGGATTACGCGCGGTGCTGGTGGTGGTGGTGGTCATTTTTGGTGCTGATTGGTGTATGTGATTTGTTTTTAAAAACAATAATGAATAATGCAAAAATGTATTAATTTATAAATTTTAAACTGAACATGGAATGAAATATATTTATTTATAAACTTGAAACTGAACTTCATTTGTTTAAATTCTACGGAAACGCGTTTTCTAATTTGATAAATTCTACGGAAACAAACGAAGGTGGACAAGTGATAGAGAGAGAGAGAGAGAGAGAGACAGACAGACAGACAGACAGACAGACAGACAGACAGAGATACATAGAGAGATGCAGAGATAGATAGATAGACAGGCAGACAGACAGACAGACTGACAGACAGACAGACAGACATACTGACAGACAGACAGACAGATAGCTCGAGCTAGTCAGCAGCCAAAGAAACAGATTTCAACTCAAACCATCAGTAACATTCTTTGTTTAGATTTTTGTACTTTCACTTTTGACAGCTAATACCATGACAGTACCCAATTTTGGTTAGACCGGATCTGACAAGGGGAAGGTTTTGTGAATATAAGCCTGAGGTCATTTACTTAGTTATAAATAAATAAGTAAATAAATATGTTCTTGCACCCGTGTATATACATTTAAGCAAAATCAATGCAATTAGAAGGGAAGTACTTTAAAGGAAAATTGTCAGGAAGAGTAGAGGAAGAGAAAATTTAGGAGTGGTTGTAAGATGAAATTTGTTAGAAGAGAGGACGAAAGTGAGGGAGGTGGGACATAAGGTTTTTGGTCAATAGGGAACATAATAGTTCTCAGTAAATTAACAGTTGACATTAAAACTATGATCACCTAGACGTGACCCTAACAATAGTCATCCCGACATCATTTCGATGTGACAAGAAGCATGGAAATACGACCAGAGATCCCGCATTTGTACCCGAGAAAACACAGTGGGTGCTTGTATATAGTTTATAGATGAAATGGTAATGTAGTCTACATAAAGAAGTATAAATCAAGGCGAATAAGTACTGGAAGTAAAAAATGTTAAATGGGAGAAATAAAACCAAATCCTTGAAAGAATCCCAGAATGAAATCCTAAACTTATTCTCTTTCTACCACTCAGTTTCTTTCCTTCATCGTCTCTCCTCCAATATCGATAGTGCTTTATGTAATTTCAATTTTAAGTGATCCTGAGGATTTCATTACCTTGCCTCTATCTCTTCACCTCTTATCTCCACTGTTAAGAGAGTAGGAAAGGAAAAAAAGAAGAGGAAATCGATCGTATATAGTTCCTAAATGTTTTACATGCACTGAACATAGACCAACTGGTTTCATGATTCCAAATTACGTTGTATCGATAAGCTGCAATATGAACAAAATAACGTTATCCACAGCTATTAGGACAGCCAAATTGAGAAATAAAGAAAATAAATGAATTCTATGGAAATATTATTTCATATGTAGTCTCAGGCATAAAACATAACCTCGCAAAATAATGATAAATCGAAAGAGAAAAAAAATTATGAGCCACAAGCGGTTTTCTCTCCTTGAAGGAAAATTCTCCCTCCCTTCTATATTTAGCAATCTCTGTTTCTCACCGTCTCTTCGAAAGCAACTGTAGATGGCTATTACAGTAGAACTATACATACATATATTCGTGTGCACACACGTATTTTCTCTTTGCACCTCTAGTATTTATAGGTGGGAACGAGCGCATACGCGCCTGCATATTTTCATGTGCTGACAGGTAGTTGTAGCGATATCACGAGATTAAGAAAAATATATAAAGTTAGTTAGAAAATGTTTGCTAGAAATATATGGAAGAGCTGTAAGTGAGAACGGAGGAACAGTTAGGGAATAATGCACTGGGGGTGTTACTTTTTGTACTTTGAGAATATAGTAAATAATCAACTTTTGCAGTTAAAAATTTGATGATTTCGTTCACAGATTGCATGTGTTGTTACATCCGTTATGGGGTATGGCACGGGTAACTATGGACCAGTTTAAATTATATAGAACTAAGTTTTTTAGGTTATGAATTAGCCAAGATAAATAAATGCTGTTTGTTCTTGCTTGGGATTTGAAGCTAGAATAGTCGTTTCCTACTCTGACATTGAAACGGGGGTGACTACACGAGCCGATGTATACATAATTGAAATTCTCACTTGATACCGTGCATTTGTATACAATATTTTTGTATCTAATAACTAAAGGACAGGAACTGAGGCATCTACAATTGCATAGGTTTCTAGAAGGTACTAAATTAGAATTTACGGGGTTATGATTGTGTTACGTTAACTTGGTGTTATATTCATTATCCGCCACGGTGTTAGGATTGGTAATTTTAGGGCGGTGAGGGAAACGTCTAGCTTAAAATAGTTCTCTTGTGTAATGGCATTATTCCTATCATTGTCTATTTAAGTGGTGGATATAGCTGAGTCATAATGTTGGTTAAGTGTTT
Source organism: Octopus bimaculoides (assembly GCF_001194135.2). Classification (NCBI taxonomy): domain Eukaryota; kingdom Metazoa; phylum Mollusca; class Cephalopoda; order Octopoda; family Octopodidae; genus Octopus; species Octopus bimaculoides. Next base: position 36,002,179 of record NC_068987.1, read on the forward strand.
GGGGAAAAGTAAAAGAATTACGGTTGGTGGTGTGAGGGTCACTTTTAATAAGAAGGTTTATAGGTGTCCTAGGTCTATGGGTGAGGAACTGGAGGTTAGGATAAGTTGTGTTAGTTTGATCAAAATTAACTAAATGCTGATTCCCAACTTTCTTATTTTTAGACGTCAGATTACACTAACAATGTTAGCTGCGGTGGAGTAGAAGAATTTTATCGATTGGGGGTTGAAGATTTTTTCAAAGACAACTATACTAAGGGAAATGTTTTTCAATGAGAGCAAAGAAGAGTTTGGTTACTCTGATCTGAACATTAAGGGCAAAGGGGTAGAAATGGAACCCGACAACGTCGAGGGTCATAATCCGCTTATTCCGGCTTGGGACACCTTAATAATACATATAAGCAAATTGATGTAAATGTATGCACACTATATCGTCCGCCGAATACCACAAAATATGATGGCAAATTTGAGGATAGACTTAAAGACTTTGAAGAAGTGTTACAAAACCTATACCAGAACATCAACATACTCTTTCTATGTGATTTCAACCTCCCACATGTTAAATTGCAAAAGGGTCACATCCTTTATAGGATGCCACTGCATGAACAAAAGCACGTGGAGTCATTACTTGAACTTTCTAATATGGTGTTCATGTAGCAAATGATTTTCAAACCAACTAAGGGAGACAACATATTGGATCCCTGCTTCACAAAGAATATGGACCTTATCGATAATGTGAAGGTAACACCAACAGCACTTGCACTTCACAACATTGTTGAACTAACTATGTATGGTCCTGACCGAACAGCTAGTGTCTACCCAATCAAGAGGACCTAAATCTTAGCCTACCTGAATTTCTATAAAATGGGTATCAATCCTCAAAGAGATCCACGAACGTAACTGGTCCAACATTCTATGTATGCAAGACATTGACTCGAAACTCAGTTAGTTTATGTTAACAGTGGAAGCTATATGGACTAAATATAGCCCAGAAGCAAACGCCAGCAAACTGACAAACAACATTCCCACGGACAGAAACTGCTTATGAGACGCCTGTCAAAGATCTCAAAGCGGCTGAATAAGCAACTGAAGGTTAGGGAGAAATATATACACATACGGACACTCCTAAAAATCGAAAACAAGATCAACCTCTCTCACGAAAGGGAAAGAGCATTGAGAGAGAAGAGAGCTGTCGAAAGCATAGAAACAAATTTCCAAAAGAATCTGGCACAATACAATATAAAATAGGACCATTGTTCCAGTGGAATGACTCACTGACCGCAGCCGCGGGAAGGATAAGTGAGGTACTCAGTGAACAATTTAAAAGTGTCTTCCTCTCCCCCTTGGACATATCCAGATAATAAATCCGAGTTTGAATGTGACAGTAATGCAAAGTGGTGTGATATCTTCATGGATGTACATAGCAATTCATTTGTCTGTACGAGATACAGAATACACTGGTATGTGTACTTCTGCATCTGTTACATTAGGGGTTAGATGCGTTTCAGTTAGTGCCATGCATATTGCTTGAATTCAGGTAGCAAGGCCTTTTAGATAGAGAATTTGACCTCTGTTGCTGAGGTTTAGCAGACCTACAGAACATTGAAATGTTCGGTAGAAATATGTCTCCAATATCTGAGTATGTGTCAGTGGTGGCCATCCTGGGCCTGTTACCTGAGGTGGTCTTGTGCATTGTAATGCATGGCTTTTAGTTTTAATTCTGTACATCCATGTCAGCCGCTGCACTTTCTTCTGGGTCATGTATAAAAAAAGACTATTGTTCGATAGTTACAGTTTGTACAGTATCTGCATATTGGCTTTTGTAGAGTGCAGATTGCATGCGCTAACCTCTTTCCCTACTATTTGCGATGCGTTTCTTCCTGTTGCCGCAGATCCATGTTTGATGATTCCCCTCTATGTTTTTGGTGGGTTTTTTTTTTTACAAGTAGTTATTCTGCTTGTTGTTCTAATAAGATTTTGGATGGGCTCAGCTGCAGCCCTTTCCTCTTTCTCCATGCCGGTAGGTGCCATTTAAGTTAAATTTGCATACAGCCTGGGCTCTATGAGGTTCTGTAGTCCTTTTGCACGTTCGTTTAGCCTTTTGGCGCTTGGGTTTTAGTCTTTGTTCTTGTCTTTCCTGTTACCTTTGTATTTCAGACTATCAGTTTTCCTGGCTGTATCAGTTCTTGACTCCTCTGTTTTTCACCACAGTCCAGCTTTGACTGTTTTCATTGCAGCCGTTGGTGCTGTCAGTGGTGTTCGCAGTTTCTTTTTCAGTGCTGTGTTTGGGGCCAGTGATGTTTACACTTTCCTTTTTTGATACTGTCTGTTTTTTTTCTTTCATTGATTTCCACACAAGCAAGGTCATCAGTGAACACATTTGTTTCCTCCATTATGTTTTGTAGTTGGTCGACATGTGGCTTGAGAAGAGCATAGGAGCGTATGAATTCCTGTTTCTTTCGCACGATCTTTGCCATGGACCAGTGGAAACCATAGCTCTTCAAGGCCGTCACTATTAGGTCGTTGGACAGAGAACCTTCACTCATGCTTCAACCTTGAAAAAAATACGACGGAGCTCATCCATCGACGCGTCTTTTGTATTTTGTGTGCATGAATCTGACTCTGTAAAAATCTTCAGTTGCTGGTGTCCATCTTGATTTTTCGCAGAATAAAAGGTGAGAAAGAGCGGAAATATTCAGAGAGAGAGAGAGAGAAAGAGAGAGAGAGAGAGAGAGAGAGAGAGAGAGAGAGTAATAGGAACTTTGTGTCAGTAATAGGAAGTTGGAATCGAAGTGAGAAAGGAAATAAAAGCTCAATGGGAGATGCAATATGAAATAAGGAGTCGTTATATATAACGAAAAAATAAGGTCTATAACAAAGTGGGAGAAAGAGAGAAAGTGGTATCGTTAAGTGATAAGACGACTCTCAATAGTGTACTTTACGTAAGTTCAAAAAATAGAAATATATAACTTTAGGAACGTTCATAGTGAGAGAGATAGAGAGAGAGAGAGAGAGAGAGAGAGAGAGAGAGAGAGAGAGAGAGAGAGAGAGAGAGAGAGAGAGAGAAAGAGAGAGAGAGAGAGAGAGAAAGAGAGGGTGATATTATGTACTGAAATGGATTTAGAACGATAGAGAAGGTTTAAGGAGAGAATGTTTTATAACGTGATTTCTGTTCACGTGACCTTAATGTCGTGCACTAGTACAGTGCAGTATATAGTATCACGGAACGGAGTAGACACCAAGTGTCTCCATTTTAATGTATTCCCAAATACTCTGCCAACAACTGTAACCAATCCGAAGCAAATCTCAACGAATTATAGCTTCTCAACAATTCCAGAGACTCCACAAACTCACGGACGACACCTTTCGAATTACTGTGATTTCTCCTCCCTTGATCTCGGCCAAACATGCTGCTACTTATACGACTTCGGCTAGTCCATTCTCGCCATAACATCTGCCCTATGACTTTTGTAGGAAGTGCAATTTGTTTATTTAATTTTATTCTTTTTCTTTTTTCATCATCACCCCTCCGTTTTTTGAGATATTAATTTCCTCATAAGTTTTAATGACTCTTTCGCTTACGGACTATTTCTACTCGTTCTGTTTATTTACGTCTTCTATTGCTGATCTGCCTAGGCTTAACGTCTTTTGACATTGGAACATTGAACAAATCATAACAAACTTCCATCGACATTTCTTCCTTTTCTTTGGTATATCTAGTCTTCAACTGGTTCAAATGTCGCTTGTGCTCCCCTATTTGACCTTTTATTATGTACATCATACTGCCTATTCTTTTCGTAACTACACCGTCCTCTCAACCTTGTCTTCCATTCTTATATATGAACCTTATCTCCAACATTAAGATATTTGTTTGTGTTTCCTGTGTTCCCCTATATGTATATTCGTGTAGGTAACAATTTATAAAAAATTGGTTTCATCTTCAAGGCAAACATTAGCTCTGCGGGCAACTTGCCTGAACAGTTTCCCAGGTTATGTGTTACTCTGTAAACTCTTAAGAATTGAGTTAGTTCTGCATCATTGCGTAATTCATTTCCTGATTATTTAAGTGCTCGCTTAAATGTGACTTCGAACCTTTCTACTTGCCCATTTGATCTCGAGAGATATGGCGGAGTATAAATGTGCTTGACTGCATACATCTCACAGAAAGTTGGACACTGTATCGCGCAAAAAGTTCGTGAAGGAATCTTAGTGTTACTTTCGAGATTGGTTGATTGCATTTGCATACCTCCAGCCACTTGGTGTAACTGTTTTGTATGATCAAGTAATACGTTCCGTTTATCGGTCCAGCAAAATCTGTATGTAGCCTGGACCACTTTCACTCTGATTTAGATCACGATTGGAATTTCACAGGTGGTGACTTTGCTGCGAGTGCACATCCTCCGCAGGATTTCACCAATTCTCCAATATCATGGTCCGTAGTAGGCCAGTACACGTAACTCCTCATTACTGATTTCATTCTTGAAAGCCCCAGTTGTCCCATATGGAAATCACTTAATACACGCTTCTGTAGTGTGGCTGGTACTACAACTCTTTGTGCATACATCAACACATTATCACACCCAGAAAAATGGTTTGCATTTGTGTTACGTATAATCCTATTTTCTTTTTAACTTCACCATTTCTTTCATCTTTGTAAATGAATTTGTCGTTCTCCGCTTTTAATTTCATATCTTGAACAGTTACTGGCAGCTCTCGAATGGCGTTACCCAAATGTGTTTTTATAGAACAGATTTATGGGGAGGTCCTCCAGTCAGTTCCGAACAACTTTGTTGCATTTATTAACACAAACACTTTTAATTTATACGTTTTACCACTAAATGTTAATATCACTTACCATTTCACCTTAGAAGCGTAATCTTTCACCTGTGATGCCTCGCGCACTTTTAGATGTTTTTTTCCACATGTCGGTATCAATAATTATACGTCACTACTTGTGTCTAGTTGTAGTTTCACGTTTGTGTCGTTTATTTTTACATACACATACTACCCCTTTTGGGTGTCCTCACGACTTTCCCTTAAGCAAATCTTTTTAGAATTTTTTCCGACCTTTTTTGCTTCGCTATGCAGTTCAAGCTTCTATATCTTATTTTTGACAACTAAAACATTTCCGAGTTTTAAATGCACAGTCTTTCTTAAAATGCAGACTTCCACACCATTAGCATGGATTTTGCCGTAATATTCTTTTTTATTTATTTATTTCCGGTCAGCATATCTGCACGTCAGAGAAATTGTTTCTTCTATTTTCTTTATGTCCTGTCGCAAGTAGATAATTCTTCGACATTCCTCTACTACAGCCTGTAGGGCTAAATTCTGGTCCTCCTGCTCTAGTTATTTAACAATCTGTGCACGTAGTTCTGCATTTTATTGCTGTCAATTCTTGCACATACAAAGATGAGGCATTGAAACATGTCTGAATATAATGCATTTACATTTAATTTTTCGCACGTTTTATTTTATTTACGATTCCGGCATAACTGACAAAAAACTCCCAATGAGTTTTAAACAGAGAATTGTTATAGATGAATATTTTGGATAGCAATTAAATTGTATCCTCGAAACAAATATCATTTCTTTTTATGTTTGGAAGGACTGGGTTTCTGAAACAGTAGTCTCACATTTTCCTCGTCTGTCCAACATTGCATACTTCATTCTGAAGTACGTCGAAAACGTTTTACCATCTTCTAGCTTATAACTAAATTCAGTTATAGCATCCTCTACGTCATCTGGCAAAGTCGAACTTGCGGTGTTTCCCGACTTCAACATCAGGTCCAGCAACTGATTGTGTAGTGGTTGTTGGTGCTACTCCTGTTGATGTTGCTTCTGTTGCTTTTAAAACTGTAATACGTCTGCCTACAGGGTTTCCCTAATTAATGAATCTTTTGTATCATAACAAATTGTTAATGACCAGCGTAAGCTTCGAATCAACTCGGCACCAGTTTTCTAACGCGATTTCTGTTTACGTCACCTTAGTGTCGTGCACTAATACAGTGTCATATAAAGAACAACGGAAAGGGGTAGACACCAACTTTCTCTACTTCGTGTATTCCCAAATACTCTGCTAACAACTGTAACCAATCCGAAACAATTCTCAACAAACTATAACAACTTCTCAACTATTTCCTGCGACTCCACATACTCGTGCATGACACCTTTCGACTTCCTGCAATTTCTCCTCTCTTTCTTTAGTCAAGTGATCTGCTACTTATATGAGTTCAGCTTGTTCATTCTTACAGGGGGTGTCATGATTCTCGCCATAACAGAATGTGAAAGAAAGAATCTCGACAGAGTACTCCCCGAAGGATCAATGAATCGAAATATATATAACTTCAGGAACCGAGAGCGGGCATTATACGTATATGTATGTATGTATGTATGTATGTATGTATGTATGTATGTATGTATGTATGTATATACATATAAATAATATATATATATATATATATAT